>NC_133538.1:476946097-477262883 GCF_048544455.1 Silene latifolia | reverse complement strand
TTGAGAGCAACCAACCCGAGGTAGTAAGCGATAATTTCATTATTGTTTGTTTTAACAGTATGTTGCCTCGTTTAATTTATGCTCCTTCTTTTAATGCTACACCCTCTCATATGTGGACGTTTAAATTAGCAACTTCTCACCGTACATGTCATCTCAAAATTGCTAATTTGAATCGGGACCCTTATATATTGACAGTTGCTCCCGCGCTCCTTTATTATGTGGATAAATTTAGGAGCTCACATAGGAAATTTGTTAGACTCAAACGGTTGTTTAATTTCATTCCCTATTTCTTGATTCCACTTTGGTGCTACTTATCTTTGTTGTGTAGCACATGCGCAGCTATTTGACAAAGTTGTCTGCGCTTTGAGCTGTTTTGATTGTGATTAGTTTGAGTGGCTCGAAGAAAAGAAGGTCGAGCTGGGACCTGACTGAAGCTAGCGCTACCCGGGAGGCAACCCGGCGATTTATTTCTGCATTTTTATTCACTTTAAGTTGTAATAAATGGTTTTATACCATAGACTATCTCAGTATGCTTGTTTTTGTCGATTCTTGTTTTTCATTATGTTTTGCGGTACACGCCGAGGATCGCTCGATCGAGTGGTTTTTCCACTCGATCGAGTACTTTTTCTGAGAAATCCTCTCGATCGAGCTACCATTCCTTTCGATCGAGTACTGCAGAAAGAAATCCACTCGATCGATCCCTATTCCGATCGATCGAGCGATTTTAGACGCCCATGTTACTCGATCAGCTACTATCCCTGCTATCGAGTGCTATTGACTTGGATTAGCTTCCTGAGACGGTTTTTCCGGGCCCTTAGCAACCTCCCATTTCATGGTCGGTTTGGGGAGGTCCCCTTATTCGCGCATTTTGTGAGTTTTCCGCTTTTACTCTCTTTCTCCTTCAGTTTGCATTTCCTTTCCATGTTTTGGTACAATGGGGGCATTGTACGGTTTGGTTTGGGGAGGTTATGCATCCATATCTGTGTCTGCATTTTGTTTTCATTGCATTTCAGTTATCATGTTTAATTTAAGCTTGCATTATTGTTTATTTTTGTTAAAATTCAAAAAAATTCAATAAACAACTGAAAAATTGTTAAAATTCAAAAAAAATTCACGTTTATTTTAGCATATAGGTTGAGTCGGAACGGTCGATTTCCGTGATGAAATTGCACTATATTTGTCTGTTTGCTTAAGCCTTGCATTAGACCGTTATCTTATTAGCTTTGTTTTATTGTATATCTACGAGTTAATGTTAAAATTTAGCTGAACATATAGACTTGACCTGAAATTTTGGCAACCTACTTATAATTTTTAAGAATTAGAGCCTTATAAACTGGTGTCGTTTGTGACCAGTTTCATGTAGGATTGTGAGTAGTTACTCCTTGCATAACATGTATCATTATTTTTGCACGAATATGAAATTCAATTGCTTTTTGCCGTCATACATTCGGGTTAGTGGTTGGTGTCACATGCAGGGAGGTGCTTACAAATTTCCCTTCCTTTCATTTTTACCCATTTAACTCCACATTAGCCAAATTTGCCTGTTGACCCTTAGCTACATTCCAAATTCAGCCTGCCTTGTCAAGCTAGTTTAGATTGTCCTGCGGTATATCGTCTATTGTATCAAGTTTGGCATGTATTCTGTTGAATTGGAGTTGGTAATTTATGAAGAAAAGGAGGTTGATGAAAAAAAACGTAAAAAAGAAGTTGAAAAAAAAAAAGAATTGGAAAATGAAAAAAGAATTCAGAAAAAGAATGTGAAGAAAGAAACCGAAAAAAAATAGAAAAAGAAAAAAGATTTCAAAAAAAAAAAAAGATGTTGGTTGTTTGAAAGGATCGGTTCCTGCTCCTATGTTCTATCTTATATCATTTGAGGAGTATGTTTGGTTGGTTTAGTGAGATTTTATGCCAAATTAAGGGCATGTGCTTATTTCATAATTGAGTTGGAAATGGATATGTTTCATATGGTTTTGTTTAGGTACTAGCTTGATCACCTATACCTCCACATTCCCATAAATGTTTTGCCTTTTCTTACCCATTGCCTCACTTTACCATATTTTTGTAAGCCCTCGGTTGACAGACCTTGTTGGTTGGAATGTGTGTACGGTAGCTAGAATTGTCTATCATATTAGTTGCATGCATGTTTATGTGAGTCGTAGTTTAGGTGAGCGACTATATTTCTTTCTCTCTTACATTCATATGCTTACCCTTTGCTTCATGAGAGAAGAGTGACCCGTGAGAGTCCGCTATTAAAGGTCTTGCAAGGTCGACGGTTCAGCTTTATTATAAACATCTTATAACTCGTTTGCATTTGACTGTTCTGCTATAAGTGTTAGTTTGCTTGCATTAAACTGGCTTAAGTGGGCATTTGTAGCTAGCTCTGAGTTATCTTTTCCGTTCCATTAGTTGCATTTTAGTTTACTCGGGGACGAGTAAAGGTTTGGTTTGGGGAGATTTGATACGTGCATTTTATATAGTCTTTTTAGCCTATTTTATGCACGTATTTCTATGCTTTTATCATGGTTTTATGCTACGAAATGCCCCGAATATGCTACTTTGGTGTATTTTGTCTTAATTGCAGGAATGGACCAATAAGTAGTAGATTCAAGCCTAAAACATGTCCCTACGCATGCATTTAGGAGATGAGTTGAGTCGGAGCTTGGAAAGTACTATTTTGAGATGCGCATTGAAGTAAGGAAGTTAGGCGAGCCAAGAGAGTGCTTCAATTTGCATGTTCCTGCTTGTAAGAGCCATATCTCGAGTTCTACAATAGTTATTAAGGTGATTCCAATTGGAGATGAAAGTTTGTCCTCTTAGCTTTCCAATGCCACCGGAATCACCCTGTTTGACCAAGTAACGAAGAAATGGCAGCCGTTTGAAGTTCAGTGCGCGAAGCAGGAATTACGCGCTGAGAAGTGCTCGATCGAGTACTATTTCTACTCGATCGAGAGCCCATTTGCTCGATCGAGAGACACTTCTTCTCGATCGAGTGGTTTAGGATGAATAAGTACTCGATCGACTATTTGTCCTTTCGATCGACCAGTTCCTTTTATGCCTTTGCTCGATCGAGTGATTTAGTTACTCGATCGAGTGGACTTTGCTACGGGCTGGGCTTTTTAGTCTAATTCCGTCATTAGGTTTAATCCTATTCCTATTTTCTTATAAATAGGAGTAAAGGTTGTCATTTGTAATCATCGAAGGATCACCATACGTTACTTTTCTTCTTTATACACTGTTACTTTTATGCTTGCTCAATTTCCGGATCATTTATATCAGTAATTTCTTCCCTCTTTTCTCTCTTTTTATTTTAATGTTTATTATTCCCTCTCCCTCTTTATTTATTGTTCTTATTAATTTCATGTCTAGCTAAATCCCCTTAGTATGTTAGGATTAGGGAAGCCGTGGTAGCATGCTTTAATTGTATTAAATAGATTAGCCCTGCGATAAGAATTGTATTAGGCAATTTAACTGTTATCCGGTCGAATGAATGCATGCAGGAGACCAATAAATTTAGTTAACCCCGACCTAGATCGAAAGATTGGAAGGGAAGGCTTGCTTAATTACAATAGGGTATTGCAGTGAGGGCGAAAGTTAAGCTGTTTACGCTCTAGGGCGGTTTAAGGACCGAAAGGTGACGACCATAGCTCTTCTTATCAATAGTCTAATCGCCTTAGTATTGCCGATAGTATAAGATCTGATAGCTGCCACGGTGGACCGACTCTTAGCATACTCCCTTCTCTTACTGTTAATTCTCTTATTCATTTCCCTTGCCTTAATCTCTAGTTTAGTTAAATCAATTCAAAACCCCCATTTCTGTGACACCCCGACGGACCGAATTAGACAGATAAATAGAAACTTAGCCTCCCTGTGGAGATCGACCCTACTTACCGCTGACTTCTGTTAGTAGTAACTTAGGTATTTATTTTTGGTACGAAACGACAGTATCAATGACATGTTGGATGAGCTAAGTGGTGCCATGATCTTTTCCAAGATTAATCTTAGGCAAGGCTATCATCAAGTAAGAAATCAGATAAGGTCATGAATGGAAGACTGCCTTCAAAACTAAGCAAGGACTCTATGAATGGCTGGTCATGCCATTTGGGTTGTCAAATTCACAAGCACCTTTATGAGACTTATGACAGAGGTGTTGAGGTCTTATTTGGGAAGGTTTGTTGTGGTGTACTATGATGATATCCTAATATACAACAAGACCACTGAGGAGCATTTAAATCACCTTGAAGCTGTATTCAAAATTCTGAGGGATAGTAAACTGTTTGGCAAATTGGGGAATTGTACATTCCTGACAACTGAATTAAAACTCGTTGGATACATTGTCTTTGGGAGAGGTATTTCTGTAGAACAAGAGAAAATTTAAGCAGTTAAATCTTGGACAGTCCCCCAAGAGCATTACAGAAGTGAAAGGCTTTCATGGCCTTGCTTCATTTTACAGAAGATTTATCAAGAATTTCAGTGTCATTGCTGCTCCAATTACCGAAGGCATGAATAAGGGAGAGTTTAAGTGGACTGAGAGTGCTCAATAGACTTTCAAAAATATCAAGAAGCTGATGTGTGAAGCACATGTCCTCAGATTGCCTGAGTTCCATGATCTGTTTGAGTTTGAATGTGATGCCAGTGGTGTTGGCATTGGAGCTGTATTAATTCAAGAAAGGAAACATGTAGCTTATTTCAGTGAGAAATTAAATGGAGCCAAGCTGAGGAGTTTTATACTCTTGTCAGGGCACTTATGCATTGGAGTCATTACCTTAAACTCAAGCCATTTGTGCTGCACTCTGATCATGTGGCCTCGGAATATATCAGCGGCCAGCATAACTTGAACCACAAGCATGCTAAGTGGGTTGAATTCTTGCAGTCATTTACATTTTTAAGAAAATTAAAGGAAGACAAGCAGAACATTATTGTTGATGCACTGTCTAGGAGACACTCCTTCTTTGGCATCATGAAAAAAGGGTCCTTGGATTTAAATTAATGAAATAACTGTACATGGATGATCCAAATTTCTATGAAGACTGGCAAATTCAAACTGAAGGAAATAGGGTTCAGGGAACCAAATTTTCACTGAAAAAAGGATTTTTATTTCATGGAAATAAACTCTGTGTTCCAAGAGGCTCCTACATTGATGTATCAATCAAGGAGGTCCATTTCAGTGGTTTTGGAGAGCATTTTGGGGTTCAAAAAATTATAGAAATATTGCAGGACCAATTTTATTGGCTAAGATGATGGCAGATGTTCAGATTGCCCTGAGAAGATGTTCATTATGTCAACAAGCCAAGAGCTCATATCAGGCAGGTCATTATACATTTATACCCCACGACCAGTGCCAAGCAAGCCATAAGAGGATGTCAATACGGATTTTATTGTTGCATTACCTAGGACTTAAAGAGGAAATGATTCTATCATCGTGGTTGTTGACAAGTTCAATAAGATGGCTCATTTTGTAGTTTGCAAGAAAAATGAGGATGCTGCAAGCATTACTGAGCTTTATCTGAAGGAAATTGTCAGACTACATGGTGTTCCTAAAACCATTGTATCTGACAGTGATGTTATGTTGATGAGTTATTTCTGGACGACCTTATGGAGGTTGCTAAATACAAGATTACCATTCACCACATCTCCTCATCCACAGACAGATGGCCAAACTGAGGTCACTAATAAGACAGTGAGAAGGATTTTGAGGTGTATTGTCAACATGTCATTGAAAGACTGCGGTTGAATTTGCCTTCAATAGGGCACCAATATCTGCTACAGGCCACAGTCCATCGGAGGTGGTTTATGGAATTAATCCTTTAATGCCTTTAGACCGTTCAAGTGTACCAAAGAAAGAGATCAATTATGATGCTAAGAAGCAGGCAGAACAGATGTTGTAACTGCATGCTGATGTCAAGAGACAAATTGCGAAGACAAATGAGTCCTATCAGAAGCAGGCTAGGGTTTCAAGGAAGAAGAAAGAATTTTTACCATGGGACCTGGTGTGGATTCATCTCAGGAAAAAAAAGTTCCCAGCTAAAAGAAAGAATAAGTAAAGGCTAAGAGTTGAGGGTCGTTTTGAAATCATTGAAAGGGTTGGTCCAAATGCATACAAAGTTGATCTTCCTGGTGAGTATGGTGTTCATAGAACATTTAATATTCGTGATCTGAGTCTATACTATGGTGAGTCAGAGGATGAAGAGGAACCAGGCTTGAGGTCAAGCTCTTTCCAACCACGGAGGATACAACAGGAGCTGACATACAGGGCTCAACTGATCAAAGCCACAGATGAGGCCAAGGTCAATCAGGCTCAACCAGTGCTCAGGCAGGCTCATCCAATGCTCAGGTTACCAAGAGATTCACAATGTCCAGTTATCAATTGTCAATCTGGCCAGCTGATAGCAACCTTAAAAAAGCAACAAGTCTTTCAAAGTTCTAGGGTTAACAATCCTAGTTAAGTTCATTTAGCAGTTGAATAATAAAGCAACTGGTATATGAAATGTCATTGTAATGGTTTGCTCATTTGATCAAGCAAAGACCAAGCAAAGAATCTAGGCCTTTTGGAAGTATACCACAAGAACAAGGCATCTTTTGCTTAAGTTGAAAAAGCAACTGGAGCCATGAACTTATAAAGAAAGCAAACAGCTAAAGGCCTGCACCATAACAAAACAAAAGGGGACTGACAGGCTGAATTTCACTGTGTTTTACCTATGCTTTTACCTTAATTGACCTCATTGTAATATATTATCTTATGTTATGTATTTTCCAGATGGATTTGTAGCCCTTGGATCACATTGTACTCAACTGTAATCAAAGGCTTGCCTATATAAGGACCATTGCCTCCAGTTGAGAAAAGCAGATTATTTTGAATGAATGAAAACCTGAGATTTCTCTCAACCATTTCAAACTTGTGGAAAGCTGTAGTTTGAGTCTAGACTTGATAAATTAACCTGTCTTAATTTGTGGTTAGTTTGATCAATGTTCTATTTCGCATTAATTAGATTAATCATGTGCTTGGGTGTGGATTAACTTCGTTGTGTTGTCAGGTTTAAGCCTAGGATTCCTGTGTTTAATCTGTGGAATTCTTTAATTAAACTTGTTAAATTATATTCTTAAGTTTCCTGTGAATCTTCTGTGGGAATTTTAGATTCTAATTATATCGTTGTGTCATCTAAATTCCAAAATAGTTCGGTTCAGGCAAATTGTCAGTTTGCTCATCTATTGGACAAATGTGATGAATTTATTAAAAATAGTTATAATGGTCTAAAATTCCTGAAATTTCACTCAGAGTCAGTCATCATATTAAAGTTATTTGTCACAAATATTCAAGAATTTAGGATCCATTTGGTATTCTATTAAAATACATAAGCTTATGGCATCCAGTTCTTATCAGTCAATTTTCTGTCAGTGTTCTTTTTTTTATTGACCGTCCTTGGGTTTTACACTGCAATAGGGACCTTACTATCTTCAATCATATATTCAATTTCATAAAGATAATCAATTTTACTAGCATTAGATTTTCTGTAGGTAGAGGATGAAGAGGAGCATAATAGGATATTTGATGTGTTTTCCATTTTTGTGATAATGGACCAGAAACCATAACATAGCCACTTTATTGCTTTGAAGTTTGTAAGAATAACGAGTTATCTCTTTTTTAAAAAATGAGGCACATGAGTATGAGAAGATAATACTTGGGTTCTTATGATTATAAAACCGAGGTGATTCTTCTATTCATCAATTTCCACCTCAAGGTACAAGACACATAGAACTCAATGGTATTATTTTCTCATATTATTTTTCATATTTTTAAACTGAATTTCCGTTGAGGAAGATCTACTAAGTGGCAACCACAAAGCATACTTGCCACTTTTAACACCTTGTATGAGATTGCCCATTATTTGCTTAAAATTGTTTTTTGGAGGATAATAGCCAAAGTTTATTCCGCCATGGCTGATACCAAGATTATGGACACAAAGTGAATACAATCACAAATGAGATTTTACATGATCAATGTATTTTTAAGATTATTATTATGAATAAGTTTGACAAGATTATAGATAAAGGTATACCTGACAAAATAAAACCGAACCCAAAAAACCGATCTAAACATCTGAATTGATAACTGATCGACCACTCGATATGAATAAATTAAGTAGTACCCGGAGTCCGATTCCATCCGAATCAAACCGAAACTGAATCGAACTCCATAATAACCCAATGAAACCCGATCTTGAATAGATCTGAACCGATAAAAACTGAACTGATTCACTTGAATGAAAACTGATTATTTTCTCATAAATACACTCAAATTTAGGTGTTTTTTCATTGATTATTTATTTATTAATAGTATTATCAATTATTACATTCAAATTGGAAAGTATAAGGTCCATTTAAGCCATTTTTTTACTCTCAATTCGAGAAAACTATGTCTCGAAATTCAATTGAACTAAAATAAACCCGACCCATATTGTATTGAACTCGAAATAGCACAAATCGATTAAAGTTGCTTGCCGTAATGAACCCGAACGAAATCGAAATTAATTCAACCCGAATTAAATCGAACCGATTTAACCCGACCCAATTGACCCGACTCGAAAAGACTAACCCGAGACCCAAAGTGACCCGAACTACATCTCCCGAATGTGACCCGAAAACCGGGATTAACCGGACTCGAACCGAACATGACCCGAATTTTCTTGATCCGTAGCTGACCCGACCCGTAAATTACCTGATCCTAAACCACCGAACTCAAAAATAACCCGGCAAAATATAACTCTAAATGACCAAAAAGACATGAAATGTCTATTTCTTTATTATTCATTGACACGAAATGACCCGACCAGAAACAACCCGACCCGCTTGACCCGAAACACACCCGAAACCCGAAATGACCCGTCTCGACCCGAATTAATCCGAAATCGATAAGAGACCCAAAATGACCCGATCCGAACCCGGCCCGTTGACCCATTTTGCCAAGTCTAAATTATTAAGAAGTGGATATATTTTACAAGAAAGGTTTATGACTGATGTTTAAGAGAGGTATAACACAACTTAGCTTGCTTATATCAAGTGCCAAGCACCTCTATTTATAGTGCAAGTTAGGTGGAATATTACCATCATCTTAGACCTATGCTAATCACATCCCATAATATATAATTATACACCATAAATTTAAAGATTCTATTTTATACCATTTCTTTATTAGACTACTATTTACCGCTAGACGACTTTGTAGCCAAAATGCATAGTTGCTTGAAAAGCTAAGGTGAAAATTGAAGCTATAAGGTAATGTAACTGTCTACTAAAGTTACTCTAAGAGTATGAGCTAAAACCGAAAGAGGATCTAAATGCAGCTAATATATAGCGACCACTAAAAAACAAGGGGTTTTGGCAATATACATGAGAAAGTGACCCATAAGAGACTCTACTACTGAGTCACTAAGCAACATCATGTATAAGTGACATAGTCAAACCAAACCATTATTGTAAGATGGTCAAACCCAAAAAAGAGACGCAGAAAGTGAGTGGCTTGGGCTGCACCATTACCTGCTAACTATTATCTATGTTATTCGGACTCGTTTAGAAGTATTCGATATGGGTGCGTGTCCAAGTGTCGAACTCGGTTTTTTTGAAAAATATGCATATTTTGGTCTAAAATTAGGTGTCCAAGTGTCATACTCATGTCCGAGTGTCAAATATCGGACACGGATACGCGAGGAAATTAGAAGAGAGTCGGAGTAACATAGACTCCTATAAATATGATGGCAACTTCACACAATTTCACATATCACAACATACATATCTCCTCTTATATCTCATGAACCTATGATCATGAGGGATAATTCTGTGAAGCTCAGGAGGGATAGCGCCAAGGATAAGTGACTAGGTCGAAGGGAGTATATTGTACACTGTTTAGTTATCGTTAGCGCTATCCATCCTGAGTTCCATGGCTTTGTTTTCCTCTTCTTGTCATCAATCCATGTTATTCAAAACGAGTTACTTCTTCCATTTCCACCGGGCCCAACATGTATTATCTAGTCAATTGCATAAAAGTTTTGGATACGTGCGCTACTGAAATATAGTCGTTTCACATATACGACTATCAGTTTTTGACGGTATTTAGAACAAGAGAATGTATTGCACGATTTTTTATTGGATCATTGATCAAAATCCTAATCCAATCTGCTAGTTATCCAAAAAATACTGCAGAATAATAAACACATTAAATCATTTAACTTTCTTAGGCTTGCATTTTCACCCAGATGAGTATTAATATGACCTCAGTTTTTCTAAGTACCCTTTGTTCTATTGAGGTACAATGTAGTTGAATTTAGAGAAACGAAAACCTTGAATAACCCATGATTTTATTTAAAATAATTACTATAAGTCTTGTAGTAGCTGAAACTACAACCTCTTCACATCATCAAGCTAAATTCTTCACTGCAAATGGAGTTCGGACTTTATTTTTTCCACTTGTCCAAGTGATTGCTCCAAACGTGTTGTTCTTCATAACAAACGGCGGTGATGAAGAAAATGTTACACTGTAGCTCACCCTTCTATGGTGTTTGTTAAATTTAAGTTCATTCGGAACCACAAGTACGGCCAAACGTGGTGGTGCCTCTACACTACTAGTGTAAACTCTTTCATCACCACTACACATATTAGTGAGTGTTCTTTGTACCGTGACTCGCTGTCCAAACCTCCAGGATATAGCTAAAATGAACTCAAAAATGGAAAGAATGGATGAAGGTTGGAGGTAGAAATTGATAGAAATGAGGAAATATAATGTAAAATCCCTCCATTAAGGGTGTAATTGTTACTCCCCAGTCCCCTCCCCTTCAAGTAATGCATTACCTTCTTGTGGAGGTAATAATTCCTCCCTCTCCTCCTATTTCCACTCTCCACAACCACCACTAACCACCAATCTTCTTCCATTTCTTGTTATTTTAGCTCTCATTACTCCCTTAATAATTACTCCCATCCCAAGCAAGTCCTCAATAGATATATCCTGGAGGTTTGGACAGAGAGTCACAGTACAAAGAACACTCACTAATATGTGTGGTGGTGATGAAAGAGTTTACACTAGTAGTGTAGAGGCACCACCACGTTTGGCCGTACTTGTGGTTCCGAATGAACTTAAATTTAACAAACACCATAGAAGGGTGATCTACAGTGTAACATTTTCTTCATCACCGCCGTTTGTTATGAAGAACAACACTTTTGGAGCAATCACTTGGACAAGTGGAAAAAATAAAGTCCGAACTCCATTTGCAGTGAAGAATTTATCTTGATGATGTGAAGAGGTTGTAGTTTCAGCTACTACAAGACTTATAGTAATTATTTTAAATAAAATCATGTGTTATTCAAGGTTTTCGTTTCTCTAATTTCAACTACATTGTAGCTATTGAAGGGTAATTCAAGTTCGATTTCAACTCACTTGAATTACTGCTACAAGAAAATCCCTTGGGAAGTTTACCAGCGACTAGCTTTATGCTACTTAGGTTGTACCAATGTAGCACAAAAACTTGTAATAGTCGACAAACTCCAATTCATAAACCAGTCCTGGTCTTAGCCCCTTTGTTCTGCTCACTAACCCTGCCCCAAGATCATAAGGTGTAGCCACTTCTCCGATTTCCGTGGTTATTGGCTCTTTCAGGTTGTTAGTTGGGATGGCTGTCAATTAAGCAATAAGATCGTTAATAATATAGGAATTATAAGCCAATGTTGTCTATTGACTTTTGTAAGTCGAAGTAAGTTATACTCGTAACTTTGTAATTAAAATGGAGCTAGTATGATACGGTCGTTATGTACCAAAAATAAATACCTAAATATAACTAGCAGAAGCTAGCCATAAGTAGGGTCGATCTTCACAGGGAGGCGGTTTACTATCTACTTGTCTATTCGGTCTGTCTAATGTCACAAGTTGGGGGTTTGAAATGTTTTGACTAAACTAATAGAATTAAGGCAAGAGGAATTAATGAACAAATACAAGGGTAAATCAGATAAAAGAGAGAAATATGCTAGGAATCGGTCTACCGTGGCAGCTACACTATCGGGTCAACTGAGTCGATTAAATTATTGATAAGAAGAGCGAGGTCGTCACCTTTCGGTCCTTAAACCTACGATTATACCCTTTCTGTCTCTAATCGCCCTAGGGTCTCCCTAATTTAGCTTTCGCCCTAGTTAGGTATCACCTATTGTAATTAAGCAAGCATTCCCTTCCAATCTTTCGATCCAGGTCGGGGGTAACTAATTAATCGGTCTCCTGCATGCATTCATTCAACCTAATCACAATTATATTGCTTAATACAATTCTTATTGCAAAACTAATCTAATCAAGTCGATCCTAACATATTGCTACCACGGTTTCCCTAGTCCTAACATATTAAAGGAATTAGCTACGCATGGCTCGGGATACTACACTAGCAATTGCTAATCTAATAACATAAGACATGATAACTAAAATGAGAAATAATAAAAGCAATAAAGGAACAAGAATGAATTAAAAGGGAAAGATTAGATTACTGAACTAATGATCCGGAAGTAAGAGAAACAAAGTAGAACCAGAACCAGAGGAAAGAAAAAGTGATTACAAATGACGTCCTAACTTCCTATTTATAAGAAAATAGGAATTATTTAACCTAATGACGGAAATAAACTAAAAAGCCCAAGCCCATAAGAGAATCCACTTGATCGAGTGATTTAAAACCACTCGATCGAGTAAACTAAAGCTTAAACCACTCAATCGAGTAGAAAATCTACTCGATCGAGTAAATCCTAAAATGCAACTACTCGATCGAGTAGAAAAAGGACTCGATTGAACATAATTGTACTCGATCGAGTACTTTCCAGCAACAATTTCCTACTTTACGCACTGAACTTCAAACGGCTGTCATTTCTTCGTTACTTGAGCAAACAGGGTGATTCCGGTGGCATTGGAAAGCTAAGAGGACAAGCTTTCATCTCCAATTGGAATCACCTGAATATCATTTGTAGAACTCGAGATATGGCTCTTCAAAATAGGCACTTGCAATTTGAAGTTCTTCCTTTGCTCGCCTAGCTATCTTTCTTCTTTGCGCATCTCAAAATAGCTACATTCCCGCTCCAAATTCACTCTTCCTCCAAATGCATGCTAAACGGACGGTAAAAGGCTTGATTTCACTACTTTCTGGTTCATTCCTTCAAATAAGACAAAACAAACCAAAGTAGCATATTCGGGGCATTTCGTAGCATAAACTACGATAAAAGCATGGAAATACGTGCATGAAAAGGCCTAAAAAGACTATATAAAATGCACGTATCAAATCTCCCCAAACCAAACCTTTACTCGTCCTCGAGTAAACTAAATGCAAACTAATGGAACGGAAAAGATAACTCAGAGCTAGCTACAAATGCTCACTTAAACCAATTTAATGCAAGCAAACTAACACTTATAGCAAACAGTCAAATGCAAACGAGTTATAAGATGTTTATAATAAAGCTGAACCGTCGACCTTGCAAGACCTTTAGTAATGGACTCTCACGGGTCACTCTTCTCTCATGAAGCAAAGGGTGAACATATATATGTAAGAGAGAAAGAAAAATAGTCGCTCACCTAGACTACGACCCACATAAACATGCATGCAACTAATATGATAGACAATTCTAGCTACCGTACACACATTCCAACCAAACAAGGTCCTGTCACAGCCGAGGGCTTACAAAAATATGGTAAAGTGAAGCAATGGGTAAGAAAAGGCAAAACATTTATGGGAATGTGGAGGTATAGGCGGCCAAGCTAGTACCTAAACAAAACCATATGACAGCATCCATTTCCAACTCAATTATAGAATTAAGCACATGCCCTTCATTTGGCATAAAACTCACCAAACCGAACTGAAAATACTCCTCAAATGATATAGATAAAGCATAGGAGCGAAACCGTCAACAATATAACCTCTTTTTTTTTCTTCTTTTTTCTTGTCTTTTTTTTTTCTTTTTCACGTATTTTTTTTTCATTTTTCATCTTTTTTTTTTTCTTTTTCATTTTTCACGTTTTTTTTTTCATAAACCTTTTCCTCAATTCATCCTCCTTTTTTTTTCTACCAACTCCAAATCATGCAATATAAACCAAACTTGGCACAATAAATTATATACCGCAAAAGCATACATTATACTAGCTCGACAAGGCAGGCTAAATTTGGATGTAGCTAAGGGTCAACATGCTACATCCAAATTTGGCTAATGTGGAGTTAAATGGGTAAAAATGAAAGAAAAGGAAATTGTAAGCACCTCCCTGCGTGTGACACCAACCACTAACCCGAATGTATGTAGGCAAAAAGCAATTGAATTTCATATTTGTGCAAATTGATGATACATGTTACGAAATGAGTAACTACTCACAATCCTACATGAAACTGGTCATAAATGACACCAGTTTATAAGGCTCTAATCCTTAGAATATATAAGTAGGTTGCCAAAATTTCAGGTCAAGTCTATTCGTTCAGCTAAATTTAAACATAAACTCGTAGATATGCAATAAGACAAAGCTAAAAGATAAAAGTTTATTGCAAGGCTTAAGCAAAAAGACAATTTATAGTGCAATTTCATCATTGAAATCAACCGTTTCGACTCAACCTATATGCTAAATAAACGTGATTTTTTTTGAATTTTTAACAATTTTCCAATTTTTATGGGATTTTAAATATTATATGAAAATAAACAACAATACATACAAAAATTAAACGTGACAACAGAAATGCAATAAAAACAACATGCAGACACAGATATGGATGCATAACCTCCCCAAAACAAACCGTACAATGCTCTATTGTACCAAAACATGGAAAGGAAATGCAAACTAAAGGAAGAAGAGAATAAATACGGAAAGCTTACAAGATACGTGAAAGAGGGACCTCCCCAAACCAGCCATGAACATGAGAGGTTGCTAAAGGCCCGGAATACCGTCACAGGAAGCTAATCCAAGTCAAAAACACTCGATGGCACTCGAACAGTGGTCGATCGAGTGGGTTGGGCATCCAAAACTGCTCGATCGAAAAGAAATTAGGTCGATCGAGTAATTCTCTCTTTGCAGGTGCTCGATCGAGTAGGAAAACTGCTCGATCGAGAGGATTTAGCAGCAAAAGTGCTCGATCGAGTACAAAAAGTACTCGCTCGAGTGATCCTCAGTGTGTTCCTGCAAAACGCAATGAAAACAGCCCGCAAACTAACAAAAACAAGCCTAACTGATATAGTCTATGGTACGAAGACCATTTATCACAGCTAAAACTAAAATAAAATGAAGAACAATTAAAAATAAATCTCCGGATTGCCTTCCGGGTAGCGCTAGCTTCAGTCAGGTCCCAGCTCGACCTTCTTTCTCATCAGCTGCTTCAATCAGTCATAATCAAAACAGCTCAAAGCTCTTAGCATGAGATCGTACATCTGCGCATGTGCTACACAAGAGCATAAGTAGCACCAAAGTATTATAATAAAATAGGAAATTGAAATAATTAATCGTTTAAGCCTGACAAATTTCTTATGGGAGCTCCTACATTTCCCCACAAAATAGAGGAGCCCAGGAGCAATTGACAATAAAGTGGGGTCCCGTTTCATATTAACAAGTTTGTGACGATAAGTACGGTGAAAAGGCATTTAATTGATTGACCAACTGGGAGAGGGTAAAGCATTAGAATGCGAAGCATAAGTCAACTGAGGCAATATACTATTTAAACAAACAATAAATAAATTATCGTTTACTACCTCGGGTTGGTCGCTCTCAATGACGGAATCATTGACAAAGGAAGATATTACCTCTTCCATGCTAGGAGCAATTACCGACTCAGCTGCTTCCTCGTCACCCTCCTCAGTGGATTTTAACCCGTAAATCGCAGCCTCAAGTGCATCCAACTCGTCTTTGAATAGGGGAGATTCGCCGTATCCATCATTATCGTCAAAATCGTCATCCAAAACAAATCCACATGACGAATCAATGCTCTCAATGGCCAATTCAGTCGATCGAGTAGAATTGTTACTCGATCGACCACTTCTGTAATTCCCGCCCTTTTAGAACCCCTTTGACCAGCGTTGACTTACCTTGGGAGGGGGGGTAGTCTTAGAATTGCGTGCCAAAACCATCTTGGGTTGCGTGATATGAGTGGTACTCGATAGAGTAGAGGCTACTCGATCGAGTAGCTAGGTTACTCATCGAGTGTGTTGGGTACTCGATCGAGTACCGAGTTTTCAGCGAGGGTTTTATTTCGCGTTTTGTTAAATCCACATATCACTTCCGCCACTTTCCTCCTATCCTTCAGTCGCCTCTTTCCCTTCCTTTCACCTCAAAACCTCCATGGAAGCCTTTTTGAATATCCTTGTGCCTTAGGAAAGCGTCACTTGAGTCGGGTAGCGGTCTTTTGCTGAGTTTCTCCCTATAGGTATGTCATAATCATCATCGGTGTCCTTGTTCTTTACTGTTAGGGTTTGCTTGTTAGTAATAGATGATTGTATTGTGGTTATAGGCTTTGCTTGGTCGCTGGATATGTTGTTTGTCGACATGGATTGGTTGTAGTTGCTTAAAGGTAGGTTCGCCTACTCAGTTTCTGTAGATGGTCTAGTACGTTGGTCGTTGTGGTTGTATTGTGATTGCTCAGTATCGTAGTTGTATGGTGATGGTTGTGATGGTGATTGTGGTTGATTGTTTCTGGTTCTCGAGGCGTGTCCTCGGCTGAGTGAGGTCACTTGCGGGAGTGGATTCACGCCCTAGTTTCGCCCTCCGTGGAACCCGCCACGGGAGGGGATGTGCACATTAATGGACAGGGTTATCACTCATTATGAGGAGCGGGGATTTGGTGGGAACGGCTGCGGTCCCCCACTGGCAGGGCTGGTCCAGTGGGCAGTCAGTGACAGAGTTGGTTGGGTTATCATGTTTGTGTTTGAGTTTGGATAGCTTGGTATTGTGTTGATAATTGTAGTTACCGTTGTCGTATCTTATCTCAGTACTGACCTTGTGTGGTTGTTTGTTTGTTATGTGTCTGCCGTGATCCCTTATGGTGAGCAGTCGGTCTTAGCAGTGTTGATGTTGTTGATAGGAGTCCTGGGCAGGATGAGTCTTCACGAGATTCGATAGTCATAGCGAGTAGTCTTTGAGTTGTATCTTTCATATCGTTTGTTGGCTTAATCGCTTGTAATACAATATAATAGTTCTTTTATCGACATTTGATTATTACTATCCTCGGGCAACCGAGATGGTAACGCCCTTATATGCTAATGAAGGCCTAGTTAAGGCTCCTCTGAATATGGGGGTGTTACAAAGTGGTATCAGAGCGACGATTTTGGAACCTGAAACAAATGAACATAATGAACGTAGGGAGTCTAATAAAATGAACCTGGTGTATGTGTAATGGGAGCCCCAGTTGATGCTAGGTTTTGGGTGAGTAGGCGCCCTCATTTCAAAATCTTGGCCCCATGATACTTAAGCTTGTCATAGGGTACGAGAATGTGGAGTCCGTGTGTATATGGGTGGCGTGTATGCTAATTGTGTCGGAACTACCTGTAGTTGAGCCTTAGTTAGCGTTAATAGGGATGTAATAGCTAGTTTTGGGCCGTGTTTAGTGAAGTGTGGGCATGATTAGTGAGCTTGTATGATGATTTTGAGATACGTGACAAAAGTCTATTCGATAGAAATGCTTGGGAATGTGAATGGGTGTGTTATAATTAAGGATGAACATGTTGGTGTTTGCTATAAGTTGATGATGAAGGTAGTCACATACGAGTTTATAAATCCTACCGTAATTACTATGATGATAGTTATAGTATAGTTGAGTTATAATTCGAGACATAGCATATAGTAATGCGTTTATGCCTTATTTGTTGGTTGAAATTTTTCCGCTGCGTAATATTTGATTCGTGCAAGATGAATTGCTTATGATAGAATGTAAAACATGATAGAATAATTTGTTTTGAAAAGTATGTATTTATATGATAAGTGAAAGAGAGAATTGATGTTATTTATACGCTTCAAATTGAAGTGAACACGAGTTTAGTAGTAACAAGTAAAGTAAGTTTAAGTGTAATATGATGGCGTGATTATGTTTATAGAAGATTCGGTAGCAGGTAAACCGAGTTGGGAAATTTGTGTAGCGTAATGTGACGAACACTTTAGTAGTTGAGACGATACGATATGCGTGATTAGTGATGGTAATGCGCGAGCAAGTGCGATAATTGGTGCCGAATTCCGAACTTGGTTTGGAATCGACACACATGCTGTTTTGCAGGAATCTTCAAGTTACTTCGTATTTCTGACCGAGTACTTAACTATACTTGACCGAGTGCGAGTGCTTATTAGACCGAGTAGACCTCACTCGATCTAGTTAGGAAGCTATGACGTCGGGATGTGGGAAAAATTCCTGCAGATACTCGACGAATTAGTGCCTACTCGATCGAGTAGGGTGGTACTCGATCGAGTACCCTAGGCACTCGATCGAGTAGGTTACTATACAATGAATCCTACGGGTTTCTTAAAACCCTTCTCCTTTCTATTTCTTCTCATTCTTCCTCTATAAGTCGAAAACCTAAGCCTATTTCCTCTCAAACCCTCAAGAATCTCTCATATCTAGTGTTGGTGGTGGTTAATTTGGGGTTATTTTCTTAGTTTAATTTCGTTCCTTTACTTCACTACTTGATCAAGGTATGATTTCTACTCTATTTACATGTTTTTATGCTTTAAACTTGTGGAGGATGATTACATAGCTTGAAAATTTCGATTCATATGATCCATTTGTTGCCTTTAACTGCTGGAGTATGATTCACATGTCGTCTTTCTTGATTGTTGATGATTAATTGTTGTAATATGGATTAGAAACTTGTAATTTGGGGGTCGAAATTTCTAGGGTTACGAAAATCAAAATCGATTTTTGGGTATTTTACACGGATTAGATGATGAAATTGAGTACTATACCTTGTTTATATCATGTTGAAGGATGGATTTTGATGATTTTCACCTTAGAAAGTTGCCTTAAAACTCCGTCTTAAAAGTGCCTCAAATGGAAATTCGTGATTCATAATTGGAATTTGGTGTGGTGTATAATTGTCTAAGTGTAAGTTAAACTTCAATATGTTTGTAGGGATGATAATTGATGAAAATATGCCAAAATTGTTACAGCTGTAAAGACCGTCTGAAAAAAAAAATTTAATTGAGTTGTTGTTCATAATATTGAAGGGTGATAATGATATGTTCTAAGTTATTCTTTTCCATGAACTAGTAAGAATGCCTCACATGTGATTAGAATTGTATTTGGAACAACCTTTAGAATCACGCTAGGATATTCGAATTTGTTGAGTATGTGTAATCACCATGATAAATTTTTCACAACCGTGGCTTATGAGTAGTGGTAAACTGAGCTTGTATGTCAAATTTGGGAAATTGTTGGTGAATGTGTGTACATAGCTTAATATTCAAGGTTAATAGCATGAATTATGTGCTTCACATGTCAAATTTGTGGGTGAAATTTGTATGCCTAGTTGAATGGGTGAAGTCCGAATTACGTGAAGTAAATGTTTGCATGTTTATACAAGTTTGTTTGAACATATGCCGAAACAGATGCCGAGACTGAACATAGGAACCCGCCAAAGTAAACGGGGGAGGGGTAATCCACCTGAGATGGGGGAAGGGAGTGGACCTGTGGTACCCGCAGTTCCAGAGTACCCTTCAGTTGTTTTTGTTGATTTCAAGCAGAGAGAGCGTTTTGTAGCTTTACAAAAACGCAAAATGAGACCTACAAGGTGTATAGACACTACTTTATTGGAGGATTTGGAGATAGAGACGGATGTTCGTCACATTTTTGAGACCTTGGGCCTTATGGGTTTGTATAGGCTGAGGAAACACTCTTATCCTTTTCTTACCTTGGAGTTTATGAGCTCTTTTATCTATGACCCCGCTGGCCAGACCGTTGAGTTTCGATTGGTGAACACTAGTTTCTTGCTTTCTATGGACCAATTTGCTTCTCACCTTGGGTTGGCAAAGCCTCCCAAGGACTCCATCACCGATATCCCTGCTGAGTGCGGTGTATGCCGCCTAATGCCTTGTCTGACCAGGAAACCAGCTCCTACCTCGAGTAACATGCTGATTAATGACTTTCAGCATGTCACATTGAGGATCTTTCTCCGTTCTCTCTCGAACCTCCTTTATGATCGACCGGATATCAGTAAGCTGAACAACCATGAGGTGTTACTTCTGATGTCTTACTTGAACCCGGAGCGGACCAGGAAGGTGGTCTTTAATGCTCCTTCGATGGTTTGTGCTGCCCTTGCCTTGATGGCCACTGCCTCTTCCCGATACTTGAGTTGTGGCGCCATCGCCACTCGGTTAGCTGAAAAGCTAACCTCTTTCGAGGCTTCTTCGGAGTACGTGCCTCTAGTTACCCCGGTGCCCACCATGGACCGTGACTACTATCTCGACCTGAAATGGTTGAGGACTTTGGCTGACGGTAGCCTAGCTTGGAGGGTGTGGGGCGTGAGTTGGATGAAGATTCTAGCTCCTGCGCACCTCCCACCCACGGAGCCCTTAGAGCCGACGGTAGTGACGGTGGACTCCGATGATGAGGAGGAGGAGGAGGAGGAGGATGATGATAGACCCCGCCATCTGCAGACCTACCTCATCGACGACACGATTCTCGAGGTGATGCTAGAGCCGAAGAAGGGCGACAATGCGTCAGTCGTGGCGGTGGAGAGACCTAGGTTGGGGAGAAGACCTCGTCGAGTGAAGGAGAGGACCTCGGAGACTAGGCCACGACCGGTGGCACCACAGCAGCAGCCTTTCCCGTGCTACCCTTACCTCGACACCCCGGAGATGCGATCCAGCTACTTGGCGGAGAGAGTGTCATCTACCCTGACACTCCGGAACATGCACGAGATGGCGTACGCTCAGGGAATAGGGACCGAGGGACCGCATCCGGTATGGTGGAGTGGAGTTGGGGACTACACAGGGGTTTTCCATTCCTACGGGGTGGATCAGTCGACGTGGGGGACACCTCAGTCCTTTGCCTACGGTGGCTTGACTCCATGGTACGTGGGCCGGGGAGCAGGAGCAGGAGTTGATGCGGGGATTGGGTCATCGGGAGCAGGTACTTCTGGCGGTGGTGGAGATGATGAGGTGATGGTGGAGCAGCAGCAGCAGCAGGAGGAGGAGTGATACTCCTTGTTTTATCTTTGTTGATGGTAGTTGATTTTGGTGATTAGTAGTGTGGTTAGACTTTAGTAGTTGTTTTTGTTGAGACTTCGATTTTGGACTTGTATTGTTGGCCATAAGGCCGGATTTGTCACTTAACTATGTTGCAGGATTGTTTTGGGGGTCGGGAAATCATCCCGACTCAAATTATATGACAACTATGTTTACGTATGTGGGGTTACGACAAGTTTTATAAGGCACCTTGGCCTGTAGGTACTCGACAGAGTACCCCGTACTCTATCGAGTAGCTGCAGGAAAGTGGGATAAAAAGCATTCTGACCTGTAGGCTACTCGATCGAGTAGTCAAGACACTCGATCGAGTAGCATGGCACTCGATCGAGTACCGCTACATACTCGATCGAGTAGCACTGTTACAGGAGGTTTTCGAAAATTAAAAATGTTCAATTGTTTCATAATCGCAAGTTTGATGTTTAATGTGGCTATTAGTACGTAGTAACACCTATGAACCGTTAATTTTATATATTGGAAGTCAAGTTCCGGTCTTATATGCACATTTGTCACAATTAGTGAAGTGGTGACGGTTTCTTGTCGTTTTTATGTTATATATGCCATATTATCATTCATCCATTAAAGTTACATTTCTTCATAAGTTCGTGCATACGATTTTAACGTGCTTTGTCAATGGCGGCAGGTTATCCCGGTGGTGGTGTATGATTTATAATTTAACGCGTTTATGCTTAGCGAGTAATGTCCACAATCAATAATATGTTTCTAATTCACGTTATGAATCAAGTAATACGTAATGTGTGTTGTAATTTCGCTAGTGAACTTCGGGGACGAAGTTCCTATTTAGAGGGGAAGAGTAATGTCGCGAAAATTATCGCGAAATAAAAAGGCTGATTTTGGCTGATTTTGAAATTATGTTTTGTTTGCCTATAATGTTTTGTTGTTTAATTGCAGTTACCGTTTTGTTTGCCTATAATGTTTTGTTGTTTAATTGCAAAATTTTCTAGTACCTTGGTTACTTTAGTTCGTTAAAATGAATGTGAGAGTATGTCTTAAAGGACCATCATAAAGGGCTAGTTGTGGTGCGATAGAACGAATTAGTGAGTAACACGTGATGTTAGTTGTGCAGCATGAAGTTGGTACGAGATACGTTTCGGGTTGATAAGTTGTTATCACATGATGTTTCGGGTTGATAATTGTTATCACATGATGAGCGATGGTTGTTTGTGTTGGCTTGTATGGCAAAGTCGATGTTTGATACATAATCATTAGTAAGAATTGATGCATACATGTAGAGTGACAATTAACGGTGATAATGCTTGCTTGATAGTTGTAAGAGTCGATAGGTATAAAGTGTAGACGGTGATGATGATGACATGGGGGGGAATGGTATTTCCATGGAGCAGTGGTTTGAGTAGGAAGTTTGGTAATGTCGTGTTTTTCCGTGTCTTGTGCGTGAGATAGGTGAGTTGAACTTCGGGGACGAAGTTCTTTTAAGGGGGGAAGACTGTAATACCCGCCCTTTTAGAGCCCCTTTGACCAGCGTTGACTGGCCTTGGGAGCGGGAGTAGTCTTAGAATTGCGTGCCAAAACCATCTTGGCTTGCGTGATATGAGTGGTACTCGATAGAGTAGAGGCTACTCGATCGAGTAGCTAGGTTACTCGATCGAGTAGGGGGCCACTCGATCGAGTGTGTTGGGTACTCGATCGAGTACTGAGTTTTCAGCGAGGGTTTTATATCACGTTTTGTTAAATCCGCATATCACTTCCGCCACTTTCCTACTATCCTTCAGTCGCCTCTTTCCCTTCCTTTCACCTCAAAACCTCCATGGAAGCCTTTTTGAAGATCCTTGTGCCTTAGGAAAGCGTCACTTGAGTCGGGTAGCGGTCTTTTGCTTAGTTTCTCCCTATAGGTATGTCATAATCATCATCGGTGTCCTTGTTCTTTATGAAGGAAAAGTAAATCTATATACTTACATATTCATATATATGTTATAAATTAATTTGTCATAAAATTAATAAAGGTCTTATGCATGCAAACTAATTAGCAAAATAAAGAAGAAATCATCCTTACATTGTAATTTCGGTTCTTATGGGCACAAAAGAGATCTCCTTCTCTTTTGTTCTTGAGCTTTCCTTTTGGATGAACAAAGACCCAAGTGTAGGATCTCTCCCAAGGAATTATACCCAAAGCTTACTCTTAATTAAAATTATATTATAAATACTAGTACAATATTAATTTTGTAAGAAAATTGACCCAAAATAATTGTTTTGGCTCTTGAATATTCGGTCAAGAGTAGAAGAATTTTGGAGTGTTTTATCTCTCTAATTTCTCATTAAAATGTAGAGAGCAAATTTTAAATTTCTCACACTAGAAATTATGTATATTGAATGAATGAAAAATTAGAGAAGAAAAACTCTCTAAATGGCCTTGGTAAAACCGGTGGGAGGAGGGATTGGGGAGCCTATGCATGGGCATGATTCTCTAACCAAGAGAATAGGTATGTAAGGCTAGGTGTAGGTAGTGTCATCATATTGTTTCCACTTAAATTATTAAACATAATTTAATCACCATAATCCCTCCATATTTCGGTCCACTTATAATATGAGATCCATATTATTTTTGTCAATTTTGTCTTATGTCACATGTCATATGTTACATAAATTTGTTGTGCATTTTTAACATATTAAAAATCAACGTATTATTAAAAATACGTCACATACAAAAATCGACTTAGTAATTCGTAATTACTTGTACCAAAATATTTTACCGTTTATAAATCACAACAGTTTGTATTATAATAATTCATTCAAATCAATTGTTTCCTTAAACAATAATTTTATCTGAGCAATGATACAATTCGATTACTCAGATCGTATCTCATTTAATTAAGTTTCAATGTGATACGTAAATTTTACTTCCAAAATCGTCCGTCAATTTTTAATTAAATTAATTGACTCGTAACATTATACGATCAATTAATAGATCAATTAAGAGTGTTGCTCTATAGGTATGACCTAGGGGATCAACTGATCACCACCGTCGCACGACAGTAATGTCAAACTCTAGTCAGCCAACAATTACCGATATATGTTGATCAGTTGACAGTAAAAATACTTCCCAATTGTATTATTTAGAATGAGATTTAATAATGATATTTAAATCATATGATCGCACTATTGTTGAGGACACATTTCCCAACAATCTCCCACTTGTCCTCGACAAGTGTGCGTCACCAATTCTCTTGTCCTATTACTATCTCCCACTCAATGCAAGGTGTCTTTCAGGTCGTACTTGCAAGTGATCATATCGAGAGTGGTTTCCTCGATCTGGAGAATAACTGTTTTGACCACACTTATCTATCATAGATACTTTCCGAGCGTGACCACGCATTTCGAGTTCATTACTCCTCGAGTGGCCCTGAGATATTGTTATAACCCTGACTAGGGGTGGACAATTCCTATCGCACTCATTCCCTTCGACTAGCCACAGCCATCATAACCCAAAATATGCCCATTTGACCCCATTTACGAAGGTCGTAGTAACACAAATCAAAGTTAATCTGAAACTGTGCCATCTTAGGCGAATAGTCTTTAGTCAAAAGAATCGACTCATTTGAATACTATAGTAGCTCTCGCCACGACCAGGCTATATAAATTGCCAGAACTCTATAAGCGGTCATAAGGCCCGACAAAATGTTCCTAACAGTCTGCCCATGTGATCGACTAGTCATCTCACATGACTCTATGGCACTTGAACTTGCCATCAATCGCATCACACTCTAGTCACTTCGAGACGTCACCTCATACAAGTGACTATGGGCAAATACTATGTTAATCCGTGTTCACTTTAACGGGGCTCAATTGTCACTACAACCCGTTTGGATGTAACAATGTATAAATTAAAGATAAAAGACAAATGTGATTATGAACATGAACAAAAACAACACTTTTATTTCATTTCAAAATCTAACATAGACTTGGTACACGTTTAAGTCCCATGGACGCCATATGTCCATCATGTTTAGCCTGCGATAAAGGCTTAGTGAGCGTATCGGCTATGTTGTCATCCGTCCCAACCTTACAAATCGTAATTTCCTTTCTTTCAATGAAATCTCTTATTACATGATATTTTCTAAGTACATGTCTAGATCTATTACTAGACTTTGGCTCCTTAGCTTAGAAGATCGTCCCACTATTATCACAATAGAGAGTGATGGGATCATTGGCGGTAGGTACTACTTTTAGACCTTCCGTGAATTGCCTGATCCAAACAGCTTCCTTAGCAGCTTTTGATGCTGCAATGTACTCAGCCTCCATTGTAGAATCCGCGGTTAAAGCTTCCTTGAAGCTTCTCCAGCTTACGGCACCACCATTGAGCATAAAAACGAAATCAGCTTGTGATTTCAAGTCATCTCTATCTGTTTGAAAACTTGAGTCCGTGTATCCATTAACACGCAACTCAGTGTCTCCTCCAAACACTAGGATAAAATCCTTAGTTCTTCTCAAGTACTTAAGGATGTTGTTGACAAAGAATCCGATGACTCTCACCGGATTTCCTTGATATCTACTCGTCATGCTCAAGGCATACGAGACATCGAGACGTGTGCATATCATGGCATACATGATTGATCCAACAGCGGAAGCATAAGGGATCAACTTCATGCGTTCAACATCATGGGGTTCGGAGGGAGATTGAGTCTTGCTCAATATCGTCCCGGTCACCATAGGTACCAAACCCCTTTTGGATTTGTCCATGCTGAACCGTCGAAGAATCTTATCAACATAAGACTCTTGACTTAGTGCCAATATCCTCTTGGATCTATCTCTATGGATCTGGATACCTAATATGCGTTGTGCCTCTCCTAAATCCTTCATTTGGAAGTGGTTACCTAACCACTTCTTAACAGAAGACAACATTGGAATATCATTTCCAATGAGTTGTATGTCATCGACATACAAGATTAGGAACACAACATTGCTCCCACTGAATTTCATGTATAAACATGGTTCCTCAACACTTCGAGTGAAACCATTTTCCTTTATAACATGATTGAATCGATGATTCCAACTTCTAGATGCTTGCTTAAGACCATAAATGGATCTCTTAAGCTTGCACACTTTGTTAGGATTTTTAGAATCAACAAAACCTTCGAGTTGTATCATGTACACCTCCTCTTCTAAATGCCCATTTAGAAAAGCGGTTTTGACATCCATTTGCCATATTTCATAATCATGAAATGCGGCAATCGCTAACAAAATCCGTATGGATCTTAGCATGGCTACGGGGGCGAAGGTCTCATCATAATGGAGACCTTGGACTTGGGTAAATCCTTTTGCCACTAGCCTAGCTTTGTAGACATCGTCATGTCCTTCTATGCCATTCTTGATTTTGAATATCCATTTGCATTGAAGGGGTCTTGCCCCTTTAGGCAAATCTACCAAGTCCCAAACTTGGTTTTCATGCATAGAATCCATTTTGGACTTCATGGCTTCAAGCGATAAGGAGGAATTTGGACTAGAGATTGCGGCCTTGTAGGTGGCGGGCTCGTCACTTTCCATAAGTAACACATCAAGTGTTTCATCTTCCTCGATAAGTCCCACATATCGATCAGGATGGCGAATTACTCGACCCGTTCTTCTTAGTGGAGGAGGTACAACCTCGTTAGACGACGAAGGAACATCTTCTTGCGTCTCTATCTCGGTTTGTGGCTCTTGAACTTCATCAAGTTCAAAATTTCTCCCACTCTGTCTCTTAGAAATAAATTGTCTTTCAAAGAAGACAGCCTCGCAAGACACAAACACTTTGTTCTCTTGAGGTTTATAGAAGTAGTAACCTCGTGAGATTAAGGGGTAACCTACAAAGTTGCACTTTTCGGATCTTGGGGCAAGCTTGTTGTCGTTCTTAGACATGACGTAAGCATCACATCCCCAAATCTTCATATAGGATATATTGGGAACCCTTCCCGTCCACATCTCACATGGAGTTTTCTCGGTGGATTTAGTGGGACTATTGTTCAAAGATCTAATTGCGGTTTGAATTGCAAATCCCCAAAACGAGTTTGGTAACTCGGTTTGACTCATCATGGATCGAACCATATCAAGTAGGGTTCGATTTCTCCTTTCGGCAACACCATTAAGTTGTGGTGTTCCGGGTGGAGTAAGTTGTGATATAATACCACGACTTTTCAAGTGTGAATCAAATTCAAGGCTAAGGTATTCACCACCACGATCGGATCGTAGTGCCTTAATCCTTTTGTTCAATTGGTTCTCTACTTCGTTTTGAAATTCCTTGAATTTCTCTAACGCTTCACTCTTATGTTTCATTAAATAGATATACCCATATCTACTTAAATCATCGGTGAAGGTTATGAAGTAGTCATAATTTCCACGAGCGGTGATAGTCATTGGTCCACACACATCGGTGTGTATGAGTCCAAATAGCTCACTAGCTCGTGTCCCTTTACCACTAAAAGGATTACGAGTCATTTTGCCAAGTAGGCAATATTCGCATGTACCATATGATTGATAATTAAATGGTATAATCACATTAGTCGAAATTAATCTTTTGCTGCGATTCTCGTTTATGTGACCTAATCGACAATGCCAAATGAACGCTTCACTTGGGTCACTTGATTTGAGTTTCTTTGATTGAATGTTATAGATATCATTAGTTGGATTTGAGGTCTCTAAATGCCATTGATAGAGGAAGCTTGGCCTATAACCAAGTCGTTCCTAGAAATAGTACAACGATTGTTCTTAATGACAAAACAAAAACCGTCCATGTCTAGCATAGCGATTGAAATAATGTTTTTAGAGAGTGTAGGCACATAAAAACAATTATGTAAATACAACTCAAATCCATTAGGCAAAGCTAAAACATAAGTTCCTTTGGATTCGGCCGCTACCCGAGCTCCATTTCCAAGGCGTAGATCCACATCTCCCTTGCTAAGCCTCTTCACGTCTCTTAAACCCTGTAAATGATTACAAAGGTGAGAACCACAACCGGTATCTAGTACCCATGTCGTAGTGGAAGTATAATTTATATCAATAACATAAATTTCTTTAGGAATTTTACCTTTTGGAACGATAATTCCTTCCCTTATATTTCGCAAATATACGGGACAATTCCTAAGCCAATGTCCCATGCCATAGCAATAATGGCACTCATCATTAACTTGCTTTAAGTTTTTGATTTTCTTTCCCTTCTTCTTGAACTTTTTGCCCTTTGAAGCAAGAACTTGATTGCTTGAGCTCCCACTAGTTTTGGCATCTTTATCTTCCAGAGACAAAGACCCTATAGATTGTATGAGGTAGTCTTCCTGAGACGGACTCACACGAGGTCTAGTAGTAGTAGGTGGTTTAGAAGAAGTGATGAAGTTAAGGTTTCCATCCGAACCTATTCCAAAATGAAGTTCTCTAGTAGTGTCGAAATCATTGTTGGAGCAAACGTCGTCAAAAACATTGTGGTAAGACTCAATAGTTATCGGTGCGGTAGCATTTGATGGATTTATTGTAAAGAACTACAAATATGGAGGAAAAGGAAACATTTGTCTTTTAATATCATACTTGTAAATAATTAACAAGGTATGAGCATTTATATAGTGACCTCTACCCAACTATCATAAATGATTCCAAGACCCAAATTCATATTAACTTGGGCACGGTGTGGCTGATGAAACCCTTATCAATATAACTCGGTGGATTAACGCTTTAATCGATTCTACTTTTAGAACTCTTGGTCGATAATATTACATTAACATTTATCTTTAGCCCAAAACACATTCAACAAGGGGACGGTGTGGCCGATAAAACCCTTATCGAAAAACTTTTGTTGAGTTCAATCCAAATTTCGAATAAATGTGTCCATGATCCAAACCCATATTAATTTGGGCACGGTGTGGCCGATGAAACCCTCATCAACATGAATTCGGCGGATAGACATTTATCACCCACTTCCCCTACGTAACAAGGTTTGTACCCCGGTGTGGCCGAGTGCACTCCCTCACGAAATAGGTTTTCATGGTTTCTACTATTTGGTAAGGCTATGTCTCAATTAAAGGTTTTAGCGAGAGGTCATGTCAATTTATTATCTATCACGTTTTAAGTGAACTAAAGCGGTGAACTACGATAATTCGAATTGACACGGTCGATAAACTCGATGAAAGAAGATGCATGTTTTAGTTATGGCGATTTAGCGATGCATGCGACATAGAATAAAATACAAGCATAAAATAAATAAATCCTAGTATGGCCTTCCTAAAATAGAAAAACTTTTTAACTATTACATATTCGGAAACCAACTCCATTTGTCCTTTGAACTTCGGTTGTGGCACGCATCTCGAGGTAACACCGTCTTTATGTATCGCCATTCTTGAAGAAATCCGTCTTTGGGAACTCCGGAATGAATAAAATTACATAATAAATTACATAATTTCCTATTATACATTTGTAACTAAAATAAAATAAATCTATTACATTACAAAACGGTGATACGAGATCACAATAAAATTACAACCGAATCGATATTCCCATACATTTCGGGAAATGCCAATTAAAATCTAAGGCCATACTAAGTAAAATTACATAATTCAAAATTACATAAATTAATAATTATGACAATCATAAAGAAAAATGCAGCATTATAATATGTATGAACATGCTCAATTTTATGCTAAATCGCCTTTAATTAGCCAATATCGTATATTACTCGGTTTTTACAGATTTGCGTGATTTCAACATTTTATAATCACAAAAATTACATAAATTCATATTTATGCATAAGTTAATTACCCTAACCTCTTAGGACTCAAAATTTAGTCTTCACTAATAATTTGACCATAATTAACTCATATTTATAAAATTGTTCATTAATGGACTAAAAATTACAAAAATAAGCTATAAACTTCAAATAAATCACAAAATTTCAAATAAATTTGAAATTTGAAATTTAAACTCATGAACATTCTGTAAAAATACCATTACACTCATAGTGTTCGAAAACTTAGGTTAAAAATTTCGAAATTTTTCCGGAAAAACAATGTTGCGGTTTATCGGTTTTTAATAAAATAATCATAAAAACATGAGAAAAATTTTATTCATCAACTTTTCAATTTTAGATCTGAAAAAAATAATAAAATGCAACATTTGACGTTTTTCCTTAGTCATAGATTATGTTTTATTAATTTTTCACTAATAATGTCACTATTTATGCTATTTTTCTTCAAAAATCCATAAATCATGCAAAAAGACTTCACTATAGCCCATTATTTTACACACATCTTGTAAAATTGCATGTGACAACATAATAAATTTCTATGACCAGATTCGAAATATAAATCATATTAACCTATTTTTCACCTAAATCCGAATTTAATAATGAAAAATCCATTTTTCGAGCATAACAAGTCCAAAAATTATGAAAATTTACAGGTTATCTCAAAATAATATGTGTGACAACATATCCAAAAATCACTGGAAAATTCGAAGTATAGCTAATTTTAGACCAAAAATGACATTTTTACTCATAAAATCACATTTAAATGCCATTATTGTATTATATGAACAATAAAAATCCGTAAATTTAACCAAAATATCCTAAAACATTTTAGGACCAGAAATTTTAACATGCATGAATTAATTTCGTGATATATCATAATAACACAAATTTTACATGTTTTATATGTTAATCTTTATAACTCGGAAAAACTTTTAACCGATTTGCATGCAAACCGATTGAAGGAAAAGTAGATCTATATACTTACATATTCATATATATGTTATAAATTAATTTGTCATAAAATTAATAAAGGTCTTATGCATGCAAACTAATTAGCAAAATAAAGAAGAAATCATCCTTACATTGTAATTTCGGTTCTTATGGGCACAAAAGAGATCTCCTTCTCTTTTGTTCTTGAGCTTTCCTTTTGGATGAACAAAGACCCAAGTGTAGGATCTCTCCCAAGGAATTATACTCAAAGCTTACTCTTAATTAAAATTAATATTATAAATACTAGTACAATATAAATTTTGTAAGAAAATTGACCCAAAATAATTGTTTTGGCTCTTGAATATTCGGTCAAGAGTAGAAGAATTTTGGAGTGTTTTATCTCTCTAATTTCTCATTAAAATGTAGAGAGGAAATTTTAAATTTCTCACACTAGAAATTATGTATATTGAATGAATGAAAAATTAGAGAAGAAAAACTCTATAAATGGCCTTGGTAAAACCGGTGGGAGGAGGGATTGGGGAGCCTATGCATGGACATGATTCTCTAACCAAGAGAATAGGTATGTAAGGCTAGGTGTAGGTAGTGTCATCATATTGTTTCCACTTAAATTATTAAACATAATTTAATCACCATAATCCCTCCATATTTCGGTCCACTTATAATATGGGATCCATATTATTTTTGTCAATTTTGTCTTATGTCACATGTCATATATTACATAAATTTGTTGTGCATTTTTAACATATTAAAAATCAACGTATTATTAAAAATACGTCACATACAAAAACCGACTTAGTAATTCATAATTACTTGTACCAAAATATTTTACCGTTTATAAATCACAACAGTTTGTATTTATATTAATTCATTCAAATCAATTGTTTCCTTAAACAATAATTTCATCTGAGCAATGATACAATTCGATTACTCAGACCGTATCTCATTTAATTAAGTTTCAATGTGATACGTAAATTTTACTTCCAAAATCGTCCGTCAATTTTTAATTAAATTAATTGACTCGTAACATTATACGATCAATTAATAGATCAATTAAGAGTGTTGCCCTATAGGTATGACCTAGGGGATCAACTGATCACCACCGTCGCACGACAGTAATGTCAAACTCTAGTCAGCCAACCATTACCGATATATGTTGATCAATTGACAGTAAAAATACTTCCCAATTGTATTCTTTAGAATGAGATTTAATAATGATATGTAAATCATATGATCGCACTATTGTTGAGGACACATTTCCCAACACTTTACTGTTAGGGTTTGCTTGTTAGTAATAGATGATTGTATTGTGGTTATAGGCTTTGCTTGGTCGCTGGATATGTTGTTTGTCGACATGGATTGGTTGCAGTTGCTTAAAGGTAGGTTCGCCTACTCAGTTTCTGTAGATAGTCTAGTACGTTGGTCGTTGTGGTTGTATTGTGATTGCTCAGTATCGTAGTTGTATGGTGATGGTTGTGATGGTGATTGTGGTTGATTGTTTCTGGTTCTCGAGGCGTGTCCTCGGCTGAGTGAGGTCACTTGCGAGAGTGGCCTCACGCCCTAGTTTCGCCCTCCGTAGAACCCGCCACGGGAGGGGATGTGCACATTAATGGACAGGGTTATCGCTCATTATGAGGAGCGGGGATTTGGTGGGAACGGCTGCGGTCCCCCACTGGCAGGGCTGGTCCAGTGGGCAGTCAGTGACAGAGTTGGTTGGGTTATCATGTTTGTGTTTGAGTTTGGATAGCTTGGTATTGTGTTGATAATTGTAGTTACCGTTGTCGTATCTTATCTCAGTACTGACCTTGTGTGGTTGTTTGTTTGTTATGTGTCTGCCGTGATCCCTTATAGTGAGAAGTCGGTCTTAGCAGGTGTTGATGTTGTTGATAGCTGGAGTCCGGGCAGGGATGAGTCTTCACGAGATTCGATAGTCATAGCAAGTATCTTTGAGTTGTATCTTTCATATCGTTTGTTGGTTTAATCGCTTGTAATACAATATAATAGTTCTTTTATCGACATTTGATTATTACTATCCTCGGGCAACCGAGATGGTAACGCCCTTATATGCTAAGGAAGGCCTAGTTAAGGCTCCTCTGAATATAGGGGTGTTACAACTTCCTTCCTGATTTTCACTCGATCGAGTGCTTTGATCTGCTCGATCGAACTTTTTTTTCTGAATTTTCACTCGATCGACTAATATAAGTCACTCGATCGAGTGATTCTTCCTGTACAACGCTGAAATCCTCGTGTAAGGCGGTGAAATATGATAGAAATTCGTCATCCGAGTCATAAAGATCATCCTCAGCATTGGACAACACGGTTTCTTCATGGGGAAAACCGATCTCGGTACAGTATACCTCTTCTGGTTGCCACCTATCCGACTCAGCAACTAACTGAGCTATTTCAGACTCGAGCTTATCAAATCGCGAAAAAGTGTCTCTATCACCTTCTTGCACTTGGAATGCAAGTGCCTTCATTAAAGACTTCAGCTCCGCCATGTCTTCTTCCCGAATATCAGGAGGATCTTGTTGCGGTGGCCAGACAAACGGAGGCTCATGGTAGCCTCGTTAATAGGGTGGATGTGGTGGCACAACTACAGCTGCTTGACTAGCTCGACTGCGCTGCTGGAATGCGTAAACTTCGTCGTTTTCTGCCATGCAAAACGCTGCATTGTGCTCAGCAGCACCACATCTACCGCAGTAAATCACCTGATGCGCCATATAATGGAACATAGGTGACGGGCCAAAGGTACTCAAGCCTTCACTTTGACGATCATTCACCTAGAACTGTCTAGGTAGTACCTGTAAGGCCTATAGAAACAACACTAAAGAAAAAGATTAGAACGACCTCAAGGGAAAAATCCCTTGAGGCTAAAAACAGACAGAATTAAACAAATAAATAAATAGTTGCCTCCCCGTCAAGGCCGCCAAAATTTGATACGGTCGTTATGTACCAAAAATAAATACCTAAATATAACTAGCAGAAGCTAGCGATAAGTAGGGTCGATCTCCACAGGGAGGCGGTTTACTATCTACTTGTCTATTCGGTCTGTCTAATGTCACAAGTTGGGTGTTTGAAATATTTTGACTAAACTAATAGAATTAAGGCAAGAGGAATTAATGAAGAAATACAAGGGTAAATCAGATAAAAGAGAGAAATATGCTAGGAATCGGTCTACCGTGGCAGCTACACTATCTGGTCAACTGATTCGATTAAATTATTGATAAGAAGAGCGAGGTCGTCACCTTTCGGTCCTTAAACCTACGATTATACCCTTTCGGTCTCTAATCGCCCTAGGGTCTCCTTAATTTAGCTTTCGCCCTAGTTAGGTATCACCTATTGTAATTAAGCAAGCCTTCCCTTCCAATCTTTCGTTCCAGGTCGGGGGTAACTAATTAATCGGTCTCCTGCATGCATTCATTCAACCTAATCACAATTATATTGCCTAATACAATTCTTATTGCAAAACTAATCTAATCAAGTCGATCCTAACATATTGCTACCACGGTTTCCCTAGTCCTAACATATTAAAGGAATTAGCTACGCATGGCTCGGGATACTACACTAGCAATTGCTAATCTAATAACATAAGACATGATAACTAAATTGAGAAATAATAAAAGCATTAAAGGAACAAGAATGAATTAAAAGGGAAAGATTAGATTACTGAACTAATGATCCGGAAGTAAGAGAAACAAAGTAACAGGGAAAAGACGCGTCCGAACCAGAACCAGAGGAAAGAAAAAGTGATTACAAATGACGTCCTAACTTCCTATTTATAAGAAAATAGGAATTATTTAACCTAATGACGGAAATAAACTAAAAAGCCCAAGCCCATAAGAGAATCCACTTGATCGAGTGATTTAAAACCACTCGATCGAGTAAACTAAAGCTTAAACCACTCAATCGAGTAGAAAATCTACTCGATCGAGTAAATCCTAAAATGCAACTACTCGATCGAGTAGAAAAAGGACTCGATCAAACATAATTGTACTCGATCGAGTACTTTCCAGCAACAATTTCCTACTTTACGCATTGAACTTCAAACGGCTGCCATTTCTTCGTTACTTGGGAAAACAGAGTGATTCCGGTGGCGTTGGAAAGATAAGAGGACAAGCTTTCATCTCCAATTGAAATCACTTGAATATGAGTTGTAGAACTCGAGATATGGCTCTTCAAAATAGGCACTAACAATTTGAAGTTCTTTCTTTGCTCGCCTAGCTATCTTTCTTCTTTGCGCATCCCAAAACAGCTACATTCCCGCTCCAAATTCACTCTTCCTCCAAATGCATGCTAAAAGGATGGTAAAAGGCTTGATTTCACTACTTTCTGGTTCATTCCTGCAAATAAGACAAAACAAACCAAAGTAGCATATTCGGGGCATTTCGTAGCATAAACTACGATAAAAGCATGGAAATATGTGCATGAAAAGGCCTAAAAAGACTATATAAAATGCACGTATCAATGATATAAACCTGTTACGAAGGACAAATGAACTTATTTTCTTCTCCCAAAAGACTAAACCTGTGAGACTAAACAGGCCCTCTTAAACTTGCTAATTTAGATTAGTAGTAGGATCTTAACTCTAGTTGATGTGCAAGACAAAATGGTACTGAGTTTGAGTTAAGAATGCCTAATTTACTTACCAGTTGTCATTATCGCAGATCTTATAGTTGCAGGAGTCCAGGTGGGGTTTTTTGATTTGATAGCTGCCACAATGCCTGAAAGATCTAGACAAGCCATCGAAGTTCCTGATATAATGTTGAATAAAGGAGCTTCTTTCCCAGGAAGCACGATATCTGTGTCATTCCGTATCCATGAGGCCAGGATCTGAACACCCGGTGCCACAAGATCAGGCTGCAAAAAATAAACAACTGTCAGTTATATTTTCCACTTTGTTCCGTGACACGTAAAAATAATAATGAAATCATATATACCTTGATAAGGTTTGGTAAATCAGGCACAGGTCCTCATGATGAGAAATTAGGGATGACAGCTGCTGGCTTATGAGACAAAATTGTTCTTGTTGCCAAGATAAATCCGGTGGGATTCCTATGAAAGTAATCTTGAGAGTAAGGAATCATATTAACATAGAGTTATTCACATGTAATTAAATTTGAGATGGTCTCACCAAGAAGACTTAATGTAGTCTGCGATTCTCAAGCCATCCTCTAAGAGTACTATGGTCACCGATAATGTACTAGAAATTAGCGCCTCCGGATCCAATTTGTGGACAATTCCAATCACACCCGCAGCTCCAACAGATTGCAGCTGATCTATGTTGTATTGGTTATCAAATTTAAAGTTACACAACACAATCTTTCCTTTCACCCTATTCTGGTCATGTTGCGACTTTGATTGACAAACTCTGCGGAACCAAAAAATACAAGGCTTAACTTGAAATGGAAGACAAATATTAAATGGGTTAGAATATTGAGCAAATGAATCAAATCAAAGGTAGAATTATAGTTTGCCTGCTTTCATGCTCACTTCCATCAACAAGTTCATATATAGGGGACTTCTTCAGAAGAGAGAAATTAATACCTTCACCCTGAAATTATATACAGGTAGTGTTATGGCCTTAAACGAGTGAAGCAATTAAAATCCATATTTTATACCTTGATAACTTTCTCGTTGCCTAGGATAACCTTCGACTCAAAGAACCGGTCAATAGTAGTTGCTCCAACTGTTATGATCCAAGGAGCGTAATTGAAGATAGATTGTGGGGAGGGACCAAAATTCCCAGCCGCGCAACTTACAGTAATTCCTTTCTGAACAACATGGAGTGCTCCAATTACAATAGGGTCTTGTAAAAAGGCTATTGGGTTATCATTGCCAAAGGACAGAGACGGGATATCAACGCCATCTTTTATGGTGTCGTCAAATGCAGCTAATATAGCTGATCCGGAGCAATGCATAAATTGAGACACGCTGTACATGGCTGATGCGAGTCTTTTATATGATGTTTTGCACCTCATTTTTCACGCGTTTGAGAGCTCATTTGTGTAGCTTAAGCTGCCATTTCCCCCATTTCCGTCTACTTTCGTATTTTTGTACTTTATTGCAGAAATGTGAAGAATTCAACGGAAATTGAGCTAAACCCGTCCCCGACTATCCTGCATTGCAATTGACGTGAAGTATTGACTCGAGGAACGAGCTTGGTGCGCATTTCAAAGCCCAAAAGACAAATCCACGAGATTATAGAAGTCAAGTAGCAGCTAAAGCAGTCGATCGACCACTACCTTCAGTCGATCGACCAACATGCGGTTCCAAAACTATCAGACATCGTATAGCAATCGATCGACCGGTCATCTCAGTCGATCGACCACCCCGCTACTCAGACGAGAATTAAAAGATTGAGGAAAGCAAGCCCATTATGTTTAGGTTTTGATAATAAGTTGTTACGTATGTTTGCTATATAACGTAACCTAGAACATCAGATAAAGGATCGAGTTTTTATCTAAGTTTCACCTTCAGCTTTAGAATATCATAGTTAGGGTTTGGAATATTGGTTGCATCGGATTTTCATTCATACTTCTAATCATTCCGTTACTATTCTTCTGCAATTTTCGGTATTCCTTCTGTTCTACTTTCAGTTCATCTTTATTGTGTTGTTAGATATAGAATTGTTAGTTAGAATCCAAGCCAATTATCGGTTATGTTAATTGTTTGTTCTACTATTTTTAGCATGAATTCAAAGAGTCTTTATCGTCAATATTATTGTTATTTTAGCCATAGCCATGAGTAGCTAAATCAATTGTGCTAGGATGTAGGGGAATTATAGCGTAGGCGGCGTAGTATTAATTTGGACTGAAATCGCGTGTCGTCGATCGACTGCCATACCTGGTCGATCGACTGACCACGTGAGGTTACCTTTCATTTTAATTGATTTTAATGTTGTATTTAACGAATCGAATGCATGCGACCAGTTAGATGCTTAATTTATGACTGACCCATTAGATCGAAAGATAGGAAAAGTTGTTAGATCACCAATTAAAATGACTGAACTATGCTGAGATCGAAAGATAGGTAAAGTTTAGATTATTAGTCACTTTTCAGGACGAGAGTCAGTATTAGTGATATTAGGGACCTATAGCGAGATCGAAAGATGCTATTTGTTAAGAGTGGACCGAGAGGACCTCTTTATTTCCCGCCTCATGTGTTTGATTTTGATCTGTTTAATATGCTGCCGCCGAAACTATAACGAACGGACCATCCTAGTACCTCTTTTTATACTTTATTTTATATATTTCATTAGTTTACTTTTCTTTTATTGTTATTAGCTATAGACCAAACCCAATCAAACCCCCCACCTTTTGTTACCTTAGACCGAATTTAAACAACTAGAAATTACGTCTGCCTCTCTGTGGTTCGACCCGACTGCCGCTAGCTATAGTTGTAGTTGGAGTTTATAAATATTATTTTTGACACCTCACGACGGGTGTTAAATTTTGGCGCCGTTGCCGGGGAGGCAATTGTTCTAATTTTTAGTTGTTTTTATTTAGTCTTTCTTTAGTTTAAGGGACTTCCGTTCCTTAAACTTTTCTTATATTCTTTTTGTAGTTTCTTCTTATGCGCAGGTCACAGGGTGGTGAACTAGTACCATTAAATCCTGAGATCGAGAAATCCTTGCGCGAGTTGAGACGATCACAAAGGGTATTACCGACAGAGGAAGAGCTGAGTACTCAGTCAAGCTACTACGAGAACACTCGTCAAGGAGATCCACCTACATCTCCCGCTTCAATTTCTTTAGCCGAGACAGCTTACTTCTCCGTAAATCCCAAATATGGCTGAAGAAGCAACCATTGCTAGTCACTCAGAGCCTACAGATGCGAATCTCTACAAAGGATTCGAACTACCTGGGGAGGCGAGAAAATTCGAGCCAAAGCCTTCCTATATTAACCTGGTTGAGAGGAACCAGTTCGGGGGAGCTGCAAATGAAGATGCAGCCAAGCACATAGAGATTTTTATTGATTATTGCTGCTCTATACCCCGCCTACCGGTGACCCAAGATCAGATCAAGGAGACCATGTTCATTTTCTCCCTTCGTGATGCTGCAAGGGAGTGGTATAGAGATCTGGACCGAGCCGCTCATGGGATCACCGACTGGAATTCCTTAGCCCTGGCATTCTACAAAAAGTACTTCTCTGCCTCAAAGACGAATGCCATTAGAGCTCAGATCACGAGCTTTAAACAAGGGCCTGATGAGAACTTTCATGAAGCATGGGCCCGTTTCAAGAAACTGGTGCGAACCATACCGCATCATGGGTTCGAAAAATGGAGTCTTTGTAACCAGTTCTATAATGGGCTGTATGACGATCAGAGAGCTATTTTGGATGCTGCAGCCAATGGCCGATTTGCTGAGAACATGGGAGAGACTAAGGGGTGGAAGATCATCGATGATTTGGCCACTCATAAGGCTGAATATGGGAATTCGAGAGGAAACCAGAGGAGAGCTGCTGAATCTTCCTCTGTTGCTGCACTAGAAGCTCTCACTGCAAGCAATGTTGTCAGGATCGGGATTCTTCTTTGAATCGATGGAGAGGGTAGGATCGAATCGGTAGAATCGGATCGTAGAATCGTAAGATTCTACAAATTCATTAAATATAGTTTTTTTATTTGGTAAAAATATATAATTGAAGATCAAAACACTTATTTATACACAAAATATCGATAATTAATGAGTTTAGTATCATTTCTTGAACATGTTTCTACAACTTACATGAAATTTAGAATTTACGATGTCAATATATAAAAATATATTTTAATATGTTTACTAAGGAGTCGAATCGTAGGATCGTAAGATCATAGAATCGTATTATGATTCTACTTCTAGAAAATTTCAAATAGATAGGATCGTAAGATTCTACAAACATGATAGAATCGTAGGATCCGGGATCGGTCAAGCATTTTTGGATCGTAAAATCGTAGAATCATAGGATCGAATCGGGATTCTGACAACAATGACTGCAAGGTTTGACAAATATGAATTGGGAGGAGCTTCTAAAGGTGGGATGTACCATGTTAACGCTGTTTCAGACGGTCCTTTCGTCTGTAGAAGATGTGGAGCTGAGGGGTATGTCTGAGAAAATTGTTCTGTCCCCTTTTAGTCTTCTGCCGCCTTTCAACACTATAGGCAGACAAACACGTACTATGAGCCGAATGTCCACCCCAACTTGAGGTGGAGTAGCCAGAACGTCCTGAATCCGACTCAACCTCCACAACAAAGAAGAACAAAGAAGCTTATGCCCCCCTCATCATAAGCAACAACAATACCAAAAGCCTCCCTATGTGCCACAGCAGCAACAACAATCCCATGGTTCTGATTTTGCTGTGTTCAAGAACTTGTTGCTGAAGGAGTCCCAAGCTAGAGAGGCCGGGATGAAGCTACTAGAGAGCCAAATTGCTCAATTGGCTAGTAAGAGTACCACTCGAGCTCCCGGACACTTACCGACTCAAACTGACCAGAAAGAGACCCTGAATGCCATTACTTTGAGGAGCGGGTCTACCTTGGAGGGGCCTGCTATGGTCGAGGATGCCCCTGAAAAGAATGAGGCGGAACCGAGTCAAAAGAAAGCTTTAACGAAAAATAACAAAAACAAGGCGTTTACTGGTATATCACCGATCGATCGATATACCCGGCCGATCGACTGATATGCGGGTTACAGGAGCTTCTGGAACTGTACATCTCAATCGATCGACTGAGCAAGGTGGTCGATCGACTGAGACCCCTGCTGATATTGAGAAATTTCGTCCTTCAATGCCCGATAATTTAAGAGACCATTTGTTCCGGGGTTCGACAACTCCGAAAGTATTGGGGCAAGACCCGAGTGCTGATGGGTCCGTCCCGATTCCGAAGTTCGACCCAATGTCGGTCAATGGCTCACATTTGAGACGGTCTGAGGAGGGTTCAAGCTTCAATAGGGAGAAGGTGGTGTATTTTCAGCCTAAGTCCACGGATGCCGGCATGCGAGACTTAGAAGAGAGGGCTAAGGTACTTCTCTCAGCCCCATATCCAGAGAGACTAGTGCCGACAAAGAAACATGTATCTTTCAATAAATTTGAAAAGGTTATTCGTAGTTTGAATGTACAAGTTCCTTTCCTTGAGTTGGTCAATCAAGTGCCTGCCTACACTAAATTCATGAAACAACTCTTGTCTAAGAAAAAGTCCCTTGAAAATGTGCATACTGTCGCATTAACCAAAGAGTCATACTCTTATTTGTCTAATACTGCACCCCATAAGCTAGAGGACCCGTGTAGCTTTTCTGTTCCTTGCAATATGGGTACCTTCTCTATTGAGAAGGCATTTTGTGACTTAGGAGCTAGTATAAGCGTCATGCGTTTGAGTCTAGCTAGGAAGCTCAAATTGACTAGGTTCGCAGTGATATGATATGACAAGATGATGGTCGACCGATCCATGCGGTCCAGCCAATAGGAGTCTTAGAGGACATCCCCGTCCAAATAGGGAAGTTTTTCTTCCCCGTCGACTTCATTGTACTTGACATGCCTGAGGATGCCCACATTCCCATTATTTTGGGTAGGCCATTTCTGCACACTGCTAGTGCAGTCATAGATGTCGGTCTAGGAACCTTGACTTTTAAAGTGGGCAAGCATTCTATTGTTTTTGCCCAGCCATCTAAGAAAAAGGACCCCATGTGGCCTGTGACTTGTAACACGGTTTCTGACAAGAAATCGTACTTTGTGCTTCCTGATTTACCTATCTCTATTCCTGTTGTAACCCCTCCGCCCCCAGATTGGGAGCAAATTGGAGGAAGATTTGTCTATTTCTGATACTGCAGGAGCTGGTTTGGGGAAGGAAGAGCTGCAAGTCACTCCAGCCGCAAATAAACCAATCGTTTCACGAGGAGGTCCTTGTTGCCTTAGCTATGCCACTGATGAGGAAGTTGATGACGAACCGGTCAAGGCACGGAAGTCCGACTTGGACTTTGATGAGCAAGAAGAGGTCATTGACTGGGGAGATGACGAAAGTGTATATCCGTTGAGCCATACGGACGTGGAAGCTAAGAAGGGTGCAGCTGAGAAGATAAGCACCGTTGAGGCTACCTCTAGTAGCCAGAAGCCGACGAAGTGGGCCATTCCGTGGCCGTTCTTGATCAACTACTAGGTTATCACATGTTTTCCAAACTTTTTATTTGCTTTTGTTAAACACTTTTTATAGCTTTTGTGCGCGCGAAACTTTGCATTTTATTTTGCTTGCTTAGGATTTTATGCGTTTTAGACTTTATTTTGGGTTTTGCGCAATTTTGGGCGCGTATTATTGTGCATTTGCAGGTTTTTAGACCTCTTTAACTCAAGTAATTGAGCAAATACGAAGAAATAAGAAGTAACAGCAGTATTTTCCGTCGATCGACTGAGTGATGTGGTCGATCGGCTGATCTGCAGGTTCCAGGAGCTACTGTTCCTTTCACCTCGGTCGATCGACTGGGTGATGTGGTCGATCGATCGACCTGCACTGCTGTACCTGTTTACGACCTCTCTCCTGCTATGTTTGGTCGATTTGCGGAATTAAGGGAGTTTTCTACTCCACTTTATCTTCCGTCATTTATTTATTTCTTCTATTTTTCTCAAGTTTTCACATAATACCGCTTCATTATTGTCTTTCTCGATTTTATGCGTGGTATTTTGTTTGTCTTTTCAGGTACTTATTAGTAGCATCAACTTGCCTCTTTGAAACCTCCTAGCTCACGCTGGTTTGGGGAGGTTTCATTTGCTGCGCTTAAAGTCTTGTAAGTTGCCGATTTTCACTTCATGTCATTTTTATTTGTTTATTTTCCCGCAAATTCCCATTTCTCTTTTCTTCATTACATGATTTTGCACAATGGGGACATTGTGCGATTTGGTTTGGGGAAGGGTTTTGCGTCGCATATCATTTGCTTGCATTCACGTTTACATTTTGTTTTGCATTGTTTATTTCATTCTTAAATTCAAAAAAATCTCAAAAATTTCAAAAATTTCAAATAAAATGCATGTTTATTTTAGCATATAGGTCGAGTCGGAACGGTAGTATTTCAAGGATGACATTGCATTTGCATCTGTTTTCTGCCTAAGCCTTGCTTGATTAACATGGTTTTAGTAGAATCATATATGCATAGTCTACGAGTTTTCGTTAAATATTTGCTGAACTTGAGACTTGACTTAGAAAATTGGCAAACTACATCATATTTCTAAGATTTAGAGCCTATAACTGGTGTCATCTATGACCAGTTCATCTAGGAATGTGAGTAGTACTCCTTATGAGACATGTTACATAAATGTGCATAAATATGAACTTAATCTGCTTAATACCTGTATGCATTTCGTTTGTGGTTAGTTGACACATGTGGTAGAGGTTTCCCTTTATTCGTTTTGCCCATGAACTCCACACTGCGAAAAATATCCTTTTTGTCCTATTTACTACATCCTACATTTAGCCTGCCTTTGTCAAGCTAGTAGTTTAGTTTTTGGGATTGTTACTCGTTTTTGGTGGCATATGCTCTGTTGAGATGATGATTGGAAAATGAAAAAGGAAAGAGAGAAACAAAAGCAAAAGAAAAAAAGATTCGAAAAAAAAAAAGAGAGAGTTCTGTACTGTTCAAAGCGGTCGATCGACTAGCATAATTGGTCGATCAACTGGATGGTCCGAGAAGAGAAGAAAATCAATTCGCATAATTCAAATCCTTATCTTTTGGCGATTTTTGCTCCCATGTTTTATTCTTATCTTATGGGGAGTTAGTTGATTACCTTTATACCTGGAGATTGTGAGATTTGTGCTTGCTATAGCACCGGTTCATTTGTTTTTGAGCAAGAAGTTGGATGTTGCCATATGGTTCCGTTTCGATACTAGCTTGATCACCTGTACCTCCACTTTTCCATAAATGTTTTGCCTCTTTTTACCCATACCTCACATATCCACATATATACCTCAGCATGTGTCATGGTCTCTTGTTGGTTGGAATGCGTATGTACGGTTGTAGAGATTGTTTTCATATTTTACTGCAGGCATGTTCTTATAGGTCGTAGTTAGGTGAGTGTCACTACAAATGAATTCTTTCTATCTTTACATTATTCACCTGTGCTTATTTGAGTGATATGAGCGACCCGTGAGAGTCCAATTTGATAAGTCTCTACAGTTGACGGTTCAGTAGTTTTAACGACTCCATAACTCATTTGCATGATTCATTTGCTAATTGATTATTGGTTGTGCATTAAACTAGTTTAGGCTTTACATGTTGCATTTCGCTCTGAGATTGAACTCGTTCCATTAGGTCATTAGATCGAGTCTTATTCTTGCTTGGGGACAAGCAAGGGTTTGGTTTAGGGAAGTTTGATGCGTTTCTTTTATATGATGTTTTGCACCTCATTTTACACGCATTTCAGAGCTCATTTGTGTAGTTTAAGCTTCCATTTCCCCAATTTCCGTCTACTTTCGTGTTTTTGTACTTTATTGCAGAAATGTGAAGAATTCAACGGAAATTGAGCTAAACCCGTCCCCGACTATCCTGCATTGCAATTGACGTGAAGTATTGACTTGAGGAATGAGCTTGGTGCGCATTTCAAAGCCCAAAAGACAAATCCACGAGATTATAGAAGTCAAGTAGCAGCTAAAGCAGTCGATCGACCACTACCTTCAGTCGATCGACCAACAAGCGGGTTCCAGAAACTACTGTACACTGTATAGCAGTCGATCGACCGGTCATCTCAGTCGATCGACCACCCCGCTACTCAGACGAGAATTAAAAGATGAGGAAATCAAGCCCATTATGTTTAGGTTTTGATAATAAGTTGTTACGTATGTTTGCTATATAACGTAACCTAGAACATCAGATAAAGGATCGAGTTTTTATCTAAGTTTCACCTTCAGCTTTAGAATATCATAGTTAGGGTTTGGAATATTGGTTGCATCGAATTTTCATTCATACTTCTAATCATTCCGTTACTATTCTTCTTCAATTTTCGGTATTCCTTCTGTTCTACTTTCAGTTCATCTTTATTGCGTTGTTAGATATAGAATTGTTAGTTAGAATCCAAGCCAATTATCGGTTATGTTAATTGTTTGTTCTACTATTTTTAGCATGAATTCAGTAGTCTTTATCGTCAATATTATTGTTATTTTAGCCATAGCCATGAGTAGCTAAATCAATTGTTCTAGAATGTAGGGGAATTATAGCGTAAGCGGCGTAGTATTAATTTGGACTGAAATCGCGTGTCAGTCGATCGACTGCCATACCTGGTCGATCGACTGACCACGTGAGGTTACCTTTCGTTTTAATTGATTTTAATGTTGTATTTAACGAATCGAATGCATGCGACCAGTTAGATGCTTAATTTATGACTGACCCATTAGATCGAAAGATAGGGAAAGTTGTTAGATCACCAATTAAAATGACTAAACTATGCTGAAATCGAAAGATAGGTAAAGTTTAGATTATTAGTCACTTTTCAGGACGAGAGTCAGTATTAGTGATATTAGGGACCTATAGCGAGATCGAAAGATGCTATTTGTTAAGAGTGGACCTAGAGGACCTCTTTATTTCCCGCCTCATGTCTTTGATTTAGACCTTTTTAATATGCTGCCGCCGAAACTATAACGAACCGACCATCCTAGTACCTCTTTTTATACTTTATTTTATATATTTCATTAGTTTACTTTTCTTTTATTGTTATTTGCTATAGACCAAACCCAATCAAACCCCCACCTTTTGTTACCTTAGACCGAATTTAAACAACTAGAAATTACGTCTGCCTCTCTGTGGTTCGACCCGACTGCCGCTAGCTATAGTTTTAGTTGGAGTTTATAAATATTATTTTTGACACCTCACGACGGGTATCAATGGCTATGCGTGATGCCAGGACCCCACCTCTAGCTGTCCCAGCCGCTACGTCATAGTAGGAAGCATTGTGTACTGGAATCCCAGCTGCTGTTGACGCCACGCGAGTACTAATAAGAATATTTATAATAGTTGAGCCTCCACCATCACCTTAAGGTTTAGTTGAGTTGGTTCATCTATCATGGTATCAGAGCTAGTGTGACCGAAGGTCGGGTTCGTGGAATACCAGCATACGGTACGGGAGAGCCGGTGCACAACTAACCACTCTTCAAGCCTAATGGGCATTTGAGTGAGGGAGCGTAATAGGAATATTTATAATAGTTGGCATCACCTTAAGGTTTTGGTTGAGTTGGTTCATCTATCAAGTACCATGCCCAAAGGTGTCTCTGGGGGACGGAACCTCAGGCAAACTCTTTTTGTAATATCACGCTCTAATTAACTTTCTGCTAATTCCCATAAAAAGGAGGGATTACATTTCATCAAAATGGACAAAAAGAAAATGAAGTCTTCGGTGTTGAGTGTTAATATAAATGCAAACATAAATGAGAATTCATGAGGCTTCCAAGATATTTAAGGCGGTCACAAGAACGATTTTCCTTGGAGGTTCAGAAAAGAAGACATAATGTCATGATAGAATAAGTAATTATTTTTTAATATTGTAATTATTTATTTGTGATTTAGTTACCTAGTTTAGGGTAATTAGTTACCTAGTTTAGTGTAACCTACTCCTTAATTATAGCTAGTAATCTTTGTATTTATACCTCAAGTTTAATCAATACAAGGCAACCATTAATCTCCTTTATGGTATCAGGTTTCTAGGTTTTCACCTTCCGAAATCGCTTCCGATCATCTTCCTCTTTCTTCTATCTGACCTCACATCTAAAACAATGGCACCCGAAGGAAAGTCGACGTTTCACCCGGCTCTTGCCGTCAACAACATTTCGAATCACATTCCGGTCAAACTCGGAATGGATAACGATCAATACCCTCTTTGGGTAGCGTTGTTCAAAAAACATGCGAAATCAAATCGAGTTCTTCACCATATCATCACACCGAAGGTCGCTATTCCATCGCCTTCGACAAATGACGAAAAGGAGATGTGGGAAACACTCGATGCCACGGTGTTGCAATGGATTTATTCCACCGTCTCCACCGAACTATTGGAAACTATCGTCGAGGCTGAGTCCACGGCTATGGAGGCTTGGCAGCGTATTGCTGATATTTTTCAAGATAATGTAAATTCCAGGGCAGTCACGCTCGAGCAGGAATTTTCGCACGTCGAGATGGCGGATTTCTCCTCCGTCTTTGCCAACTGTCAAAGGCTTAAATCTTTGGCGGACCAACTGAAAAATGTCGGCTCTCCTGTATCTAATAGCCATCTGGTTTTTCAGTTGGTCTCCGGTCTATCTCCGGCGTATCAAGGTGTTGAGACCATTATTCGGCAACAATCTCCGTTACCTGCCTTTTATCGTGCTAGGTCTATGCTGACTCTCGAAGAGGTTGGCTTGGCTAAGCAGGCGGCTACGGCTTCATCAGAGGTTCTCAATGCTCGTGGTGGGGTTGACAACGATAATGGGGGACAGTCATCGAAGGGTTCTGGTTCAGGGAACAGCAAGGGTGGTCGCGACAATGGTTCTAGTGGGAAGAAGAAGGGAAACAAGGGTGGCAAACGAGGCAAGGGGCAATCTAGTCCATCGTCTCCAGCCGCTGCTCTAGCTACTTCCACACCTGCTGCGACACCACAGTGGTCAGGAGGGTACGGGCCGTGGCAGTGGCCCTCATCTCCTTGGGGTTACCCACCTTGCCCGTATCCTTCTAGCTCGTGGGTGATGCGACCCACCTATACACCTCGGCCTCAGCAAGGGATTTTGGGTCCTCGTCCTTAGGCGTATGTAGTTGCTGATAGATCGCAACCGTCTCAAACTGATATTGAGGCGGTTATGTGTACTGTTGGACTCACTCCACCCGAACCGTGGCTCATGGACACGAGTGCTACGTCTCATATGACGGCGAATCCAGGTACCCTATCGTCTTTTATTAATTCGAGCGTTCGTAATGGCATTATAGTCGGAAATGGTCAATCGATTCCCATTCATAGTCATGGACACACCACCTTAAACAAACCACACCCTCCTTTAGTCTTGAAAAACGTACTCGTTGCCCCGAAATTAGTTAAAAATCTGATTTCCGTTTGAAAATTCACCACCGATAATATGGTCAGTATTGAATTTGACCCGTTTGGTTTTTGTGTGAAGGATTTGCGGACGGGGACTCGTCTAATGAGGTGTGAGAGTCGGGGTGGTCTTTATCCAGTGTCGTCCATCACAAAGTCAGCCGCGCCGTTTTTGTCTTTTGCAGCTCTAGCTCCGTCCGAATGGCACAATCGCTTAGGTTATCCGGGCGATCCTATTATTTCTATTCTTAGGCAAAATAAATTCATTGATTGTAATTCGAATTCTTCTAACTCGTTTTGTCAATCGTGTCCGGTTGGAAAACATGTTCGATTACCTTTTGCTAGCTCTATTTCGCGTACTTATATGCCCTTTGATATTTTACATTGTGATTTATGGACATCACCCGTGTTAAGCTCTTTAGGTCACAAGTATTATCTCGTCATTTTGGATGATTTCACTATTTTTGTATGGACTTTTCCTATTGCTACAAAAAATCAAGTCAATTCCATATTAACAAAATTTCATGCCTTCGTCCAAACTCAATTTGAGCGAAAAATTAAAACGATTCAATGTAATAATGGAACGGAATTTGTCAACTATTTGTTTCGAAATTTTTGTACGGGTCAGGGGTTGCTTTTTCGCCTCTCATGTCCCCATAATTCTTCTCAAAACGGTGAAGCTGAACGCAAAATTCGCTCCATTAATAACATAGTTCGTACCCTTCTTTTTCATGCCTCAATACCAGTTCGATTTTGGCATCATTCACTTGAAATAGCTACATATATCTTGAACATTATTCCGAGCAAACCCATTGCCTATAAAATACCACTTCAAATCCTATACAATCGCACACCTATTTATAGTCATCTCCTTGTCTTTGGATGCTTATGCTTTCCTTTAGTACCATCTACCACTATAAATAAGTTGCAACCCCGGTCTTCTCCTTGTGTGTTCCTTGGATATCCTAAAGATCATCGTGGTTATAAGTGTCTTGACATGTCAACTAATAAAATAATTATCAGTCGTCAGAACAAACCTTCCCCTTTGCGTCTGTCCATCGCTCGGACACTCGAAATTATGATTTTTTAGATGACGAAGTCTCCGCATATGTCCTTCGCCATATGACCTCGACTTCCCCAGCCACAACACCTACAAGACCTGACCAATCCAACCGTGACCCCCCTCCACAGGTCACCCCCACCACGGTTCAGCCAGCCACTTCCCCTGCCACAGAAAGACAGCCCCTGCCTCTGCCACGGCAGAGTTAACTCCTGCCCAACCCACGGCACAACCAGCTGCTGCCTCACGCCAATTTCACCCTGCCTCCAAACCCACAACGCGAGCCGATCATGGCATTTACAAACCAAACCTTCGCTGCGTCAAACCTCTAGCCGAACACAATTTGTCTCACACCTTAGCCATTTCACCAATTCCTAGGAATCCCGTGTCTGCTATTCGTGACCCAAATTGGAAACTGGCCATGGACGACGAGTACAAAGCTCTTATTGATAATAAGACATGGGTCTTGGTTCCTCGTCCTAAGAACGTAAATACCATTTGCTCCATGTAGATTTTTCATCATAAATATAATTCTGACGGTTCTTTTGAAAGGTATAAAGCTCGTCTTGTAGGTGATGGTAAGACTCAACAAGTTGGAATCGATTGCGGAGAGACTTTTAGTCCGGTTGTGAAGCCAGCCACGATTCGTACAGTTCATTGCCTTGCATTATCTAAGTCATGGTCCATTAACCAACTTGACGTAAAAAATGCCTTTCTCCATAGTAACCTTAATGAGACGGTTTATATCTACCAACCAATTGGGTATAGGGATTCCTCTCGGCCAGATTTTGTGTGTCTCCTAAAGAAATCCTTATACGGTCTCAAACAAGCTATTTATTACGAATATAGCCTATTTATTGGTTTTACGCATAGCAAAGTTGATCACTCTTTATTCATTCTTCGACAAGGTACGAATATAGCCTATTTATTACTCTATGTCGACGATATAATACTCACGTGTTCATCCGAGGCTCTTCGCTCTCAAATTATGCGTAATCTCAAAACGGAATTCGCTATGAAGGATCTTGGCCCACTACATTATTTTTTGGGTATTTCCGTCAAGCAAAGTTCCAAGGGTATGTTCTTGTCACAAACCAAGTATGCTAATGAGATTGTTGAGAGATCTGGCATGGCATCTTGTAAAGTTGCGGCCACTCCGGTTGACACTAAACCCAAATTAAGCGATGTCCAATCGGTCCCCTTCGAGGACCCCACTTTATTTCATAGTCTTGCCGGTACTCTACAATGCCTTACTTTTACTAGACTCGACATTACCTACGCTGTGCAACAAATTTGCCTCTTTATGCATAACCCGATGACCGAACACATGGCTGATCTTAAACGAATTATTCGTTATGTCCACGGCACTGCTGACCGTGGCCTTAGGCTCCAGAAATCTGCTCCGTCCCTCTTGCGAGCCTACTTGGATGCTGACTGGGGTGAGTGTCCGGATACGTGTCGGTCTACATCTGGTTATTGCGTCTACTTAGGTGACAATTTAATTTCATGGGCATCTAAACGACAACCTACTTTATCCCGGTCAAGTGCTGAAGCCGAATACCGTGGGGTAGTGAATGTTGTCGCTGAGTCGTGTTGGCTCCGCAACTTGTTGGTCGAGCTTCACGTCCCTATGCCTAAAGCTACAATCGTTTATTGTGATAACGTAAGTGTTATTTATCTCTCGGCAACCCGGTTCAACACCAACGTACGAAACATATCGAAATGGACATTCATTTTGTCCGTGAGAAAGTTGAACGCGGAGAAGTTCGTGTTAGCCATATCTTGTCACGTTATCAAATAGCGGATATTTTCACGAAGGGACTTCCTCTCATCCTTTTTGATGATTTCCGTTCCAGTTTAAACGTTCGTTCACCTCCCGTTTCAACCGCGGGGGTATGATAGAATAAGTAATTATTTTTTAATATTGTAATTATTTATTTGTGATTTAGTTACCTAGTTTAGGGTAATTAGTTACCTAGTTTAGTGTAACCTACTCCTTAATTGTAGCTAGAAATCTTTGTATTTATACCTCAAGTTTAATCAATACAAGGCAACAATTAATCTCCTTTATGTCGCTCATCATTCGAGACAGGACTCAAACGGTTGTTAACGAGTTTAGATTTTGAGGAAGTATTACAATGGGCTGTGAAGGTGTATCAGACAAGCGACAACATCACAGTATTGGCAGTTATTTTTCTTCATATGCAAATTGTTGTAATATTAGTTAGCTAATTTTCTTATTTAGCTAATTAAGAGTTAATTAAAGATCATACCTGTTACAATTGGACGATTTGAAGTCAGGTCCTTCCATACACTGTTCTTTCCATCTCGAGGGAACGTGACCCATAGTCTTGTCGTTGAAGCTCTTCGATTCTGGCCAGATACCTGAAAATTTACATTAATATAAACTAGTTTGAAACTATATACGGTGTTGCCGTGTTGGTCAATGTAAAACAAAATAGAACATACCTGTATCAAAAATGCCTATGATGGTATCAGACCCCTCGGATGGAAAAACAGTGGTGGTAGGTCGGTAAGATAAAGTCTGAGCCTCAAGGAAGTCTCATGATCAGGTAGTTTGAATTTGGAATAAAGGGTCAGGGAAAACAGACACTGCCAGGGTGCATGGCCAATTCTGATGCCTCTGCCTCTGACATAGGTGCTGCAAACCCGTGGAAACCGTGGCGGTAAACTCGCAGTATCTGTAGATACCTCATTTCTGCACCTCCCGAAAACCACCCGGTGATGATTGGGCCGCATGTTTGGTACGCGGAACGATTTATGACAGTTCGTAAGTTTATCGTCAAGTGATTGCTCAAACATTGATGTCTACCTCTTAGTTGTCATCTGCGCGCCGATACGGTCGTTTTGACAGTAATTAGAGTACATTTGGAGTCCGGGCCTAAAACCGTCTTCATTTTCTGATAACCGCTAAATCCCGAGTCAGAATGTTCTGGAATGTTCCGGATATTTCTATTCCATATTTTATAATTCTTTCACAATCTTTTATTCTTTGGTAAATAATTTTCCGTAATATTCATACAAAATATTAAGGAAAATAATATTAATCCGTTATTCTATAAATTAAACACGGAAATCTTTCTTCCGTAGGAGGAAACCACCTGGGAACAGACGCAGCAGGTGTTGCGCCTCTTCCAAAAGACCCAGTGACTGCTGCCCTTCTTCCCAGGTCCTTTTCTGCGTATTTTTCGTATCTTTTCATATTTTTTCGAGATTCACTTCAAAAGTTTCTCCGAAAACCCTATTCCTTCACGTGATTAGTATAAATAGGAGCCTTCGCTCCTCATATTTCTCACGCGAGTGTCCGCCCTTCTCCCTTTGCAGTCTAGACCACGTTCTTACATTTTGGCGTCTACGTGCTTGAACATTCGACCACGTAAGCTCGGATCCTTCTGAGTACCAGCCTCGTTTGCATGACCGACCAATTTGACCAACTCCACATCAATCAACTTAATTAATCTTAATCATTTTCCTCTTACGAGGGCACTTTCGTTATATTCGAGTCGAGCATCACTAATCATAAACTTAGTTCATCTCGTTTCGTCAAACATGTAAGTCTGAGGGTGTAAATCTCTCCTTTATTATTGTTATTTACTTTTTGTATCATTAATGTAAGGTTTATGTCGAAAACACTTCTTAAAACCGATTTATAAAACCATGCTTTAAAACCCTTTTTACGGATTACCAGAAGATGACCGTCGAGAAAGGACGCAGCAACTGCTGCGCCTCTTCGAAGGGACGCAACACCTGCTGCGCCTCTTCGTGAGGCTGCCGTTGTTCCTGCTTCCTTTCTTCATCCTTCGTCCTCTGTCAATTCCTCGTTCGTTATTTGTCTTCGTTTGTTCTTCAATTCTTTGACATAATAGCATAATAATTTCACATGTATATTGTTTATCATCATTAATGCGTTTAATTCATCGTTAACCCCGACTTAAATCCCAAGTAATCCAATATTTGCGAGTTTTCGTCATTAAAATCAATCCGGGTTGTAGAGATTCGATTCTTTCATATTGAGTTTCTGGAATTCGACCTTTAATATATTTCCATCTGTCCATTCGTCACTAATTTGTCATATTTTACCTATTTAGTTTACCTATGTCACTAATCAATCTTTCATTCATGTAATTAATTCGTTGGCATTCGTTTCATCCATGTTTTATTGCTTTTATGACCCATTCGCATGTAATTAACACATTAAATCACTTTCATCCGAGTAAATATCATAATTAATTCTTAAATTCACCAATTCACATTAACGATTTGCAGTTCCGGCTTCACAGCCAGAACTGACCCTTGGAACAGACGCAGCAACTGCTGCGCCTCTGCCAGGTTGATTTTTGTCTCAGAACTGCCGTTCTGTCTTGACCTAGTTTAATTAGTCTACGTATTTAATTAACTATTAATCGTATTATCGCCTAATTCCTGTTCGCTTATTCATTTATTTTACACTTTCTCAAATTATCCATTTTAGAAGTATTTTCGACATAAATCAATTGAATCCATTGTAATTATTGTAATTGTAATTATTATATTTTATTGTGTTTCTTTTATTGTATCATTTGTATGCCTTCACATATAATTGAGCTTAAATTCCTACTTCGACCTAATCGTATGCTAAATTACGTGTTAACCGACTTAGTTAATTCTCACATGTTAGGATTAAAACTTGGATGTTGCATTGCATGCATATAATCGACGATATATCGAGTATAGATGATTTTCCCTAATCAGTAGTAGAGGCCGCTATCGAGGCGGGCGGGATTAGGTGTTCGATCAAAAGAGCTTCCTAATACGTACCCTCGCCCCTTACTCCAGATCTCCGTGAACATCCATGTTCATTGGCATCCACGAGAGTCATTATAGACATAGAATGCTTAGGGTAACGAGTTCTTGGTGTCTATGTCACTACTTTGTGTCTTGAAATGACACGAGGTATTCGAACGGTTTCCGATTTTCCACAATAAATTGGTGGCGACTCCACAAATGCAAACGCTTGTTTACCAAGCACCCCCGTGGCCCCATGTCCACAGTTTGGCGACTCCGCTGGGGATAATACACTTACGTGTAACCAAAAGGGTGAAACTTGATCAAGGTTAGGGAATAGTTTGTACAAGACAATTGTCGGTTTTCATAACTCGGTCTTCCTAGATCATTTTATTCGGCCTTCCTAGGCCCAACCCAACCCATTCGACCAATCGTCCCGTCTAAACGGTCCTAATTCTTATTTCGGCCTAAGGATGGATAGCGATTGACGTCATCCATACCATGGTACTTACTCTTGTTTGTACCAAGGACTCCTCGAGAAAGTGAAGTCGTTGATGACTTCATGAATGACTTCAGGGACGAAAACCCTCCCATGGGTATGACTGCAGCTGAGAAACGACTCCAATACTTAGAGGAGCAATTGTTGTATCTTAAAGGGGATGACATTTATAGGGAGAATAATCGCAAGTATGAGGCCGTGAGTTCCAAGTTGCCAACCAACTTCAACATGAAGGATATCCCTAAATTCATGGGGCACGAAAACCCTTTGAACCACATCCGTGCTTTCAAGGACTATATGTCTATCAAAGGCATCAAACCAGAGATGTTCTTAAGGATCTTTCCTTCATCTCTTGGCACCATTCCAAAGCAATGGTTCTACTCTCTAGAACACAAGAAGATCGCTACTTAGGAAGACGCCGCGGTCGAGTTTGCTAAGCAATATGCGGATAATGCTGAGATCCAAGTTAACATGCGCACTTTAGAGGTTCTTACATAAAATGACAAAGAAGGTTTCACCGATAGGTGGAGGAAGACTAGTACCCAACTAGTTGAATGTCCGGATGAGGCTACCCTCGTGGAGAAATTCGTGGACAACTTAAAGCCCATCTATGCCAACCATTTAAGGTACCAAAACATTAAAACTTTCAAGGACTTAACCATACTAGGAACAAGGATCGAAGATGACATCCGTAAAGGGCTCCTGTCCAAAACGGTAGGTCGAGGATATCAAGGCTCAACAAGTCGATCTTACGGCTCCACTAGCAAGACCGATGAAGTTAACCTCCTCGAGCCATCTAAGATGAGTGCCCCACCAAGGAAATTTAAAAATCTTGGGACACTTACTCCAATGCTCTAAAAAGGCTAATGAAACAAGGCAAACTCCAACCCATAGGACCTACGCCCGAACCTGCGTTCTGGGACGAGAACTCATACTGCGAATATCATAGGGGTAAGGGGCATGATACAGAAAAATGCTACAAATTGAAAAATGTGCTTCAAGACATGATAGAGGATGGTCGAATACCAATACCGCCGGGAGGTAAGCCCAACATCACTCAGAATCCTCTTGGAATTCTAGTGATCACAAGTGAAGAATCTACCTTAGATTGTTCACACCTCATTTCTCCAGTCAAAGACAAGATCCACGCGATCGAGACTGAAGGGTTCTACTCTACGATTTCCCCTACCATTGCCGACTTCATCGCATGGACAAGAAGTGTGGATAGGCAAGTTTGGGAATTGAAAAATGTGGTGACAACCTTACATGACCCCAATGCGACACCCAAACAACATGCGCCATTAATCTTTTCTCAAAATGCCACTATGCAAGAAATAGTCGCCGTGGTTGATAAACTAGTCGATCAAGTCACACAATTAGAGGACGAGATCATGAGAATGAGGGAACTAGCTACAGTCAATAGAGTATGGGCCGATGACGATGAAGACGAGTATCTCATTAAACACTCCCTAGTCAAGGAAATAGTCCAAAATGGTGAAGACCAAGATGTGGACCACCTAACTCGTTCGGGGCGTCCATATCAAAGTACTACTCCAAATGGTCCAACCAACGTGATCACACCAAATGTAATGAAGATGACGCTACTGATCATTTGCTCAAGCAATTATAGAAGAAAAAGGCTGATCTATCAGTCTGGCAATTGGTAGCAAGCTCATTCCCACATCGCCAAGCTTTACTGCAAGCTTTGGTCAAGCTAAATGTAGCACATAACTCCATACCCGACGATGTAGTCAACTTGGACTTCCAAGAATCACCGAGGCTAACTAATCCTCTTACTTTCTCAGACGAAGATTTGCCACCCTTTGGCGCTAGTCACAACTTGGCTCTTTACATCACCGTCATTTGCTTAAAGAAGAATGTGCAATGACCTTGGTAGATAATGGCTCCGCGGTCAACGTCATACTCCTGAAAACGGCATACAAAATAGGCATGAAAGAGTCGGATTGGACCCCTACCAATCAAGGTGTCCGTGCATATGATGGTACACGACGAAAGGTCGTAGGACTCGTTAACCTAACCATAGCCACAGGGCCAATTGAGCGAAAGGTTAACTTCGAAATAGTGGACATCGAAGCTTCCTTCAACATACTTCTGGGAAGACCTTGGATTCACGCCTCCAAAGTGGTAACATCCACCCTTCACCAAAAGATCAAAATTCCACTAAACGGCAAAGTGGTGACGATCATTTCGTCGCCCATCAAGGCAATAATCGAAAAGAAGTCAAATAATCAAGTCCTTGCGGATCCAGTACATGAACTTGGGGGCTTTCAAAGCATAAGTGTCATAGAAAGCGAATTGGCACCCCTATACTACGATCCCTACTCCAACTTGGTGGTCAACCACATACTCAAATCCCAGGGATACTTCCCTTGAATGCCTTTGAACCCTGTCCGAAGAAACACCTTCGCACCCTACAAGAAAGGCAACTAAAAAAGGATACCACTAGGCCTAGGATACAAACCCACTAAAGAGGAAGTTCTCGAGATGCTTGCTCAAGTTCAAAACCGTAAGTACGTAGGAGTCCAAATGCGACCCTATCTCCCTACCCTAAATGGATACTTTGTTAGGGAAGGAAGTCATGAACTCTTTCACGGATTTCCCGAACCTTGGCACTATCTCGAAAGGAAGCTAGCCGGAATCGAGATCTTTCACGATTGCTACTTCATTCCTCCAGAAACGGTTCCTACCGTCAAAGCTCCGTCAAAGCTCGTTAAGCACCTTGCTTAGACGAACAAGCTGTTAGTCTGCTATTTGGAGAGGATCGATTTGTTAGAGCCGCGCAGGATGAGATCATTACTATGATACTTCAAGACAACCACTTTAACCCCACCGCGTTAATCATAGAAACAAACGCGAATCAGCAGAAAGGATGGAGAAAATCAATCAAGTGGACCAACAATCAAGGAAGCCTCTTCAAGCTCACCACTGGAGAAGGAGAGATGTTCAAAGGAGAAGCAGAAGATGATGAATTCGAGTCAGAGTCAGAGTCGGAGTCGAAGTCGGAGTCTAGAGAAGTCACTAAGGAGTCTCCTCCTGTCGTCATCCCCATTCCCTTTGTTTCTCCTAGCTTAGCCTCAAATAGTAACAGTAGTTCGGGAAATGCCCCAACAACTGTCCCTTTACCGCCGCTGACCAAAGATCAGATGGCTTCTTTGTTTCAACTTTTCTCTAACTTTAATATGAATAAATCAGGTTCTGCTTACTCTTTGTGTTATCTTGAATGCAATTCATTTATGATGATACCGAGGATGACCCAGACCCAGACTCAATTGAGATACCTCCCTACATAGCCAAGAAAATACTACAAGAGGGGGAAGGGGGACCAGTAATAGAGAACACTGAACCCATCAACGTAGGAACCGAACTAGAACCCCAAGAACTTAGGATAGGGACAACCCTGAACCCCACCGAAAGGGCCAATTTCATAGACCTCCTAAACGAGTTCAAAGACGTTTTCGCTTGGTCCTACAAAGACATGCCAGGGATCGACAGGGATATCGCCGAACATAGAATCCCAATTAAGCCAGGTTTCAAACCCGTGAAATAGAAGCTTCGTCGAATGAGAACAGAGTGGGCTCTCAAGATTAAGGAAGAAGTCGATAAGCAATTCAAAGCCGGGTTCATCAAAGTTTCCGAGTACTCTGACTGGGTAGCCAACATAGTACCCGTACCAAAAAAGGACGAGAGAATCCGTGTTTGTGTTGATTTTAGAGACTTAAACAAAGCAAGTCCTAAAGATGACTTTCCTCTACCACATATCGACATATTGGTGGACAATACCGCAGATCACGCGTTACTATCCTTCATGGATGGGTACGCGGGTTACAACCAAATCAAGATGGCCATAGAAGACATGCACAAGACCGCCTTTGTCACTCAATGGGGAACCTATTGCTATACGGTTATGCCGTTTGGGTTAATCAACGCCGGAGCTACATATCAACGCACCGCAACTACACTCCTACATGACATGATGCACAAAGAAGTTAAGGTGTACGTAGACGACATGATTGTCAAATCCAAGGATAGAGAGGGGCATATTAAAAACCTTCACAAATTCTTCTTAAGGCTACGAAAGTACAACATGAGGCTCAATCCTCAGAAGTGCATATTCGGAGTAACATCTGGCAAGCTCCTGGGATACGTCGTTAGCCAACGAGGTATAGAAATAGACCCTTCCAAAATCAAAGCTCTGGTCGAAATGCCGCAACCTCAAACGGAGAAAGAAGTCAGAGGATTCCTGGAAAAATTACAATATATAAGTCGATTCATATCGAAACTCACTATGATCTGTGAACCTATCTTCAAAAAGCTCAAGAAAACAGATCACACCATGTGGGATGATGACTGTTAAAAGGCGTTTGACTGAATCAAGGAGATATTTGCTAAACCACCCATGCTCATGCCACCTCAACGAGATCACCCTCTTGGTTTATATCTCATAGTGACCGAAACAGCCATGGGCGCCATGCTAGCTCAAAGCGTAGAAAAAGATGAAAGGGTTATCTACTACCTTTGTAAGAAGTTCTTGGAGTACGAGTGCAAATACTCACAACTCGAAAAGACATGCCTCGCTCTTGTGTAGGCAACGAAGACGCTACGCCATTACATGCTTAGCTACTCCGTCAAAATATACTTCAAAATGGATCCAGTCAAATACCTCTTCGAGAAACCCGTCCTCAACGGACGATTAGCAAGATGGACTTTGATGCTCTAAGAGTTCGATCTCAAATACGTGCCCCTGAAAGTTATAAAAGGGCGTGCCGTTGCCGAATTCTTTGCAGAAAACCCCATCAATGATGGATAAACAATAGATACTTGGTCATTTCCAGACGAGGATATACTCCAAACCGATGTAGACTCCTGGGACCTCTACTTTGATGGAGCATCAAACTTAAGAGGATTTGGAATAGGAGTGTGGCTCATTTCTCCTGAAGGCGAGCATACACCGATTTCTGTCAAACTCGACTTCGAGGTGACAAACAATGCGGCAGAATACGAAGCTTGTCTCATTGGACTACAGGCGGCAAAAAGCTTAGGCATTAAAAACCTCCGAGCGCATGGGGATTCGTCCCTGATCATCAATCAAGTTACGGGATCTTGGAAAATCCGAAGCGAAAGCTTAGCACCTTATCAAGCGAGAATAGACCAAGTCGCCCAATTCTTTGATGACGTGACCTATCTACACCTACCTCGGGAAGAAAATCAATTTGCGGATGCTCTTGTAAAACTCGCATCTTTGATTAATATGCCAGATGACATGGTGGAAATGCCTTTGTGCATCGGACGGCGATTAGAGCCAGCTTATGTCCACCAAATCACCGACGAAGAGGAAGTCACAGAGGAGCCTTGGTTCCAAGCAATCCTAAATTTTAAACTCAACGGTACCTATCCACCGGATATGGACAAAAGGGGACAACGCGCTATACGCCTACTAGCTTCCCAATACGTTCTCATGCAAGGAGAGTTATACAAAAGAACACCTCTTGGTGTAATCCTACGTTGCCTTGATCATTCACAGGCGCGAAAAGTAATGGAAGAAGTCCATGACGGAGAATGCGGTCCTCACATGAGTGGGCCCATGATGTTGGGAAATGTGTCCTCAACAATAGTGCGATCACATGATTTAAATATCATTATTAAATCTCATTTTAAGAATACATGTGGGATGTAATATTTTACAGTCAACTGGTCCACACATATCGGTAATGATTGGCTGACTATAGTTTGACATTACTGTCGTGCGACGGTGGTGATCAGTTGATCCCCTTAGGTCATACCTATAGGGAAATACTCTTAATTGATTATTTTAATTAATCGTATACCGATACGAGTTAATTAAACTACTTAAAATTGACGGATGATTTTGTGAGTAAAATTTACGTATCAAATTGAAATGTAATTAAATGAGATACGGTCTGAGTAATCGAATTGTATCATTACTCGGATGAAATTATTGTTTAAAGAAACAATTAAATTTGAATGAATTATTATAAATACGATTTATAAATTGGTGAAATATTTTGGTACAAGTAATTACGAATTACTAGTCGATTTTGTAAATGACATATTTTATGAGTATGTTGATTTTTAATATGATAAAATACATTGCATCGTAACATGTCATGTAACATGTTACATGTGACAAATTTGACAAATGACAAAATAAAATGGATTCTCCATTTTATACTTAAAACCGAAATATGGGTGTGTGTTTAGTAAATATTGTGTTATTTATTTTTAAATAAAAACACAATCATGACACTAGGTAGTAGGCTTGCATGCCTAGTCTCTTGTGAAGAGCAAAAACAAAAGGCATTGGGCATACTACCCAATGCCCCTTTTTCGGCCACCAACAAGAAAGAGAGGAAAGCTCTTCTCTTTTTACATCATTCATTCCTCCCATCTTATTTTTCCTAGTGTAAGAAAATCCTTGAAAACTCTCTACAATTTATGATATTTCTAGAGAAATAAAATCTCACAAAAACATCACCTCTTGACCGAAATTTTCAAGAGCCAAAATACAATTTATTTTGTGTCATTTTTATGAGAAAACTAATATTATTACTAGATCTAAATAGTATTGGTTTATTAAGATGTATTCCTTGGGTATATGCTTTTGGGAGGGATTCTACACTTGAATCCTTGTTCTTCCATTTGGAAAGCTCAAGAACAAGAGAGAAAGGTGATCTCTCTTGTGCCCATTAAATCGAAATCATCAATGTAAGGATATGATTTCTCCTCTATTTTTCATATTGTTTGCATGCATAAAATCCACATTTAATTTTATGACAAATTAATTTTGACATATATGAGTATGTTAGTATGTATATGAATCTACATTTCCTTCAATCGGTATCAAGAGCCACGATTGTTTGCATGCAAATTGGTTAAAAGTTTTTCCGAGTTATAAGAATAACAAATAAAACTTGTAAAATTTGTGTTATTATGATATATCACGAAATTATTACATGCATGTTAATATTTCTGGTCCTAAAATGTTTTAGGATATTTTGGTTAATTTTTCGGATTTTTATTGTTCATAATTTACAATAATGGCATTTAAATGTGATTTTATGAGTAAAAATGTCATTTTTGGTCTAAAATTAGCTATACTTCGAATTTTCCATTGATTTTTGGATATGTTGTCATATATATTATTTTGAGATAACCTGTAAATTTTCATAATTTTTGGACTTGTTATGCTCGAAAAATGGATTTTTCATTATTAAATTCGGATTTAGGTGAAAAATAGGTTAATATGAGTTAAATTTCGAATCTGGTCATAGTTTTTTAATATGTTGTCACATGAAATTTTACAAGTTGTGTGTAAAATAATTGGCTATAAAGAAGTCTTTTTGCATGATTTATGGATTTTGGAAGAAAAATAGCATAAATAGTGACATTATTAGTGAAAAATTAATAAAACATAATCTATGACTTAGGAAAAACAACAAATGTTGCTTTTTATTATCATTTTCAGATCTAAAATTGAAAAGTTAATGAATATAATTTTTCTCATGTTTTTATGATTATTTTGTTAAAAACCGATAAACCGCAACATTGTTTTTCCGGAAAAATGTCGAAATTTTTAACCTAAGTTTTTGAACATTATGAGTGTCATGGTATTTTTCCAGAATGTTCATGAGTTTAAATTTCAAATTTTGAATTTATTTGAAGTTTTGTGATTTGTTTGAAGTTTAATAGCTTATTTTTGTAATTTTTGGTCCATTTATGAACAATTTTATATGATATGGGTTAATTATGGTCAAATTATTAGTGAAGACTAAATTTTGAGTCCTAAGAGGTTAGGGTAATTAACTTATGCATAAATATGAGTTTATGTATTTTTGTGATTGTAAAATGTTGAAATCACGCAAATCCGTAAAAACCGAGTAATATACGATATTGGCTAATTAAAGGCGATTTAGCATAAAATTGGGCATGTTCATACATATTATAATGCTGCATTTTCTTTATGATTGTCATAATTTTAATTTATGTAATTTTTGAATTATGTAATTTTACTTAGTATGGCCTTAGATTTTAATTGGTATTTCCCGAAATGTATGGGAATATCGATTCGGTTGTAATTTTATTGTGATCTCGTATCACCGTTTTGTAATTTAATAGATTTATTTTATTTTAGTTACAAATGTATAATAGGAAATTATGTAATTTATTATGTAATTTTATTCATTCCGGAGTTCCCAAAGACGGATTTCTTCAAGAATGACGATACATAAAGACGGTGTTACCTCGAGATGCGTGCCACAACCGAAGTTCAAGGGACCAATGGAGTTGGTTTCCGAATATGTAATAGTTAAATAGTTTTTCTATTTTAGGAAAGGCCATACTAGGATTTATTTATTTTTATGCTTGCATTTTATTTTATGTCACATGCATCGCTAAATCGCCATAACTAAAACATGCATCCTTATTTTATCGAGTTTATCGACCGTGTCAATTAGAATTATCGTAGTTCACCGCTTTAGTTCACTTAAAACGTGATGGATAATAAATTGACATGACCTCTCGCTAAAACAATTAATTGAGACATAGCCTTACCAAATAGTAGAAACCATGAAAACCTATTTCGCGAGGGAGTGCACTCGGCTACCCCGGGGTACAAACCTTGTTACGTAGGGGAAGTGGGTGATAAATGTCTATCCACCGAATTCATGTTGATGAGGGTTTCATCGGCTACCCCGTGCCTAAGTTAATGTGGGTTTGGATAATGGACACATTTATTCGAAATTTGGATTGAACTCAACAAAAGTAATTGATAAGGGTTTCATCGGCTACCCCGTGCCCTTGTTGATGTGTTTTGGGCTATAGATAAACATTAGAGTAATTTTATCGACCAAGAGTTCTAAAAGTAGAATCGATTAAAGAGTTAATCCACCGAGTTATATTGATAAGGGTTTCATCGGCTACCCCGTGCCCAAGTTAATATGAATTTGGATCTTGGAAACATTTATCATAGTTGGGTAGAGGTCACTATGTAAATGCTATACTTGTTTACAAGTATTATTATAACGATAAATGTTTTGTTTTCCACTATTCCGTTATCATATTGTTCTATTTCTTTACCACAATTCATATACGATATCATTTCGATTTTGATTAAAATCTCCTTATAACATCGTAACTAAAGACAAATATGAATTTGCTTCTAAAACCTCAAATGAACCATTGCTAAGGATCTCTTGTAAAGAGTATAGATAAAAGTTATTCATTATCAAACAGGTTTTTGATTCTTGATTAACACATCTACTTACAATGGATTGTTTTTCCATGTACTTAAATGAATTAAGTACATTGAAGCGATAAATTGTTTTGGTAATTAGTTTTGTCAAGAATTCGTAATTGACCAAAATAACGCAACCACTTCAATGAAAGTTTTAAGACTAAAACGAACAAATGAAGAGTAATCTTCATGAATTCAATTTTGCTTCTCAAAGCAAAGACTCATTGAAATAAGTGGGAGCATTCTCTTAAACCGTTAAGATGAGAACGAGGTTCAAGAAATAAAGATAATAATGGAATTGATACAAGGTAATGTTAAAAGTAAAGTTGTTGAGAATAGCGATACTAAACCTATCAATCCCGATCGATAAAGTTTCCATTGTCTTAAATGTTAGACACGAGAAAGGAAACTACCCCAAATTATTGAAGAATCAACAAGTTAGTTGTGGGACATCTAATGGGACCTTCTTCGTAAAATGTTTATTTGATTAAACATAAATTTTGCTAGTATTACTTCACAATATTAGAAACCGGTGGTGGTTTTCATCATTATGTTTGATACATAGGATGATTAGAATATGACGACTAGCAACAATGAAGTCAAGAGATAGAGTCATTGTGTACTAAATCTAGTTTTCGGGTTTGGAGTTGTACTTAATTGTGACTATTAAGTACATAAACTCTAAATAAGAATACAATTTGTTAAAGATACAAAAGAGGTTTCACTTTTGTGACCCTATACACCATGATTTGATGTATGGCTAGCCCATCATCAAGGTGATTATATTCTAAACCAAACTAGAATAATATATCATGAAGATGATGCAAGACTCAAATTGGTAACCCAAGATTAAACCTTAAAATTTTGGAATGATGAACGCAAAGAGTTATCGAGTACTCTTGAAACCATTAGATTGTTAATGGTATATGCGTATCTTGTATTCAAAGCAAGATATCTCGTGCCTTTTGGTTGAAAAAGGAGATCGAGATTGAAAATCATTGATCCAAAATAGGTTGATCATTTTCTTTTACCAACGATTTAAGTTGACACTAGTGTGTTCACTTAATAAGGTAAATAGAGAAATCTTTGAAGAAGTTCAAGAGTTCAAGGAATCACGATTTAGTCGTGATGGGATTATCAAAGTGAAGACTTTGATATAAGCCAAATGAATTGTGATATAGTATCACAAATTAATCTCTCTTAAACACACATTATGGGATAATGTATGATTGGATAAGAATTCAAACGCTATTCGATATGGATTGGACTTCAATCAAGTTACTTTGAGTTACTTGATCCTTTTGGGGATTTTATCATTTTTGTCTAAATTATTTTTCCACTAAATCAAATCATATGAGATATGAAATGGTAATGGTACCATGTTTGTAAGTTTTCACAAGAAACAAATGCTCATTTTTCCCTTTCTATTATCACGACAACGACGGGTTTGCGGCTCCTGAAGCTATCTTTCTAAAATACAAGTTTATTTCTAGAAGACAGAGTGGGAGAAATTATTCAAGGGCCACAAGGAGTGCCACAAAGATTTTATGTCGCAAGAAACTGGTCTTTCTTGGCTACAAGAGACGTTTTGTGTAAGACGTTGTTTCTTCAAAACCTAGGAGGTTAAATTCTTCACTTGTTAAAAATGATGAATTCATGCTACTTTTAAGAAAGTAAAGAGCTTATAACTTACAAAAGAAATTGTTTGATTCAAGTTGATTACTTCTAGAAAGTAATGAACATATGACTTACATAAGAGTGTTTAAGTCACAACTCAATACAAGGCTTAGAGCCATGAGAATCCGAAATAAAAGGCTTGATTAGTGACAAAGGGTGTTGCACTAATATTTCAAAGCAAGATTGGTTGCAAAGGGTTTTGCACTAATTGAAATGCTTAAGTCTATTTGGATCTTCTTAGGGATTGTGTTTCATTATGAAGTTATGAAATACATGGCGAGTGAATCTAAAACCCACTTCTTCAATAGAAGGAATGTATTCAATACATGTCATGAGTTTATTAGATTCTTGCAATCCTAAGATAATGTGAAACTTAAGAGAGGGTCTTAAGTAGGACATCAATGAGTAAGAATCAATATTTTGATCATGTGATAAAACGTTTCTCGATAAATCGAGAAGTTGTGTTTATACATGAAGTTTAGTGGGAGTTACGAAAATTTTAATTAGTCCGATATGTGGATGACACATTGATCATTAAGAATGATTTAAGACTTTTGGAGTAAATATAATACATCTTTAATATCTAGATTTATGTAGATAAATCCACGTGATATTAGCGTCATATAAGAAGTCTTGTGTTGATAAGATTCATGACTAAGTTCAATTAAGTTGAACATATTTGATTGATTTCATTTGCTTCCGCTGCCAAATCAATTAAATAGAAAATGATGTATAACACTTCATATACTTTGAGTATGATGAATTGTTTTCAAAATCGAATTTTAGTAATCTTTGCCAAGTAAGCCATAAAGATTACCCTTAAGTGCTTGCAGAAGCATTAAGGAAGTAAAGCAAAGTGTTTATGATGCAATTTTGTGTAAGGGTGTTACACAAGTGACAATTGACAATTGAGATTGCGCATGGTTTCCGACAAAACCATAATCAAAACACATCAGGATGGTTAAGATACCATTGTTGCAATGTTAATTAAGAAGTAGATTTTCTAGAATCGTTCTAGGCAATAAAGAACAATATGAAATGTTTACAATGGAAATTGAGTACACTTGCAATCATGAGATGTGCAAGAGGATGAATCTCGCACACTTAATCGTGAAAAACAAAGTGGGAGCTATTCTTAGGCTAGAGGACCTATGTCTTGATTGAATCTCGACACGTACTCAGAAAGTTTTGTGATGCAAATGTATACATTACAAAGGAAAACAAGTATGTACTAAGGTTGAGTAAGGTACAAGAAGTTGATAAAACCTACTGACCAAAGCCTTCTCATAGGCTAAACATGATAAGTCATGTCATTTCAATTAAATTGTAATGAACAACTACGTACAAGATCAAATTAGATTATAGAATATGAAATAGTAATCAGGCATTGAATATTCATATGTAATAATCACATTTGTCGTTCGAGTTTTACTTTAAAACTCTTTTATTATACTTTGTTACATCCAAACGGGTTGTGGAGACAATTGAACCCCGTTAAAGTGAACACGGATTAGCATAGTATTCGCCCATAGTCACTTGTATGAGGTGACGTCTCAAAGTGACTAGAGTGTGATGCGATTGATGGCAAGTTCAAGGGCCATACAGTCATGTGAGATGACTAGTCGATCACATAGGCAGATTGTTAGGAACACCTTGTCGGGCCTTATGACCGCTTATAGAGTTCTGGCAAATTTATATAGCCTGGTCGTGGCGAGAGCTACTATAGTATTCTAATGAGTCGATTCTTTTGACTAAAGACTATTCACCTAAGATGGCACAGTTTCAGATTAACTTTGATTTGTGTTATTACGACCTTCGTAAATGGGGTCAAATGGGCATATTTTGGGTTATGATGGCTATGGCTAGTCGAAAGGAATGAGTGCGATAGGAATTGTCCATCCCCTTGTCAGGGTTAAAACAATATCTCAGGGCCACTCGAGGAGTAATGAACTGGAAATGCGTGGCCACGCTCGGAAGGTATCTATGATAGATAAATCCGGTCAATCAGTTATTCTCCAGATCGAGGAAACCACTCTCGATATGATCACTTGCAAGTACGACCTGAAAGACACCTTGCATTGAGTGGGAGATAGTAATAGGACAAGAGAATTGGTGACGCACACTTGTCGAGGACAAGTGGGAGATTGTTGGGAAATGTGTCCTCAACAATAGTGCGATCACATGATTTAAATATCATTATTAAATCTCATTTTAAGAATACATGTGGGATGTAATATTTTACAGTCAACTGGTTCACACATATCGGTAATGATTGGCTGACTAGAGTTTGACATTACTGTCGTGCGACGGTGGTGATCAGTTGATCCCCTTAGGTCATACCTATAGGGAAATACTCTTAATTGATTATTTTAATTAATCGTATACCGATACGAGTTAATTAAACTACTTAAAATTGACGGATTATTTTGTGAGTAAAATTTACGTATCAAATTGAAATGTAATTAAATGAGATACGGTCTGAGTAATCGAATTGTATCATTACTCGGATGAAATTATTGTTTAAAGAAACAATTAAATTTGAATGAATTATTATAAATACGATTTATAAATTGGTGAAATATTTTGGTACAAGTAATTACGAATTACTAGTCGATTTTGTAAATGACATATTTTATGAGTATGTTTTTTTTTTTTGGTGAAATGTAAGAATTCCATTAAGCACAAACAAGGTTATTACAACCTATCCGTTTTCCATACAACCTATTTCACATAGAGTCGAAGCTCTATTTACACAAGTCAATACTCCCTAACCATATTTTATCAATTCCAATAATTTGGTTACAATGAGTACTAATCCGCAATTTAACTATCTTTCTAATCTGCTCCAGCACTACAGCAGGCCTCATAAGGCAACTGTCATGACGAGCTTGATTCCGCTGCATCCATATGTGATAAAAACAGGCTGAAAACGCACAGCACAGAATACCTTTCTTGATTTTAGACCAATGCTGCTGCCATATCCACTTCAGAATATCATCAGTTGGAATATTAACAGCACATAACCTAGCCATCCCTTCTAGGATCCCTCTACTGTAAATACACTGGTGGAAGAGATGATGATGAGATTCAGCTTCTCTCCCACACAAAATACAGAGATCATCAGGGCAGATCCCAAAAGCATACAGTTTCTCCTTCACCTGCAAAGCCTCCCTGGTAATCAACCAGCCAATGAACCTGTGCTTAGGTACAGACCACGAGTTCCAAATATACTTGTGCCACTGAACAGGTGGATACTTCTTCCTTAGTAACTCATACCCACTACTAACAGAATAACCTCTACTATCCAACAACCATTGACCATGAGTATGTTGATTTTTAATATGATAAAAATACATTGCATCGTAACATGTCATGTAACATGTTACATGTGACAAATTTGACAAATGACAAAATAAAATGGATTCTCCATTTTATACTTAAAACCGAAATATGGGTGTGTGTTTAGTAAATATTGTGTTATTTATTTTTAAATAAAAACACAATCATGACACTAGGTAGTAGGCTTGCATGCCTAGTCTCTTGTGAAGAGCAAAAACAAAAGGCATTGGGCATACTACCCAATGCCCCTTTTTCGGCCACCAACAAGAAAGAGAGGAAAGCTCTTCTCTTTTTACATCATTCATTCCTCCCATCTTATTTTTCCTAGTGTAAGAAAATCCTTGAAAACTCTCTACAATTTATGATAATTCTAGAGAAATAAAATCTCACAAAAACATCACCTCTTGACCGAAATTTTCAAGAGCCAAAATACAATTTATTTTGTGTCATTTTTATGAGAAAACTAATATTATTACTAGATCTAAATAGTATTGGTTTATTAAGATGTATTCCTTGGGTATATGCTTTTGGGAGGGATTCTACACTTGAATCCTTGTTCTTCCATTTGGAAAGCTCAAGAACAAGAGAGAAAGGTGATCTCTCTTGTGCCCATTAAATCGAAATCATCAATGTAAGGATATGATTTCTCCTCTATTTTTCATATTGTTTGCATGCATAAAATCCACATTTAATTTTATGACAAATTAATTTCGACATATATGAGTATGTTAGTATGTATATGAATCTACATTTCCTTCACATGATGGCAAATAAAATCACACGTTTGGGGTATTATTGGATCACAATGGAATCCGATTGCATCAAATACGTAAGACATTGCCACAACTGCCAAATCTTCCGGAACATACAGCATGTCCCTCCTTCATTGCTCTATACGATGACATCTCCTTGGCCATTTTCCGCTGGGGAATTGATATAATCGGGAAGATAACTCCGGCCGGAACAGGAGGTCACTGTTTCATATTGGTGGCAATTGACTATTTCACCAAATGGGTAGAAGCGGCTTCCTACACTAGTCTCACGGCTAAAAACGTGGCAAAGTTCATACAAAACAACATCATCTGTCGATACGGTTGCCCACATGAGATCATTAGTGATAATGGATCACATTTCCAAGCCGAGACTGGGCAATTGCTAGCCAAGTACAAAATTAGGCATCACCACTCTTCGCCATATAGACCACAGACTAATGGCGCGGTAGAGGCGGCAAACAAGAACGTTGTCACAATTCTCAAGAAAATGATCGACAACTATCGAGATTGGCCAAGCAAAATACCCTTTGCTTTATGGGGATATCGCACATCAGTTAGGATGCCCACTGGGGCCGCCCCTTTCTATTTGACCTATGGCATGGAAGCTGTACAGCCAGTCGAGCTAGAAATACTATCATTGCGTATCTTACTCGAAAGCCAAATCCCGGAAGCCGATTGGAAGAGGGATAGATACGAAGAACTCATCCTCCTGGATGAACGTAGGCTACGCGTATTACACAATGTCCAAACATATCAAGCACGTATCAAACGAGCCTTCAACAAAAGGGTCAAGCCAAGGAACATCAAGGAAGGAGATTTAGTACTCAAGTTAGTTAGAGCTCTTTTACCTGTCGATCCACGGGGAAAATTCAAACCTAATTGGGCCTGGCCATTTCTAGTCAAGTCCATACTTACAGGGGGTGCGGTTAGGATCACAGACCTAGATGGGAATGAATTCGCCAATTCGACAAACCTCGACCAACTAAAACGGTATTATGCCTAGAATAGGAACAAAAACGCGCCTCGCGTAACCTCACGTGTCGCTTTTGTGGTACTAAAATAAACGGCCCCCAGCCAAGCTGAAATAAGCTAATGTCACTCTTCACTTGCATTTTGACAATTTGTCATCCTCATATCATCAAATAAACTAAATTGCACCTTAAGAGTAAGTAAAAGCTCATGCTTATCTTCTAAGTTCATTACAAGCTCTTGCTTAGAACAATTATTCTTTTACATTTACTCGAACTACGCGCAAGGGTTTGATTTCATTTTTAAATGAAGACGTAGGCAATCCTTCAAGGGATACAACCCATTACTTTCAAAATGTAAATAGAAGGACATCTGCAATTGCATTTGGAGTTCGACAAGAATAATGAATAGAAAATCACAAACGGTTTCATAACCAATTAACCTCTTTTATTTCATTCATTTCTAATAATAATAATAATACGTTACATAATAATTATAATAATGCTAAAACAAAAATAAAAATAGGTTAGGATTCTAAAAACCCCACATTCTTATTACAATAATAATAATAATAAACAATAATAAAGACTTGCGCTATTCCTCCATCTTTCCTTTGCCCTTGTCATTTTTGTCATACTTCTTATCACGACCTCGAGCCGGACGCTCCTGAGCCACTTCAGACCTAATCACCAACGGTCTTTCTCGAGGCCTAGCCTTCCCATTCTTGTCAATCACTTTGTCCACGACAGGAGAGGTCTTCGGTTTCTTCGAAGGATGAATAACTCGAAACCCGGCTTCCTCCTCTCCCTCAGTCAGATGCTTCTCTTTCTCCTTTTCCACTTCGTCCACCTTGTAGTCAACGGGCTCGCGCTTCCTCAATCTCTCACGCTCCTATGGAGTAGTAGCCTTCCTCCACCGCAGATAGGAGTCTGACACCCATAAGGCACTAACAAAAGAGTTCAAGAACCACATGTTCCTTTGAGCCTATTTAATGGCCCACTCCCTTCGGCTCTCTGTAGTAAGCGCCACGGCAGTCTGCGGGACAATGTCAAGCTTCGGGATCATCTGCTTCAGTCCAACCTGTCTCATCAGCCTCTCCGGGAAGATGCATACCATGAATTTCAAGCAATGAATGCGCACAGATCGGGTAGGATCCAAGGAAGATACTCCAGTGACAGATTTGAGATGCCACCATGGTACAAACCATCTAATCGAAGGCGCTCCATAATCGAAGGCGCTCCAAAAGCAGGTATTAAAAAAAAAAAAAAAAAAAAACAAACGAAAAAAAAACAAACAACAAAAAAAAAAGAAGAAAGAGAGAAAAAGAAAGGTGTTCTTTTACCTGCAGAATAATGGGACCCCCCAAATAAGGTAGGTCACGATTGGCTTTCCTGCTATCCTAACCCAATAAGATCTCTCCTAAGCATAAACAAGCTGGGCTCTTACGCAGTTCCATTTGCTCAACTAGGCCCAGAAGACGGGGATCACCTCTCAAATCTTCATCAACATGCCCTTGAAGGACATATACATGCAACAAGCAAAACCCAAAAGCCCTTCGCCTGGCAACATAAGAGACGGTGGGGTCGGCCTTGTTAATGAATCGGTCAATAAAGTCCAACATTCGCACTCCTTTCGAGGTCACTAGACGGTCCGCCTCAATTCTTGTTAATCCAAGCAAGTCTCTAAATTTTTTCTTATACCCTTGTGAAGTAGAAGGAATAGCAGGCAAGTGTTCTGGGTCCCATCCACCGATCGCAGCAATTTCTTCAGGAAATGGGCAAATGTCACCTCCAGGGAAAGCAAAGACGTGATAATTCGGGTCCCAATAATCAAGACAAGCATCTAGGAATGGTTTGACCACCTTGATAAGCTTCAAACTCAACAATGATCCAAGATTATAAGCACCCATGTCGTGTTTCTCCATGTTAGAAAACTAGTTGGTTCATTCTTTTAGACGAATCTCTAAAGTATTCATAATGAATGTTTATTTTGAGGACTTTATGTAATAAGACGAGGAAGAGACGGAAGATTTGTGTGAATAAAACCTCTATCGACGTCTCTATTTATACTAAAATCTGTTTCCTAAAATCCGCCAGGACGGAAACACCTGGGAACAGGCGCAGCACCTGTTGCGCCTCTTCAAAGGGACGCAGCTCCTGCTGCGCCTCTTCCTCAGCATTGTTTCTGTGAATTTCCGCGTTAGATCTTTCCTAAATTCTTTAACGAATAATTTCCTATTCATACGGGTTATTATTTTGGTAAATACGTCCAAATTACCATAGTTCGTGTTTCCTAATTTCGCGGATGCGCTTTTCGAGGCAATATCAGCATTTTCGTCATTTTAGCACACTTGCATAGTTCTTTCTATGTTCTTGTTTTTAGGAAATCATTTCTCCTATATAATGTAATTTCAAACTTATATATTTCTTTCATTTATTTCTTTTTTGGGGAATCACTCCACTCCCGTCCCACGTTACATTTCTTACTTATAGGTTTCTATTTTTTCATTTTTTGGGGGGTAACCCTCCCTACCGTCCGGTCATTTCCGGCAATTTTTTTTTTTCATTTTTTTGCATTTCTTGCACTTGTGAGTCATTTGTTTTGCGCTAATTTAGGCCATATGTATGCATACATGTTCTATGTGATTTCTATGTAAATTTCGGCAGCGTGACGGCATAAACCGTCATCTACCAAACCTGCTCAAAGCTAACCTGCAGGTACAAGCAACACAACCCAGCAGCAAAGGCACTCAGGCCGTCGTATATACAACCAAAAAGGGGATATGTACATCAAACTGGGGGCTCGAGCCCCAAACAAAATCCAAATGTTCAAAATGTAGGTCCTGATATGTACAAAATACAGCCAACAAAAACAACAAACAACCAAGCTACTGCTGGTCGCCTCCTAACTTCGCAACTCTCGCCTCGAGAGCAGCAACCTCGGTGTCACGGACCTCGAGCTCCCTCAGCAGACGACCTGTCTCCTCCTGAGACTGGGCAAGCTCTCGCTCCAGCTCGCGCTCCCTCTGCGAACAACGAAATTGGCTCATGTCAATCATTTCAAACAATCATAAGAAAATAAGAAAATTCAAAAATGAAGAAAGGTTCATACTTGACGACCTCGACCGCCGACAAGTGCCTCGACGGCAGTAGCTCGTAACCGGTTGGTCACCCTCCATAACGCCACAAAACGGGACGACGCAACCTGCATTTTCAAATAAGAAGTTCTTAATAATGGGATAAATACAATCAAACGTGTTCTTACACAAGAACATCATACAAATTAGAGGCTCACCCTCCGAATCAGATGCTGCCAATCGTCTAAGCCAGCATCCGTCACAGCCACGTCAAAGTCACACAGCTCGGAGATCGTCGTCCTCCCGGTCGCGTCAGTGTACTCGAGGGTCTCGAGGTACTCTGGGGGCTTGATGCCCGCCGCCTCGACCTCCTGCAAAGACATAGGATTACCATTAAATCGATTATCATTCATCATACTTTCGAAATGGTCAAAAGGAGAGTAAGTACTAACCACAACCGGCCAGTACGCCAACCTCCCGTACAGGAACGCAGAGTAGTCCTCACCAGGAAGAAGGAGGGCATCACCTCCAATGCCAGCCAACTCGGCCTCCCTCTCAGCCTTAGAAGGCTCCCTGAACATCGTCCTAGGAGGATCGATGGGAACCGTCAAGACATCCCGAGAGCACTGACGAGCCAAGCGCTCGTCCAAGTACCACACTGGACCCATCGACGTCCTCAACAGCAGCCGGCTCGAGATCCTAGGTCGAAGGACCTCAGCCATGAAAGGAGGAGCGCCAGCGTACTCCGCCCAAGGCCTGGGCACCCTCTGGGAAAAGAAAAGCAAGAAATAATTCTTATGATCGGTAAAAAGTAATAAAGAAGCAAAACGAATATAAGTAAGATGCTCACGCTGTCCAGCTGAAGAGCGTTCACGTCCCGCTGGTAGACACCGTGAGAGGAACGCTTGCTCCTCGTACGACACATCACCCAATCCCTCACGACGGGATAGGCCTTCTCTAGCAGCTCCGTCCTCTGGGGCGAGAGGCTCGGAAAGTAGGAATACACCCACGCCTGTGAAGCAAGATAGTCAATAACGAACTTTCGTAATTCGATAAGGAAAAGAAGTGATTATTAGTCCAAATGAAGGTTCATACCTCCAACAGTAGTCCAGGGCCGACAACACCAAGAGAAGTCCCCTTCTCCATCAACTCCGGACGAACCATGGCCCTCATGAAGCGGATGAGGACCGCAAAACCAGCAGTGACCCAGTCCCAACGCCCTAGGGAGCTCAGGTCAGAAAGAAAGGGAAGAAGCTTCGTCGACAACCTCTCTCCCTTGTCTCCGAGGTAGATCGAAGATAAGAACCATCAGAGCCACAAGCGGACTCTCTACTCAGCTGTATAGGGAGGAGGAGCCGTCTCTCTCCCGTCGATTACCACCAGAGTCATGGTCTTCCCCACAAAGTAGTCTCGGACATAAGAACTAGGCACCAAACCAGGCACTGTAACAGCCTTCGGCGCTAAGTTCCAGCCGATCAACCTCCTAGCCTCGGCCGAGTCCACCCTCATGGCAGTCTCCGGCCACTCCACCACCTCACTCCCGCACGGCAGCCCAAAGATCATGCCGTAGTCCTCCAACGTGACTCCCACCTCACCAAAAGGCATGTGAAAAGTGGAAGTCGTATCCCAGAATCGGTCCAAGAAAGCGCGGACCAGGCTAAGGTTAGCCCGCAGCTTCCTCTTCGCGATATCCCTCCAAGCCTGCACCAGGGCCCCGAACACTCCCCGCTCGATCATGGCCCGCTCCTCCGTCGACATCCTCTCGTAGTACTCCATAGCCGTCGTGTAGCCTGAGAACGATCTGATGTTCCCAGCCTCCTATTGTGATTTGAAACAAAAGCTATCTTTAGTTTGAATGAAATTGGAAAAGAGATGAGCAAATGAAACGAAAGAAGATGAGTGATGAGTAATGATTTCAAGGTTACCAAGCTCTTCACCGTCCTATAGGACATGTGACCCTCCACAGCCCAAAGCAAGTGCCTGCTGTCCCAGGTCTCAGCCCACGCAGGTGCACCCCTCAGATGACGACCACCTCGCCCCACGTTGGCCCGTCTCGGGGCCTCCTCCTCCTCAGAAACCTCCTCCTCGAGGATCTCGTCCTCAGCAACCTCGCCAGCTTCCCTAGCCGCAGCAAAAGCCTCCTCGAGAGCACGAGAAGCATCAAAAGCAGTGTATATCTCCATGGGAGCTCTCCCAGAAGTAGAAGCCTCGTCACCTGCAACGTTAAAGTAATTTTAGGCAGCGTCAAGTGACGACGAGCCTTGATTTGGGGATTTTCGAGTTTTAGAAGCCCGAAGTCGCTCTTTTCTCGCCATCTTTGGCCGTATTCCCACAAACCCGATTACTCATGTGGTGATTTGGGTTAAGTCGAGCCTAAGTTGAAGCCTAGTCATGGGTTCGAGTCAAAATTTCGGCAGCATTTCGTTATAACGGCGATTATGCCCTAGAAAGGTGTCCTGAAAAAGCCGTCACAAATTAAAATTCCGAGATTGTAGGAAGTTTAACCATCATTCTAGGATTCCAAATGTCAAGTTTCATCGCAAATCGGCAAGCCTAAGGCCATTTTCGAAGCAATTTACGGTTTAGCTGTGAAACCGTCTCAATTTCACTCAAATGATCATTTAGGGGAAAAGCCCCAAATTTTCGACATTTTAGGGTTAAAAACCCTAAATTTTGTCGATCCAATTCGTCCATTATAGAAGATTAATGCAAGAATGATATACATACCTCGATTAGTCATGGCGAATGCAAGCTTCTGGGTCAAATTTTGGCGGAAATGGTTGAAGTTTGAGAGAGAAATGGATGAATTTGTGTTTCGAAACAAATGAGTTAAACCCTCTGTTTCATCGCGTTTTTAAGCAGAAAAGACACCTCCAGGAACAAACGAAGCAGGTGTTGCGCCTATTCCAAGAGACGCAGCTCTTACTGCGCCTCTTCCTTAGCTTCCCTTCATACGAATTTTCAAAAATTCGTTATGAGTTCGTTATTTGTGGGCCCATCTTTGGTGCGCCTCTTCCCCGATGCCATTTTATCTTTTTGGCCCGTTCGACGATGATTCTTCGTTCAGACCCGCATTTCTAAGCCAACTACAGACTGTTATACTTTATTTATTGCTACCAAGACCTTGCTTGTCAGAACGAGCAGGTATTCTTTGACAGGTGTTTCGACACGCCTTCATTATATTCCCCCAGCGAGAGTAAGCGGATAGACAATATCTCTCGAGGCATGGAGATAAATTCCTGATAATGTTTTCCCCAACGAGAGTTCGCGACATACAATCGTCCTTCTCGAGTTCTTTTGAAGTTTGTTTGAAGACGACCCAAGCAGATTTCTCCCAGCAGTTCCCGCCTGTGTCCTGCTACCTACAATATTTCCTGTTTCCCCACGGAGTTCAATAAAAGGTATCGTTCCCCAGAGGTTCCTAGAACAGCAGAGTTCTTACACTAAAGCCTTAGTTACTCCTCAGTTTAAAATTACATTTTGGGCCTCCCTCCCGTTGATGCTTTTCTTTAGGGTCCCACACCCTAGCACAATCCTTACTTATCTTTTAGGTCTTATCCTTTAGCTCCTACGCTAGCCCTTATCCTTTAGCTCCTACGCTTATCCTTAGCTCACACGCTTACCCTTAGCTCCTATGAACCTCCGGAAACGTCTCTCAAGAAGTTTCAGGTATGGTCTCTTCTTATGGCTGGTGAGCCTCCTTACGTAGTCTAATGAACTTTAAACGACCCTCCCCGATAGTCGACAGACTCTAAAATATTCCCGACGACAGGTCCTTGGTTCAGACCCCTTGAGCCGCCTCGCGTCGCCATAGTCGTCAGGTTGTAATCTTCGATTGACCTGATGGCTATACTTTGACTTTCGCCTTGTCCAAGCCTCAGTCAAAGTGAGGGCTCTGTAGATACCTCATTTCTGCACCTCCCGCAAATCACCCGGTGATGATTGGGCCGCATGTTTGGTACGCGGAACGATTTGTGACAGTTTGTAAGTTTATAGTCAAGTGATTGCTCAAACATTGATGTCTACCTCTTAGTTGTCATCTACGCGCCGATATGGTCGTTTTGACAGTAATTAGAGTACATTTGGAGTCCGGGCCTAAAACCGTCTTCAGTTTCTGATAACCGCTAAATCCCGAGTCAGAATGTGCTGGAATGTTCCGGATATTTCTATTCCATATTTTATAAATCTTTCACAATCTTTTATTCTTTGTTAAAGAATTTCCCGTAATATTCATACAAAATATTAAGGAAAATAAGATTAATCCGTTATTCCATATATTAAACACGGAAATCTTTCTTCCGCAGGAGGAAACCACACTGGGAAACATGTACGCAAAGCAGTCCGCACCTCTTCCAAGAGACGCAGTGCTGATCGCCGCGCTCTTCCCTGGTCCTTTTCTGCGTATTTTTCGTATCTTTTCATATCTTTTCGAGATTCACTTCCAAAGTTTCTCCGAAAACCCTATTCCTTCACGCGATTAGTATAAATGGGAGCCTTCGCTCCTCATATTTCTCACACGAGTGTCCGCCCTTCTCTTCTCCCTTTGCATTCTAGACCACGTTCTTACTTTTTGGCGTCTACGTGCTTGAACATTCGACCACGTAAGCTCGGATCCTTCTGAGTACCAGCCTCATTTGCATGACCGACCAATTTGACCACTTCCACATCAATCAACTTAATTAATCTTAATCGTTTTCCTCTTACGAGGGAACTTTCATTACATTCGAGTCGAGCATCACTAATCATAAACTTAGTTCATCTCGTTTCGTCAAACATGTAAGTCTGAGGGTGTAAATATCTCCTTTATTATTGTTATTTACTTTTTGTATCATTAATGTAAGGTTTATATCGAAAACACTTCTTAAAACCGATTTATAAAACCATGCTTTAAAACCCTTTTTACGAATTACCAGAAGATGACCGTCGAGAAAGGACGCAAGAATCGCTGCGCGCCTCTTTCGAAGGGACGCAGCACTCGCCGCGCCTCTTCGTGAGGCCGCCGCAGCCTCTCGCTTCCTTTCTTCTTCCTTCGTCCTCTGTCAATTCGTCGTTCGTTATTTGTCTTCGTTTGTTCTTCAATTCTTTGACATAATAGCATAATAATTTCACATGTATATTGTTTATCATTATTAATGCGTTTAATTCATCGTTAACCCCGAATTAAATACCAAGTAATCCAATATTTGCGAGTTTTCGTCATTAAAATCAATCCGGGTTGTAGAGATTCGATTCTTTTATATTGAGTTTCTGGAATTCGACCTTTGATATATTTCCATCTGTCCATTCGTCATTAATTTGTCATATTTAACCTATTTAGTTCACCTATGTCACTAATCAATCTTTTATTCATGTAATTAATTCGTTGACATTCGTTTCATCCATGTTTTATTGCTTTTATGACTCATTCGCATGTAATTAACACATTAAATCACTGTCATCCGAGTAAATATCATAATTAATCCTTAAATTCACCAATTAACATTAACGATTTGCAGTTCCGGCTTCAGAGCCAGAACTCACCCTTGGAACAGACGCAAGAATCGCTGCGCCTCTTCAGAGGCGCTGACTCTTGCGCTGTTGCAGGTTGATTTTTGTCTCTGAACTTCCGTTCTGTCTTGACCTAGTTTAATTAGTTTACGTATTTAATTAACTATTAATCGTATTATCGCCTAATTCATGTTCGCTTATTCATTTATTTTACTCTTTCTCAAATTATCCGTTTTGGAAGTATTTTCGACATAAATCAATTGAATCCATTGTAATTATTGTAATTTTCATTATTATATTTTATTGTGTTTCTTTTATTGTATCATTTGTATGCCTTCACATATAATTGAGCTTAAATTCCTACTTCGACCTAATCGTATGCTAAATTACGTGTTAACCGACTTAGTTAATTCTCACATGTTAGGATTAAAACTTGGATGTTGCATTGCATGCATATAATCGACAATATATCGAGTATAGACGATTTTCCCTAATCATTAGTAGAGGCCGCTATCGAGGCGGGCGGGATTAGGTGTTCGATCAAAAGATCTTCCTAATACGTACCCTCACCCCTTAATCCAGATCTCTGTGAACATCCGTGTTCATTGGCATCCACGAGAGTCATTCTAGACATAGAATGCTAAGGGTAACGAGTTCTTGGTGTCTATGTCACTACTTTGTGTCTTGACATGATAGGAGGTATTCGAACGGTTTCCGATTTTCCTCAATAAATTGGTGGCGACTCCACAAATACAAACGCTTGTGTCCGAAGCGCCCCCGTGGCCCCATGTCCACAGTATCCCACCCTCATTCCTTTCTGGTGTATCAATTGAGCCCATGTACACTATATATGATTCAGTTCTTTTGAGCTATTGTCACTTCCAACTCCCGTTGATGTGAAAACAAAGGCAGAAAAAAAACAAGAAGATTAATGAAACCATGGTGCTTGGGAGGAAACTGGAGTGTTTGATTGGGTTATCTTTGAAATTGTAGCAGTATACTGCATTGCTATTTCTAATATTCTTGAACTCTACCTTGCCAATAACGTACACTCTCTAACTCTACGTTGATTTATTGCCATACAACTATACAAGCATATTTTTTAATCCTTCTTTGCCAGATTAGGATATTAATTTAATTCACCAGTACAGTTTGGCCATAGTACTCAATAGTTTTACTTACAAATTCATATACAAGATGGTTGTAATTGGGAAACCCATTTAAAATTACCTATATATCCAATTACTACCCATCGTTAATCGGTGTTAGATATATGTCTAGACTCCGTTTTACATTTAAGATTCTCTTCAAAGTGGCTTACTAAATAGTGACATGTAAGAGTCAATACACATGATAATGCAATTACATTTCATTTGAAAAGGCTCGTGAGTCGTAACTTGCTAGGGAATTATGTTTCTAAATCTTACTCTCTTCGTTATAATTCCGGATCTATAATATGGCCTCACATTAACTTATTACTCGTTAACTAGTGGAGATCCCGTGCTAAAGCACGGTATTTCTGTGTTTTTGGTATATTGAGTTGTATATTAACATGAAATTTAAAAGTGTACGCTATATTTAAAAGAACGATATAAAAACAATTTGAATATTTAAATTGATATGGAGCTTGTTTGAACGTGGGAAAGGGTTTTTTTTTTGAAAGTAAATTTGAGTATAACTTTAATTTTAATGTATTATTCTATTTGAGTCAATCTGTAGTGTTTAATTTATAGTTGCAATTTTAGGTGGGACTACTTTCGTCAAAATGAAACTGTATGAAACATATGATGATTTTGTCTTCTGATTTTATTTTCGAATTATGATGATTTTATATTCAGATTTTATTTTTTGATTTTATTGTAATTTTAGGTGGGGTCATTTTCTTCAAAAATGAAACTATATGAAACGTATGAGATTTTGTATTCGATTTTATTTTCAGATTATAATGATTTTATATTCAGATTTTATTTTCTGATTTTATTTGATTGAGTAGGGTAGATTTGAAATATGGGCCAACTGTATGAAACATATGATGGCAGGTAGTATCTTAGAATACGAGCCATTAGTGAAATAAGCATATGGGCTAGTAGTATCTTAGAAAAATTCGGCCCTTTTAAGTAGGTGGTAGAAGTTGAGCGTGAAAAACACAAGTCTTTTTATTCTCTTAGTTAAATGGGGGATAATACAACAACAACATCAAAGCCATAATCTCAAAATGATTTGGGATCGACTGACATGAATCATCCTTTAGAACTGTCCATGGGCAAAACATCGTTTATTACTCATTAATAATAACAACGAAAATTACAAATTACTATCTATTATACTTAAGATTTTTCAGTGATATGTTTATACTTCCTTTATTCCCCCCTCACAAAATAAAGTAAGTGTAAACATATCACGGTAATAAAGGGAGTACATATTAATACTTTTTTATTCACAATATTGCCTCTTCTCAAATTGCTACCTAATAAACTAAATTAGGTCATAATTGTGGTTAAATCAACAAAAAATCAGAAATTAATGTGTTATACCCATTTTGCTAATCTTTACCCACTTAAACTTACCACCATCTTCTAACCCTTTACTAGCAATACCAATAATCAGCCACCAGCATCACCACCACAACACGTCAATATCCCGTACCTTAGTCCCACCATTTTCGATGTTCACCACTAACACCACCAACACCTCCACCACCTAACTATGCCTTTTTTATCATCTCCAATCTATCCACACGCACAATCTAACACCACCTCTATCATAATCCAACCACACCTTAAACTGTATCCACCACCTTAGAGCCACCAAAATCCCACCTTTAATTTATAAAGGAGTTTGATGCCTAATTATCATGAACATAAATACAACGTATTTGTACATGCTGATTAGTCAGCAAGTCAAATGCCAAGTCTAAAAGCCTACTAATTAGCTAACCACTAACTCCAAGCTATTACTTAGGAGAATATCAATTAAATAAAACAGACTCTAAATCTGTTCCTAAGTACCACGCTACAGTTTCTGCATATTGACATATAAAACATAGTCTATCACCCCCCGCCGTCGAAACGGGAGGCGGACGGACGTTGAAACTGTCTTGAAAATCATCAAATAGGACGTGCGGAAGCCATATTGTAAAAATATCAGCTATCCGATGACGAGACGGAACATGTAGTACTCGAACACACGTACAACTTTCCCACAAACGAAGTAAACATCCATTTTTATATGCTTTGTTCGTTGATGTTGCACCGTATTTCAAGAAAGATATGTGGCATTAACATTATCACAGTACACAATTATTGTGTCGCGCGGTGGGAAATGAAGTTCAAGAAGCAAATTGCGGAGGCAACATGACTCGGAGACGAAATTTGCAACCTTTGATACTCTGCCTCGACACTTGACCGAGACAGAGTAGGCCGTCTCTTTGAAGACAAGGAAATGAGGTTATCTCCAAAGAAAACACAACAACCCGAAGTAGAGCAACCTGTGTCCGAACACCCGCCCCAATCGACATCGGTATAAGAGACAAGATCTGACCCAGGCGTGCTATACAAATGCAAGCCATAAGATAGAGTACCTTTTATATAGCGAAGAATACGCTTAAGTGCAATCATGTGATCGCTTGTACGAGTATGCATATGTAGACAAATATGTTGGACATCATAAGTGATATCGGGCCTTGTGAAGGTCATGTATTATAATGCGTCTGCAAGGCTTTGATAAAGGGTGGGATTAGTGAAATGAGTACCTGTAACGCTTAGCTATGCCTTTGTGTCAACCGGTGTAGCGGACGGTTTACACGAGGCCATACCTGATCGTTCAAGTATATCATCAGCATACTTTTATTGACATAAAAACAAACCACCAGAATGTCGAGAGACGACAACCCCTAAGAAGAAACTCAATGGACCTAAATCTTTCATGGCGTTATCGGAATCATTTCTTTAAATAAATAAAGAATGATCACACCGACTATGGTAAAACCTAATTTTCGCTACAAAATCGGCAAACCGTTGGGACCACGCACATAGAGCCTGTTTAAGACCGTATATGGACTTTTTTAAAAGGCAAACATAATCCGGATTTTTGAATCATGAAAACCAAGAGGTTGATACATATAAACTGTCTCTTGCAAATGGTCGTGAAAGAAAGCATTTTTAACATCGAGTTGGTGTATTTGCCATGATCTTGACAATGCAATGCCAAGAACAGCCCGAATCCACACCTACTTGTTGAGACCTGCCATCACATACGAGTCTGGGTTTATACTTGATGCGGTTTATTTTAGCGCACTTTTAACCCCATTTTGATCCCCGTTTCGCATGTTTTTCGCACTTATTAGGATCATTTCGGCGTCTTTAGCTTCCTATTACATTTTCTATAAAATTTTAGTCCATTTGTAGGAAATGAAGCAAAATGAGAGGAAATCATGCATAAATGGAGCATTTAGGAGCTAAATTGACGGTACTAATGACGAAGCATGAAGAGACCGGAGTCGGAAACCGAAGACCCATAGCATGATTTCGAGGCTAATGTAGTCATCCCCCACGACCTAGGTGTTAGGTTTATATACCTATTATTAGACATTTCTAATAGTGATGTAATTAACATTTTAACATAGTGATTGAATATCTAGTGCATGCATAACAAAAGAAGAAGAAGAAAAACGGATTCCTTACATTGAGAAAGGCATGAAATGGGTACAAGTAAGGTCTCCAACCTTCACTTCTTCTTGTGTTATAATGCAAGGGGATGATCTTCCAACAAATCTCAAGTGTAGAGATCCTCCTCAATGTTGCACCCAAGACAAAAAAAAAACCTTAATACTACTAACATAATTAACTAGATTATACTAGTAGTGATGTGACCATAATTAGAGCATATTTAGTCTACGAATTAGCCTTGTTCCCATGCTTTTTAGTGCATATTTGGGTCATTTATCTTCTTTAGTCATTTGTTTTGCATATTCTTTGAGGTTTTGTGTCCTTGGTAGGAAAGGAGTGCAAACCTTGCATTTTCATGGCAAAATGAAGCTAAATTGATTGAATTCAATGACCAAGCATCAAAGATAAGACAAGATTAGAAGGCCTTTGTACATACTATAGTAGATGAGCAATGATGAGAAAAGATCCTTGCATCCCCGAGGAAATCCTCAAGGATTTTATGAAGGAAAAGGGAGAAAAGAAGAAAGAAAGAAGCTGTAAGACAATCCGAGCGGATTGTCCACAAGACACAAGGGAATTCATCATTCATTGTGATGCTTGTCAAAGAACGGGGAATATCTCTTAGAGGAATGAAATGCCACAAAGGGCCATACTATAGGTGGAGATCTTCGATGTTTGGGGGATCGACTACCAAGGTCCGTTTGTGACATCTAATGGGAATAAGTATATCCTTGTGGCTGTAGATTACGTCTCAAAGTGGGTGGAGGCAATTGCCACTTCAAACGATGATGCAAAAACGGTCACCAAGCTCTTCAAGATAATAATCTTCCCAAGATTTGGAGTTCCTAGGGCAATCATAAGTGATGGAGGAACGCATTTTCATGAAAAGAAACTCGCATCTCTTTTGACAAAGTATGGTGTTCAACATAGAACCGGCTTGGGATATCATCCTCAAACAAGCGGTCAAGTTGAAGTTTCGAATAGATAGATAAAGCAAATTCGTGAGAAAGTGGTGAATAAGACCCGAAAAGATTGAAGCACAAAGCTTGATGACGCCCTTTGACCCTTGGATTAAGGCATAGTCAAGAGTACCTTGTGGTGTGATACCTCCTTGGCTACCGTTTATTCCAAGGTGACCCTTGAAACCATGCATCCATCATTCATCCATGTTCTACCACATTTTTGTCATCAAAAGGAATGGGCACAAAAAGAAAATGATTTGAGTTCAAAGAAATGAAAAGAAAGTGAAAAAGTTTGCAATTGCATCAAATGAAAAGAGGAGCAAAAATAGACTCCTAAATGCTTCAAATATAAGGCACCCTCACTACATATGGGGTGACTTTGAAAATGTTCAAAAAAAGAAATTCAAAGAAAAGTTGAAAAGTTGTCAAGTATTGAAATGCCTAACATCAAAGAAATGGCAAAAGAAAGTGTTCTCAAATGTCAAATGCCACAAGAAATTGGGGGGAAAACAAAAACAAAAGCAAACTCCCAAAATGAAACTCAAATATCTATTGATCCCTTTATCCATCGTATCCATTTTTGTGCATGGTAGAGAGGTAACGACCCTTCTTCTTGTCTAGGCAAGAGGGAGAATTCCGCGATCCTCCAGTGTTTCTAACGCCATAGGGAGTCTACTCTTGACAAAAACATTTAACGATTGAGGACAAAGGTACCCTAGCTTGACACAATCTGGAGGTGATTTGTTGGTATCCTTCTAGGCATAGTAGTTTGAAAAAATGGCATCTATGAAGGAGTGTGTACCCTCGAATTGCTTCCCTTGTAGATAATTTCGGCCACTTAGATGAGGAAAGTGGCTATTCTTTTGTAGATGCATCCATTACTTGATTTTGTGTGCTTAATGTTTGGATGTGTCGCCATTTTGGCAAGACCCACCTTGCCTTGCAAGAAGGCATCCTACCTCATGGTTGTCTTGTTGTGAGTTAAAGCGGTGGAGTGAGACCCGCTAATTGTCTCATATCGGCTATGCTATTAGGTTAGTTTAAATAATGGTCCTAGTCTTTGTCACCTATTTACTCGGGTCGAGCAAAGGTTCGGTTTGGGGATATTTAATGTGACCATAATTAGAGCATATTTAGTCCTCGAATTAGCCTTGTTCCCATGCTTTTTAGTGCATATTTGGGTCATTTATTGTCTTTAGTCCTTTATTTTGCATATTCTTTGAGGTTTTGTGTCCTTGGTAGGAAAGGAGTGCAAACCTTACATTTTCATGGCAAAATGAAGCTAAATTGATTGAATTCAATGACCAAGTATCAAAGAGAAGACAAGATTAGAAGGCCTTTGTTCATACTATAGTAGATGGGCAATGATGAGAAAAGATCCCTGCATCTTTGAAGAAATCCTCAAGGATTTTATGAAGAAAAAGGAAGAAAAGAAGAAAGAAAGAAGCTGTAAGACAATCCGAGCGGATTGTCCACAAGATGCCCGTCCAGCAGCCACAATCCGAGCGTCTTCCCCTTGTGGACGCCCGTCCAAAACACCCCAAATCCGCCCGTCTTCCCCATCTGGACGCCCGTCCAGAATCACCCAAATCCGCCCGTCCCGTGCCCTGGACGCCCGGATTCCCTAACAACTACGTCGTCTTCTACTAGCTTCAAGGAAGGATGCGCATATTTTTCTAAGTCCGACGAAAAGGAGACCGGAGTCTCCCTAGTGACCGGCGATTCCTCAAGGACTTAATCGTCATTTAAGCCCTTAGTAAACCCTAATCTATGTAACTAATACCCACTATAAATACCCCATTAGGCTAATTAGAAGAGGATGTTCTTCTTAGCAATCTCTAGTGTAGTTAATATCAATCAAATCTCTCTTTAATCTTTTAATCAACATTTAATCAAGTTTTAATACAAGTTTCATTTCCTTAATCTCTCTCTTGTTCATCCTTTGTTTTGGGTAATTGAAGATTATTTGGGTTATTATTGGAAGATTGACAACCTTCCAATCTATCATCAAGTACTTCTACTATTCTTTGCTTTATTATTGGAATCATTAGTAGGTATAATTCTCTTAATCCCTTTTTAATTATTGTTAATCACTTTCATTTATTCATCATGTTTTACTTTGTTGGTATGATTGACAACCTTGCTAGCATGTTCAACATGATAATGAGTGAGTAGTTTCCTTAGCTAGGGTTAATGGGTAATTAGGGGAAACAAACATGGGGGATGATTCATGCTTAAATAATATGTTTTCATAGTTTATTTGCTTGCTTGTTGTGATCTCAACTTATGCACATGTTATGTTTAATGAAATGCGAGCCTATGAATCCTTGCATTTTTTACCCATCACCTATCTTTTCAATGAGACTTGTAAGACATAAACCAACTCGAGTCTCATTAGACCATGCATATAGTTGAGTAGGGAAGATTAAGTCGACTTGTAGGTGTTGTACAATCTAATCGATTCGTCTCCAGGACCCAAACTTTCCTAGGATTGTAAGATATAAACCAACTCGATCCATCACAACAATAATTGCTTGCTTATAATATGAGAATATGTTTGTATGATCAATTCCCATGAATCCCGTATGACCCCATGACACCCTAGTGCCTTTTATCAATTGTTCACATCTCTTTTTAATCATCTTGTTTGTTTACTTTCATTGCTATTTAGTTTAGTGATCTTCTACTTCAAGCCCCAAATTGTGACACCCTTAGACACCACTAGTTGCAATAGAAAATCTCATCTCAATTCCCGTCCCTTGGGATCCGAACTTTACTTGCCTCTTTACTAATTGTAGAGTTGTTTGTGAAGTTATAAATTGTGTTTTGGTCTAGGTGCTCCTAACGTCAAGTACCAAAAACTAAACCTCCTCGAGAGGCCCACGACCAAGTAGTAATCCTTAAAATATATTCTATATTATTTATTGCTACTTCTAGTAATGTTGTATGTAATATATGAATGAATAATTTTTATGTCTAAAACAATTTTAGAGAGATGGAAGAGAAGAGAGTAAAATTGCAATTTTTACATGAGATAAGAATGAAAATAATAAGAGCCAAGCTCTTCTTTTGACCAAGGGTGGCCGGGTAGAGGAGCGAAAAGGGGCCAATGCATGGCCTTTGTCTTACCCATAAAACTAGGTTTGCATGGCTAGTAATTGTAGGGTAATCATGATATTTATTTTACATATAAAATAAACCATCCACTAACTAATTAACCCTTCATTTTTTCGGCCTCTATAGATAAAATAGACTCCATTTTAAGTTTGTGTTATGTCAAATGTAAATAGGTAGGTCATGTGTCACACACCATGAGCATATGTATTTAAATGCATATTTAACCCCTTAAATATCATTTTAAAACAAATAAATTACATGTGACAATTTAACTAGCAATACATGATTACAAGTATTTAAAATTGATCATATAACTATAATTCACAATATTTTGCAATTATAATTAATCAATCATTCTTATTTTAATTGTTTCATAAACAATAATCAATTTTAGTAATAAAACATTTAATTACTAAAATGAATCTTATTTAATCAAATTACAATAAGATACTTACTCTCACAAATAAAAATAATTTTTTTAATTTTAAGGAATTAATTAATCTGTATCGTAATACAATTAATTAATCTATTAAGGCAATTGTCATATAGGTGTGACCTTAAGGGATCAACTGATCACCACTGTCAAATGACAGTAACGTCAAACTCTAGTTAGCCAATCATTACCGATTAATGTTGATCAGTTGACTATATAATTGAATCATCCCTTGCGTATTCTTATCATGAGATTTAAACATGTGATCACACTATTGTTGAGGACACTTATTCCAACAATCTCTCACTTGTCCGAGACAAGTGTGTGTCACCAATTCTCTTGTCCTATTACAATCTCCCACTCAATGCAAGATGTCTTGCAGGTCGTACTTGCATTTGATCATATCTTGAGTGGTTTCCTCGATCTGGAGAGTAATTTTCTGACTGAAATTATCTACCATATATACCTTCCGAGCGTGGCCACGCATTTTCAGTTCACTACTCCTCGAGTGGCCCTGAGATTTCAAACAACCCTGACAAAGGGGTGGACAATTCCTATCGCATTATTCCCTTCGTAAAGCCACAGTTCATCATGACCCAAAATATACTCATTTGAGTTTAGTTACGATAGTCGTAGAGTATAAATCAAAGCCAATCATAAACTTGTGCCATCTTAGGAGAATAGTCTATAGTCAAAACAATTGACTCATAAGAATACTACAGTAGCTCTCGCCACGACCAGGCTTTATGAATTTCCATAACTCTTTAAGTGGTCACTGCCCGACAGAGTGTCCCATACAGTCTGTCTATGTGATCGACTAGTCATCCCATATGACCCTATGTCACTTGAACTTGCCAGCAATCGCATCACACTCTAGTCACTTCGAGTCGTCACCTCCTATAAGTAATAAGGGGCGCATACTATGTCAATCCAGTTCACTTCAATGGGGTTCAATATTGTCTCAACAACCCATTTGGATATAACAAAGTAATGGATGGGTTTAAAGAAACTCGAAGGATAAATGCGATTATCATATATGAATAGTCAATACCTTATTACTACTTCATATCTTATAATCTATATTGTACATTTTACACTAGTTAAGTTGCAATAAAACCTTGGTAAGTGGATATACCATGTATCCATACAGTCCAACTTTATGAATTGCTATTTCCTTTTATTCAATGTTATTTCTAATGACATGAATTTATCTAAGTAGGTGTCTAGCCTTCTTACTAGACTTGGGCTCTTATACTGGGAAGATGCTCCCACTGTTATCATATAACTTGTGATAAAGTCTTTGGTAGAGGGATCTACTCTTAGTCCCTATGTTAACCATCTTACCACAATGTACTCAGATTCTGTTTGTAGAACTTGCAATGGTTGAAACTAAAACATTTTTCTAGTCACTTACTCCTAAGTCAATAAAATCAGCCTAGGATTTCGATAAATCCTTGTAGGTTTGGAAACTAGAGTTTGTGTAACCCTTAAACACATAACTTAGTATGTCATTCAAACATAAGAACGACTCCTCCATTCTCCACAAGAATTTTAATGGATGTTCTTGAAGGCTTTCTAATGACCTTCATTCGAATTAACTTGTTATTGACTTATCATGCTCCAAGCATATGATTCATCAGGGCATGTGCAAATAATGGCATACATGATCGTTCTAATGGCGGAAACATTAGCAATCGATTTCATGTGATCAACAACTCATTAGGTTCAGTGAATGACTATGACTCTATCATAGTAATTCCACTTTCATCAATATGAATAACCTACTCAACCTTGTTGATATTAAACAGATAAAGAATCTTATCAATACAAGATATTTTATCTAAGTGCCAATCTAAAATTCCATATGTCATAATAGATTTGAAATTTTAGAATGCATTATGTCTTCTTTCATTGAGAATTGAAAACCAAAACACTCCTTCGTAGTGTTAGCATGTCATCCTTAATGAGTATTATGACATTAACATGGAAGACAATTTCTCCCACTGAACTTCATGTTTAAACGTGGCAATTTTACTCCCACTCAAATCCATGTATACATATGGCTTCTCGACAACGCGAGAGAAATCATTTTCTTTTATCACATGATTAAAACGATGATTCCAACTTTTGGATGCTTGTTTAAGACTGATGTGACCATAATTAGAGCACATTTAGTCCCCGAATTAGCCTTGATCCCACGCTTTTTAGTGCATATTTGGGTCATTTATTGTCTTTAGTTCTTTGTTTTGCATATTCTTTGAGGTTTTGTGTCCTTGGTAGGAAAGGAGTGCAAACCTTGCATTTTCATGGCAAAACGAGACTAAATTGATTGAATTCAAATGACCAAGCATCAAGGAGAGACAAGATTAGAAGGCCTTTGTACATACTATAGTAAATGGGCAATGATGAGAAAAGATCCTTGCATCCCCGAGGAAATCCCCAAGGATCTTATGAAGAAAAAGGAAGAAAAGAAGAAGAAATGAAACAGCACAACAATCCGTGCAGATTGTCCTGAAGACGCCCGTCCTCCACCTTCACAATCCGTGCATCTTCACTCCAAGACGCCCCGGCAGCAACTCCAGAAGACGCCCATCTTCTCCCCAATACGCCCGGGCAGAGACCCCAGAATCCGCCCGTCCCGTGCTAAAGACGCACGGATTCCCAGGCACACAATTTCGTTTCTTCAAGCTTCAAGAAAGATGCCCATCCTTCCAAAAATACCGGCGTTTCCTTAAGTAGGGACTTAATTGTCATTTAAGCCCTTAGTTAACCCTAATTCCTACACCTAATCCCCACTATAAATACCCTATTAGTCTAATTAGAAGAGGATGTTCTTCTTAGCAATCTTTAGTGTAGTTAATATCAATCAAATCTCTCTTTAATATTGTAATCAACAATTAATCAAGTTTTAATACAAGTTTTTTTTCCTTAATCTCTCTTTTGTTCATCCTTTATATTGGGTAATTGAAGATTATTTGGGTTATTGTTGGGAGATTTACAACCTCTCAATCAAGCATCAAGTACTTCTTTTATTCTTTGCTTTATTATTGGAATCATTAGTAGGTATAATTCTCATAATCCCTTTTTAATTATTGTTAATTACTTTCATTTATTCATCATGTTTCACTTTGTTGGTATGATTGACAACCTTGCTAGCATGTTCAACATGATAATGAGTGAGTAGTTCCTTAGCTAGGGTTAATGGGTAATTAAGGGAAACCAACATGGGGAATGATTCATGCTTAAATTAATATGCTTTCATGGTTTATTAGCTTGCTTGTTTTGATCTCAACTCATGCACATGTTATGTTTGATGAAATGCGAGCCTATGAATCATTGCATTTTTTACCCATCACCTATCTTTTCAATGAGACTTGTAAGACATAAACCAACTCGAATCTCATTAGACCATGCATGTTGTCGAGTAGGGAAGACTAAGTCTACTTGTAGGTGTTGTACAATCTAATCGATTCGGCTCCGGGACCAAAACTTTCCTAGGATTGTAAGAAATAAACCAACTCAATCCATCACAACAATAATTGCTTGCTTATAATTTGAGAACATGTTTGTATGATCAATTCCCATGAATCCCCTATGACCCCATGACACCCTAGTGCTTTTTATCAATTGTTTACATCTCTTTTAATTCATCTTGCTTGTTTACTTTCATTGCTATTTAGTTTAGTGATCTTCTACATCAACCCCAATTGTGACACCCCTAAGACACCGCTAGTTGCAATAGAAATCTCATCTCAATTCCCGTCCCTTGGGATCCGACCTTTACTTGCCTCTTTACTAATTGTAGAGTTGTTTGTGAAGCTATAAATTGTGTTTTGGTCTAGGTGCTCCTAACGACAAGTAACCGAAAAGATATAGTCCGACCAAAAATGGCGCCGTTGCCGGGGACGGTGTTAACTTGATTTAGATTTTCTTATATTGTTATTAGTTGTGTCTTTCTTTGCCTTGGGGAAGTAAAACTCCTCAAGGTTTGTTCTAATTGTTTTCAAGTTGTTTGATATTTTGCAAGATGGACCTTATAGATTGTTTTGTAGAAGACCACTTAAGTATACCTTTCTTCAAAGATCCCATGCAAGCATTGGAGGCCTTGGAAGCAAGTGAGGCTAAAAATATGTATTGGGAATTGGAGGTAGATCTTTTTGAGGCCGCTCTAGCTAACAAAGAACTTACTAATGCACAATCCGAGTTGGTGCATAACATCCTTGTGGAAGTATGTCAACCTATAGAAGATGAGCAATCCATCCTAGATGACATCTTACAAGCTCAAGAGCAAGAGGAATCCATCATGGAATTCGAATATGATGAGATTGATGAGAGTGAAGAACAAGTTGAATACGCTATGAGAATGGAATGCCTAATGGAGATGGAGCAAATTCTCAATGAAACTCCAAAGGAGGAAAGTGATGTACAAACTCCTGCTTTAAAACCCCTTCCCCCAAATTTGAAATATGCTTACCTTGATGAATCAAAGACCAAACCCGTGATTGTTAATGATAGACTTTATGAGAACCAATTGGGAAAATTGCTTGATGTGTTGAAAAAACATGAGAAGGCTATAGGTTACAGTCTAGATGACCTTAAGAGGATAAGTCCCAACTTTTGCATGCATAGAATTCAACTAGAGGAGGACCATAGACCTACCATTCAACCTCAAAGAAGATTGAACCCCCACATGTAAGAAGTTGTCAAAGGAGAGGTCATGAAATTACTTGATGCGGGAATCATATATCCCATATCGGATTCTTTGTGGGTTAGCCCCGTCCAAGTGGTACCTAAGAAAGGAGGTACCATGGTAGTGACAAATGAAAAGAATGAACTAATACCCACAAGGAAGATCACCGGTTGGCGTATGTGTATTGACTATCGAAAATTAAACTCCGCAACAAGAAAGGTTCATTTCCCCCTACCATTCATTGACCAAATGCTTAAGAGGTTAGCCTCCAACAAATTCTGTTGTTACCTTGACGGGTATTCGGGATTCTTCCAAATCCATATACACCCGGATGACCAACATAAGAACATCTTCACATGCCCTTATGGTACTTTTGCATATAGGAGGATGCCTTTTGGTTTATGTAATGCCCCCGCCACATTCCAAAGATGCATGATGAGTGTCTTCTCCGATTACCTAGAGACCATAATGGAAGTTTTTATGGATGATTTTAGTGTTTATGGAAAGGACTTTGACTCATGTTTGCATAATCTTTCTCTTGTATAGCAAAAATGTGAAGATGTTAGTCTTGTTTTAAATTGGGAAAAGTGTCATTTCATGGTCAATGAAGGAATTGTTTTGGGTCACTTAATTTCGGAAAAGGGCATCGAGGTCGATAAATCTAAAGTTGAGGTGATAGAGAAACTCCGACCTCCCGTGAATGTTAAAGGGGTGAGAAGTTTTCTCGGTCACGCGGGTTTCTATCGCCGTTTCATAAAAGATTTTTCAAAAATAGCGAAACCCCTCACTCAACTCTTGCTTAAAGATGCCCAATTCCATTTCACTGATGAGTGTGTTGAAGCCTTTAATAGAATCAAGGAAGCACTAATCTCGGCACCGATCATTCAACCTCCAAATTGGGAACTACCGTTCGAGATTATGTGTGATGCTAGTAACTACGCCGTTGGAGCGGTTCTTGGCCAACGGGTAGGAAGAGCTCTTCATGCCATCTACTATATAAGCAAGACTCTTGATCCCTCCCAAGTGAATTATGATACCACCGAGAAAGAGCTTCTTGCCATTGTCTATTCTTTGGACAAATTCTGTTCCTACTTACTTCGATCCAAGGTGATTGTCTTTTCGGATCACCGTGCTCTCCGACATCTCTTGATAAAGAAGGAGGCAAAACCAAGGTTGTTGAGATGGATTTTGCTTCTTCAAGAATTTGACTTGGTGATAAGAGACAAGAAAGGAGCCGAAAATGTAGTGGCGGATCACTTGTCAAGGATCCGGTTTCATGATGAACATGGAGAAACCCCGATCAATGACTCATTTCCCGACGATATTTTGATGGCCATTCAAACACAAATTGAAAGGCACATCACCCCATGGTTTGTTGATTATGCCAACTATATTGTTGGAAGAGTACTCCCTCCAAATTTGAACCACAACCAAAGAAAGGGGTTCCTATTCGAAGTAAAGAGGTACTTTTGGGATGACCCAAACCTCTACAAGGATTGTAGTGATGGGCTCTACCGGAGATGCATCCCTCAATGGGAAGTCCAAGGAATCTTGGAAGGGTGTAACTCATCACCCTACGGTGGGCACCATGGAGCAAGAAGGACCATTGCAAAAATTCTTCAATCGGGCTTCTATTGGCCTACAATGTTTCAAGACACAAGGGAATTCATCATTCATTGCGATGCTTGTCAAAGAACGGGGAATATCTCTTGGAGGAACGAAATGCCACAAAGGGGCATTCTAGAGGTGGAGATCTTCGATGTTTGGGGGATCGACTACCAAGGTCCCTTTGTGACATCCAATGGGAATAAGTACATCCTTGTGGCCGTAGACTACGTCTCAAAGTGGGTGGAGGCAATCGCCACTCCAAATGATGATGCAAAAACGGTCACCAAGCTCTTCAAGAAGATAATCTTCCCAAGATTTTGAGTTCCTAGAGCAATCATAAGTGATGGAGGAACGCATTTTCATGAGAAGAAACCTGCATCTCTTTTGACCAAGTGTAGATACCTCATTTCTGCACCTCCCGCAAACCACCCGGTGATGATTGGGCCGCATGTTTGATACGCGGAACGATTTGTGACAGTTCGTAAGTTTATCGTCAAGTGATTGCTCAAACATTAATGTCTACCTCATGGTTGTCATCTACGCGCCGATACGGTCGTTTTGGCAGTAATTAGAGTACATTTGGAGTCCGGGTCAAAAACCGTCTTCATTTTCCTAAAACCGTCAAATCCCGAGTCAAAGCAACGTGCTTGTCTACCTAAGGTTAGGATGTCATAAAATGTTGAGATTATATCTCATTTTGAGTCTCATGTCACTTCATTAGGCTAAACTAAAAGTTTACATTACAAAATGTGCATTTCATTTAGTTAAATTGACAACCCGATCTTTAGGCCCACTTTTTGAGGTGATAACAACTTTGTTGGGTCAGGCCTATTTCACATAAAGTTCTAGATCTCTTTCTTAGCTTTCCAACGCCACCGAAATCACCTTAATCCGAGTCTTGTAGAGAAAGTTATGCCTAAAATACGACAGGCTGTCAAACGCGTTTTCTACGCGCAGAGGAACCTACCCGGGAAAGGACGCAGCAAGTGCTGCGCCTCTTCCAAGGGACGCAGCACCTGCTGCGCCTTTTCCCAGGGCTTTCTTTTTGTCCAAGTTTCCGTGTTTTAACCTAAGTCGGTTGTTTCCGGATCTTTCTTTCCGTGTCCTAGTCTTACCATAATTCCGTCGCGTGATTAGTATAAATAGGAGCTTTCGTTCCTCATATTTCTCACGCGAGTGTCCGCCCTTCTCTTCTCCCTTTGCATTCTAGACTTTGTTCTTACTTATTGGCGCCTACGTGCTTGGACTTCCGACCACGTAAGCTCGGATCTTTCCGGGTACCAGCCTCTCCGTTGCATGACAGACCAATTTGACCAACTACACTCAATCAACTTTAATTAATCAATCGTTTTCCTCTTACGAGGGCACTCTTTTTGCATTCGCGTCGAGCATTCACTAGTCGATATCTTAGTCCATCTCGTTTCGTCAACATGTAAGTCTGAGGGTGTAATCTCTCTTTTATTTATTGTATTTTATTTATCGTATCACCATTGTAAGATTTATGTCGAAAACACCATTAAAACCGATTTCTAAAACCGTGCTTTAAAACTCTGCTTTCGCGGATTTCCAGTAGACAGACGTCGAGAAAAGACGCAGCAACTGCTGCGCCTCTTCGAAGGAGCGCAGTACCTGCTGCGCCTCTTCGTGAGGCTGCCGCAGTTCTTGCTTCTTTTCTTCTTCCTCGTCCTCTGTAATTCGCTTCCTTTTTATTTGCTATTTGTTCGTCCGTTAATTCTTTGATATAATCGTCACTGATAATTCACATGTATATTGTACCATATAATTCATCATTCATTAGTATGTTTAATTCATTAAATCTGACATAAATCCTAAATAATCCATATTTACGGGTTTTCGTCATTAAATTCAAACCCGGATTTTAGGGATTCAATTTAATCATATTGGGTTTCTGGGATTCGTCATTGATATAGTTTTCGTCTGTTTATTCACAAGTTTGTCGCATATTCGTTGTATACCCATCGTATTTAGCCTAATTGATTTATTTCAACAGAGGACTCATTAATGTTTTCATCATAATTTCATGTAATAATTCGTTTGTATTCGTATCGTTCATGTTTATCGCTTTTATGACCATCATTCACATGTAATTAATCTGTTAATCACTTTCATCCGAGTAAATATTATCAATCGATCATTAAATTTACCAGACGACATTAACGGTTTGCAGTTCCGGCTTCACAGCCAGAACTCACCCTTGGAACAGACGCAGCGTCGGCTGCGCCTCTTCCAGAGGGCGCGATCTGCTGCGCTGTTCGAGATGAGTTCGCCTCGAACTCCTTTTCTGCCTTGACGTAATTAAATAGGCTACGTATTGGGAATTGGAGGTAGATCTTTTTGAGGCCGCTCTAGCTAACAAAGAACTTACTCATGCACAATCCGAGTTGGTGCATAACATCCTTGTGGAAGTATGTCAACCTATAGAAGATGAGCAATCCATCCTAGATGACATCTTACAAGCTCAAGAGCAAGAGGAATCCATCATGGAATTCGAATGTGATGAGATTGATGAGAGTGAAGAACAAGTTGAATACGCTATGAGAATGGAATGCCTAATGGAGATGGAGCAAATTCTCAATGAAACTCCAAAGGAGGAAAGTGATGTACAAACTCCTGCTTTAAAACCCCTTCCCCCAAATTTGAAATATGCTTACCTTGATGAATCAAAGACCAAACCCGTGATTGTTAATGATAGACTTTATGAGAACCAATTGGGAAAATTGCTTGATGTGTTGAAAAAACATGAGAAGGCTATAGGTTACGATCTAGATGACCTTAAGAGGATAAGTCCCAACTTTTGCATGCATAGAATTCAACTAGAGGAGGACCATAGACCTACCATTCAACCTCAAAGAAGATTGAACCCCCACATGTAAGAAGTTGTCAAAGGAGAGGTCATGAAATTACTTGATGCGGGAATCATATATCCCATATCGGATTCTTTGTGGGTTAGCCCCGTCCAAGTGGTACCTAAGAAAGGAGGTACCATGGTAGTGACAAATGAAAAGAATGAACTAATACCCACAAGGAAGATCACCGGTTGGCGTATGTGTATTGACTATCGAAAATTAAACTCCGCAACAAGAAAGGTTCATTTCCCCCTACCATTCATTGACCAAATGCTTAAGAGGTTAGCCTCCAACAAATTCTGTTGTTACCTTGACGGGTATTCGGGATTCTTCCAAATCCATATACACCCGGATGACCAACATAAGAACATCTTCACATGCCCTTATGGTACTTTTGCATATAGGAGGATGCCTTTTGGTTTATGTAATGCCCCCGCCACATTCCAAAGATGCATGATGAGTGTCTTCTCCGATTACCTAGAGACCATAATGGAAGTTTTTATGGATGATTTTAGTGTTTATGGAAAGGACTTTGACTCATGTTTGCATAATCTTTCTCTTGTATAGCAAAAATGTGAAGATGTTAGTCTTGTTTTAAATTGGGAAAAGTGTCATTTCATGGTCAATGAAGGAATTGTTTTGGGTCACTTAATTTCGGAAAAGGGCATCGAGGTCGATAAATCTAAAGTTGAGGTGATAGAGAAACTCCGACCTCCCGTGAATGTTAAAGGGGTGAGAAGTTTTCTCGGTCACGCGGGTTTCTATCGCCGTTTCATAAAAGATTTTTCAAAAATAGCGAAACCCCTCACTCAACTCTTGCTTAAAGATGCCCAATTCCATTTCACTGATGAGTGTGTTGAAGCCTTTAATAGAATCAAGGAAGCACTAATCTCGGCACCGATCATTCAACCTCCAAATTGGGAACTACCGTTCGAGATTATGTGTGATGCTAGTAACTACGCCGTTGGAGCGGTTCTTGGCCAACAGGTAGGAAGAGCTCTTCATGCCATCTACTATATAAGCAAGACTCTTGATCCCTCCCAAGTGAATTATGATACCACCGAGAAAGAGCTTCTTGCCATTGTCTATTCTTTGGACAAATTCTGTTCCTACTTACTTCGATCCAAGGTGATTGTCTTTTCGGATCACCGTGCTCTCCGACATCTCTTGATAAAGAAGGAGGCAAAACCAAGGTTGTTGAGATGGATTTTGCTTCTTCAAGAATTTGACTTGGTGATAAGAGACAAGAAAGGAGCCGAAAATGTAGTGGCGGATCACTTGTCAAGGATCCGGTTTCATGATGAACATGGAGAAACCCCGATCAATGACTCATTTCCCGACGATATTTTGATGGCCATTCAAACACAAATTGAAAGGCACATCACCCCATGGTTTGTTGATTATGCCAACTATATTGTTGGAAGAGTACTCCCTCCAAATTTGAACCACAACCAAAGAAAGGGGTTCCTATTCGAAGTAAAGAGGTACTTTTGGGATGACCCAAACCTCTACAAGGATTGTAGTGATGGGCTCTACCGGAGATGCATCCCTCAATGGGAAGTCCAAGGAATCTTGGAAGGGTGTCACTCATCACCCTACGGTGGGCACCATGGAGCAAGAAGGACCATTGCAAAAATTCTTCAATCGGGCTTCTATTGGCCTACAATGTTTCAAGACACAAGGGAATTCATCATTCATTGCGATGCTTGTCAAAGAACGGGGAATATCTCTTGGAGGAACGAAATGCCACAAAGGGGCATTCTAGAGGTGGAGATCTTCGATGTTTGGGGGATCGACTACCAAGGTCCCTTTGTGACATCCAATGGGAATAAGTACATCCTTGTGGCCGTAGACTACGTCTCAAAGTGGGTGGAGGCAATCGCCACTCCAAATGATGATGCAAAAACGGTCACCAAGCTCTTCAAGAAGATAATCTTCCCAAGATTTTGAGTTCCTAGAGCAATCATAAGTGATGGAGGAACGCATTTTCATGAGAAGAAACTTGCATCTCTTTTGACCAAGTGTAGATACCTCATTTCTGCACCTCCCGCAAACCACCCGGTGATGATTGGGCCGCATGTTTGATACGCGGAACGATTTGTGACAGTTCGTAAGTTTATCGTCAAGTGATTGCTCAAACATTAATGTCTACCTCATGGTTGTCATCTACGCGCCGATACGGTCGTTTTGGCAGTAATTAGAGTACATTTGGAGTCCGGGTCAAAAACCGTCTTCATTTTCCTAAAACCGTCAAATCCCGAGTCAAAGCAACGTGCTTGTCTACCTAAGGTTAGGATGTCATAAAATGTTGAGATTATATCTCATTTTGAGTCTCATGTCACTTCATTAGGCTAAACTAAAAGTTTACATTACAAAATGTGCATTTCATTTAGTTAAATTGACAACCCGATCTTTAGGCCCACTTTTTGAGGTGATAACAACTTTGTTGGGTCAGGCCTATTTCACATAAAGTTCTAGATCTCTTTCTTAGCTTTCCAACGCCACCGAAATCACCTTAATCCGAGTCTTGTAGAGAAAGTTATGCCTAAAATACGACAGTTTGTCAAAACGCGTTTTCTACGCGCGAGAGGAACCTACCCGGAAAGGACGCGACAAGTCTTTGCGCCTCTTCCAAGGGACGCAGCACCTGCTGCGCCTTTTCCCAGGGCTTTCTTTTTGTCCAAGTTTCCGTGTTTTAACCTAAGTCGGTTGTTTCCGGATCTTTCTTTCCGTGTCCTAGTCTTACCATAATTCCGTCGCGTGATTAGTATAAATAGGAGCTTTCGTTCCTCATATTTCTCACGCGAGTGTCCGCCCTTCTCTTCTCCCTTTGCATTCTAGACTTTGTTCTTACTTATTGGCGCCTACGTGCTTGGACTTCCGACCACGTAAGCTCGGATCTTTCCGGTACCACCTCTCCGTTGCATGACGTACCAATTTGACCAACTACACTCAATCAACTTTAATTAATCAATCGTTTTCCTCTTACGAGGGCACTCTTTTTGCATTCGCGTCGAGCATTCACTAGTCGATATCTTAGTCCATCTCGTTTCGTCAACATCTAAGTCTGAGGGTGTAATCTCTCTTTTATTTATTGTATTTTATTTATCGTATCACCATTGTAAGATTTATGTCGAAAACACCATTAAAACCGATTTCTAAAACCGTGCTTTAAAACTCTGCTTTCGCGGATTTCCAGTAGACAGACGTCGAGAAAAGACGCAGCAACTGCTGCGCCTCTTCGAAGGAGCGCAGTACCTGCTGCGCCTCTTCGTGAGGCTGCCGCAGTTCTTGCTTCTTTTCTTCTTCCTCGTCCTCTGTAATTCGCTTCCTTTTTATTTGCTATTTGTTCGTCCGTTAATTCTTTGATATAATCGTCACTGATAATTCACATGTATATTGTACCATATAATTCATCATTCATTAGTATGTTTAATTCATTAAATCTGACATAAATCCTAAATAATCCATATTTACGGGTTTTCGTCATTAAATTCAAACCCGGATTTTAGGGATTCAATTTAATCATATTGGGTTTCTGGGATTCGTCATTGATATAGTTTTCGTCTGTTTATTCACAAGTTTGTCGCATATTCGTTGTATACCCATCGTATTTAGCCTAATTGATTTATTTCAACAGAGGACTCATTAATGTTTTCATCATAATTTCATGTAATAATTCGTTTGTATTCGTATCGTTCATGTTTATCGCTTTTATGACCATCATTCACATGTAATTAATCTGTTAATCACTTTCATCCGAGTAAATATTATCAATCGATCATTAAATTTACCAGTCGACATTAACGGTTTGCAGTTCCGGCTTCACAGCCAGAACTCACCCTTGAATGCAGACGCGGCGTCGTTGCGCCTCTTCCGAGGGCGCGATCTGCTGCGCTGTTCGAGATGAGTTCGCCTCAACTCCTTTTCTGCCTTGACGTAATTAAATAGGCTACGTATTAATTAACTAATATCCGTATTATCACCTTCTAATTCCTGTTCGTTAATTTATTTAATACTTTCTTTTATTCTTTTTCTCAACTACCCGTTTTAAAGGTATTTTCGACATAAATCGCCTATTCCAATGTAATTAATGTAAATTTCATTGTTGTAATTTATTGTATTTCTTTTATTGCTTGTATGCTTTCACATGTAAATGAACATTAAATCCAATTCCGACACAATTGTATGCTAAACTAATTGTCAACCGACTTAGTACTAATTCTCACATGCTAGGATCAAAACTTGGATGTTGCATTGCATGCATATAATCGACGATATATCAAGTACGAATAACTTCCCTAATCATTAGTAGAGGCCGCTATCGAGGCGGGCGGGATTAGGTGTTCGATCAAAAGAGCTTCCTAATACGTACCCTCACCCCTTACTCCAGATCTCCGTGAACACCCGTGTTCATTGGCATCCACGAGAGTCATTCTAGACATAGAATGCTAAGGGTAACGATTGCTTAGTGTTCATGTCACTACTTTGTGTCTTGACATGACACGAGGTATTCGAACGGTTCCAATTTCCCATAAAAATTGGTGGCGACTCCATACAAAATGCAAACGCTTGTCTCGTTTCTCACCAAGCGCCCCGTGGGCGGCCCGCCCGTCCACACGCTTTGGCGACTCCATTGGGAAAATACACTTACGTGTAGCCAAGGGTGAAACTTGAACAAGGTTAGGGAATAATTTGTACAAGACAATTGTCGGTTTTCATAACTCGGTCTTCCTAGATCGTTTTATTCGGCCTTCCTAGGCCCAACCCAACCCATTCGACCAATCGTCCCGTCTAAACGGTCCTAATTCTTATTTGGGCCTAAGGATGGATAGCGATTGACGTCATCCATACCATGATGCTTACTCTTGTTTGTATCAAGGGCCTTCACTACTTGAGGAAATGGACTAGGAATCGGCCTTACTCTTGTTTGGCACGAGCCTCTCCACAGACTTCGGGTTTGATGGTTCGGTATGGCAACCCACCCTTTAAACCAAAACCCTTTTAAATGCACTCAGCATCCCGTTATAATGCTTGTATATATGCTTGTACCTTACGTGATCACCATTTCTAAACCATGACGTTTTTTTTTCAAAAAATCAAAACCCTTTTTTCAAACAAAAATTTCGAAAAGGCCTTTGATTAGCGCAAAACCCAGTCAAAACTCTGTCCGTATGTCGAGTCAAACTTTGGGCTTAAAACCCATTTCAAAACCAAAAACAAAAAACAATAAAAACGTAAAAAAAAAAGAAACAAAAAAAACGAAAAAGAGTCCGAAAAACAAAAGAAAAAAAAACGAAAAAGTCCAAAAAAAATGTTTTAATCAAAAGATTTTCAAATCGTGTAAATGTAAATATGTAAATTCAATTGGGCTAAGTTAGAGTCAAAGTTCAAACCGACTATGTCCTAGTCGGAACTTTGTCGAGTCATGAACCCGTCTTCCTTTACATTTTGGGTCTTTTCAAAGTTCAAGTCAAGTCCTAAGGCGTCACGCCATTATTTTGGACTCCCTACCCTAATTCAGTTAGGGGTCTAATCATTTTCGACACATCGAGTCACACGTTTTGAGGCTCAACACACGAGTCTCAATGGGCCTCGTATTTGAGTCAGAACTACAATAGTCTTCTTATCACCTATAAGCAAACCTCGCGTCCAGAATCAACATGTGTCATCAATCCCGTCAATAAAGTCAATCATATTAGGGTCACTCTGTCAGAGTCAACACTCGAGTCTAAAATCAAGGTCAAACACCGTGAATCCAAACACGAGAAGTCACTCACGACGTTTCACGAATTCACAAGTCAAGTCTAGATTTGTCATCTTGTCCCTTCCTTTGTTTGTTGCTCTAGTATGCGTGATCCCGTGTCAAATCAAGTCGTAGTGCGCATCATTCTCTTCTCGGTAGGAATTCTGCAATTTCCAATGAAAGTATTCAAGAACGTTTATCTGTCGACGTCAAGGGACTAAGTGCTGCAATCATTAAGCTTCAGGCCACCGTCGAAGACTTGAGCACTCGTGTCATCAATGTGGAAAACAAGATAGATATGATGAAACCTTTACCATCTTCTCATACCCCAATGTCAGGGCATAGCTTCAACACGACTCACCCATCTAAGAAGGCCAATGAAGACAAGGGAGTTAACCTCTTGGAAACCCCACCCAGAAGGCTGGGACGAGCTTATAGGGAGTTCGTTGACCTCGGAACCACATATGAAGTAGCTCTACAAAGACTGATTTCCCAGGGAAAGATCATCCAATCGGTCCAACCCCAGACCCTGAAAAGATATTCCCTAGATGGAAGGGCGATTCATATTGTCAGTACCATCCAGGTAGGGGACACGATACGGAGGAATGCTTTTGTCTAAAGCATATTATTCAGGATATGATCGAGGATGGCAAGCTTCCTGTGCCACCTTCCGCCAAGAAATCCAAGAAGACCGACCCTCTTGGGTCCAACATCATTAAACATGACCGTGAAGAATCATCTCTAGACTGTTCTCATCTCCTCGATCATCATGATGATAAAGAAATCAATGTCCTCGAAGACGAAGATATCCAAAATGGAATGCTCATGCTTTCCATGGCCTTCGACAACAAATTCTCCAAAATAGAGGGAGCTATTGATAGCTTAAACTCTCGACTTTCCAACATTGAAAACCAGTTCGCTGAAATGGGTAAGAAGCTTGATGCCCAACCTCTCAAAATGAAAAGTGTCCTGACAAACCCTCAACTTGACAGTCCTAAGGAGAAAGCAACAAATGGACAATATATTCCTAGTTCTTATCATCGAGGAACCAAAATCAATAAAGGCATCCTCATGGACCCTTCATCAAAGAAACCTAACAACCCTCCAAGGTCATTTACAAAGGCTTCCGAAAATAAGGGCACACCCCCTAGGAAATTTACCAACATTGGTATTTCATACACCGATGCCTTTCAGAGACTCATGGAACAACGAATGTTGAAGCCTATAGGACCTACACCAGAACCAGAAAGGAAATCCAAATTCTGGGATGGGAATTCGTACTGCAAATACCATAGAGGCAAAGGGCATGATACAGAGAAATGCTACAAATTAAAACATGTGATCCAAGATATGATCGAAGACGGGAAGTTGTCCCTCTCAACCTTTAATCCACAAGGTAACCTTGGCAATCCTCATGGATATACCAAGTATCAAGAAACTCTTCTTGACTATTATCCTTTCAATGTTCCCAATGATGAGGACGAGGTGCTCAAATGGGTGAATGCTCAAAGCCGGATGTCGAAGCCAGTTGCTGGAAGAGAAAATGTTCAAGCATGGGCCGATGATTACGAGTCTAGATCTGAAATCGAGTCAAAGTCCGAGTCCGAGTCCGAGTCTTAGGCTTTCTATCTCATATTTGTTCTAATGTCTCTTTTGTGTCCATCTCCATTTCTAGTGACAACCTGGGGGCTGTCCCACGAGTCACGTGTCTTCTCGAGTCTATGTTAAATACATTCATTAGTCATTTCAATAAAAGTAAAATTTTCAATCCACGTCTTTTATCATATATCTTCTTTTATCCCTTTTCCTGTGACAACAAGAATTGATTTGAGACATTTTAAAATGAACAACAACACGTTCCCAGTCGATGTGAGTGCACTTAGATGATGTTCCGTTCTATGTTGTAGAGGACCTGAAACTCCGTGTTCTTTTCTTACTTATTCCATGTCTGGCAATAGAAACCACAATATAACCCTAGTATAGGACGAGCATATCTCAAGAGATTCTAGGACGAATCTAGACCATCTCCCTTGTTGACAATCCATGACGGAAGGCAAGCCCGTTCCCCACAATAAACAACCCTGTTACTAAAGAACAACCCGTTTCCCACTAAAGGTGCTAGTCTGACCCAAGTCCATCCAAGACGATATGAGCCATGATCAAAGACAAAAGGCTCAATCAAGAGAAACCGAGGTCAATATCCAAGGCCACAATTATGCTCAATATCCAAGACAAAAGAGTCAAAAAAAAGAAGGCTCAATTAATCCAACGATGTCAATATCCAAAGACGATGTCATCCTCAAAAAACCTGAATCAAGAATCCGAGCAAAAAGCCGAGATGTATTCTAGACCAAGAATCTGAGTCTGAATCAAAAACAAGCCTGAAACCAAATGCTGAACGAAATACTGCTGAAGTCTATATGGTTAGCTAGCACCCTCACTTAGCCTTTCACACCCTAAGTCCTTCCCGAGACCGTTACAAGGAGATAGTTAGGAATTTTGAGAATCCTCTTAAGCTTGTCAAGTATACCCATCCTTTAGGGCCAAGACATGGAAATTTGAACCCACATTATTTTAACCCACCTTTATGTGCTCAGGCTACATCAAGCCAAGAGACCCCATTTCCAAGCCACATTACAAGCCATAATCCCATTAAGCCTTAACTCCACAAAATCAAGCTCCAGAGATTTGTTCATCAAAGCCTCTTATGTCCAAGCTTCACATTCCAAATATCCAATCCAGTTTCACCTTGACCCATACACGGAGTCTTCAAATACTTTGCTAGCTAGAATGGGACATACCCATATTCATCCTTAGGGTCCACTTCTATGTGTGCTCACATGACAAGGAAATTTTTACAAATTTAATTACACCTCGTTGGTCTATGATTAAAGGGAGTTGTCTCAAACCGATTCTTTGAGTCACCAAAGGAATATTACCCTTGTGACCCCTGCACATTAAGGCCCTAACAACATGGCTTAGGCACACACCTGAACTACGAGCATGGTTTGATTTCACCTCTTTAGGTGGATACGTAGGCAGTCCTTTCTTACACAAGAAGGATACAACCACAACACCCAAACAAAATTAACCAAACCTCAGAACTACGATCTGGTTTGATTTCACTTCACGTGAATACGTAGGCAGTCCTCAAGGACACAACCATCCCCACTTCTAGCTTTTAACCATCCCAATTAACAATTATCAACCACCTCAACCATCAACTTCCAACTATCCTAATTTTCAACCTTCCAACCTCAATTAACATCCCTTCCTTAACCAACACCTCTATACTGGGGGCTCCTTATTGTCGCCCAGCCTCTTTTTTACCAAAGTCCAGAGTCATCTTCTCATCCTGGGGGCTTCTCTTCCAAGACGCCACCCTTCCTTTATTCCTCTAAGTCTAGCTTTTACTCGGTCCGGACAATGACAAAGATCTTAGATCAATTCTCCAAGTCATTGTGCCTCAAGAGGGGTCTCTCTTACAGCAAACGGTGGTGAAGGAAGTCCTAGTAGACAGATGATCCATGGCTCATGCCTTGCCTTTATATGCCTTCATCATTCTTGCAATTCTTCTACCTTTGGAACCGATACGCATTGTCACCCATACTTGGCTAGGGGTTGCGCATACTTAAGCAAAATCTGTCAGAGTCATCCCTGTGTCACGTCAAATCTAAGTTGGTGTCGCGTCAGTCAAACCTAAGTCTACATTTCACGTCCATATAAGGTCTACGTCGCGTCAGTCACGTGTCTAAATCCCATTGAATATGCATAACGCATTACAAACGACAAATTTCTTCGAACAAGTTTTAAACAACTTTTATAAAGAAACGCCTTTTGCAAAGCCTATGTGTTTCCTCATTCGAGGTCCATGTGATAATTGCTTACGTGCATATGTGTTTATGTTCTATTTGCATATTAGATTGCATTCTTGTGTGGCTAATATCCATGCAGGTAAGTATCAGAAGCAGTGCTCACTCCAACTGGTGGTTTCGCCCAAGTCTTCATTCTCCCCAGCGCAGCATTATTTTGCAGTATTGCTCACTCAAGATTTATTCCATGACGATCAAGATGTTCCTAGTCGTCAAAATATTTGTCCCAGTAGCAAAAGATTTTTGCAGTATTGCTCACTCAAGATTTCTTCCATGGCGATCAAGATGTTCCTAATCGTCAATATATTCCCCAACAAGAGTTCGCTTGAGACCGACGCAAGCAGATTCAACCTCAAGTTTTTGCCAGAGTTCGCTTGAGACCGACCCAAGCAGATTTCTCCAAGCAGTTCCCGCCTGTGTCCTGCTACTGACAATATTTCATGTTTCCCCGCGGAGTTCGGCAATGGTGTCATTCTCCAGAAGTTCCCAAACCAGTGCCTCCTTCCTTAGGTTCGTAGACCCAAAGTTAGGATTCTTCCCCTTAGATTCTTAGATCCCAAAATGGCCTCCTTTAGGTTCATAAACCTTTAAGCTCCCACACCAACGACCTTAGGTTCATACACCCAACTCTTTAGGTAACCCTTTTCAGGATAAACCCTTCAGCTCTTTTAGAAACTTATCTTAATCTTTCAGACAACCCTTCAGATAACCCTTAGATTATCCCTTTCATGATAATCCTTCCTTCAGCCTTATCCCCTCCAGGATAATCCTTCCGTCAGCCTTATCCCTTCAGATAACCTTCGTATATTCAGGTAACCTTCTGATAACCCCTTTTCAGTTAAGTCCCCTTCCAGTCCTTCGGAGAATTATCCTTTCAGTCCTTCCCTTTAGAGAGAATTATCCTTTCAGTCCTTCCCTTTAGAGAGTTATCCTTCAGCTTTCCCTTTAGAGAGAATTATCCTTCAGTCTTTCAGTCCTTTAGAGAGAATTATCCTTCAGCCTTCCCTTTAGAGAGTTATCCTTCAGCCTTCCCTTTAGAGAGTTATCCTTCAGCTTTCCCTTTAGAGAGAATTATCCTTCAGCCTTCCCTTTAGAGAGTTGTCCTTCAGTGAGAGATAACCTTCAGAGTTAGCCTTCAGAAGTATTAAGAAGTTTTCTCAGAATCCCTGTGACCCCTAATGCCTTCAGACACCAAGTTATCTTCAGACCAAAGAGTTTTGCAGAAGCGTCTTCAGTCCCGTTTCACCCAGGGGTATCTCAGGTATGATCTCTTCTTATGGCTGGCGAGCTTCCTTACGTAGTCTAATGGACTTTAAACGACCCTCCCCGATAGTCGACAGACTCTAAAATTTTCCCGACGATAGGTCCTTGGTTCAGACCCCTTGAGCCGCCTCGCGTCGCCATAGTCGTCAGGTTGTAATCTTCGATTGACCTGATGGCTATACTTTGACTTTCGCCTTGTCCAAGCCTCAGTCAAAGTGGGGCTCAGAGATACCTCATTTCTGCACCTCCCGCAAACCACCCGGTGATGATTGGGCCGCATGTTTGATACGCGGAACGATTTGTGACAGTTCGTAAGTTTATCGTCAAGTGATTGCTCAAACATTAATGTCTACCTCATGGTTGTCATCTACGCGCCGATACGGTCGTTTTGGCAGTAATTAGAGTACATTTGGAGTCCGGGTCAAAAACCGTCTTCATTTTCCTAAAACCGTCAAATCCCGAGTCAAAACAACGTGCTTGTCTACCTAAGGTTAGGATGTCATAAAATGTTGAGATTATATCTCATTTTGAGTCTCATGTCACTTCATTAGGCTAAACTAAAAGTTTACATTACAAAATGTGCATTTTATTTAGTTAAATTGACAACCCGATCTTTAGGCCCACTTTTAGAGGTGATAACAACTTTGTTGGGTCAGGCCTATTTCACATAAAGTTCTAGATCTCTTTCTTAGCTTTCCAACGCCACCGAAATCACCTTAATCCGAGTCTTGTAGAGAAAGTTATGCCTAAAATACGACAGTGTCAAACGCGTTTTCTACGCGCGAGGAACCTACCCGGAAAGGACGAAGCAAGTCTCGCGCCTCTCTTCCAAGGGACGCAGCACCTGCTGCGCCTTTTCCCAGGGCTTTCTTTTTGTCCAAGTTTCCGTGTTTTAACCTAAGTCGGTTGTTTCCGGATCTTTCTTTCCGTGTCCTAGTCTTACCATAATTCCGTCGCGTGATTAGTATAAATAGGAGCTTTCGTTCCTCATATTTCTCACGCGAGTGTCCGCCCTTCTCTTCTCCCTTTGCATTCTAGACTTTGTTCTTACTTATTGGCGCCTACGTGCTTGGACTTCCGACCACGTAAGCTCGGATCTTCCGGTACCACCTCTCCGTTGCATGACCGACCAATTTGACCAACTACACTCAATCAACTTTAATTAATCAATCGTTTTCCTCTTACGAGGGCACTCTTTTTGCATTCGCGTCGAGCATTCACTAGTCGATATCTTAGTCCATCTCGTTTCGTCAACATGTAAGTCTGAGGGTGTAATCTCTCTTTTATTTATTGTATTTTATTTATCGTATCACCATTGTAAGATTTATGTCGAAAACACCATTAAAACCGATTTCTAAAACCGTGCTTTAAAACTCTGCTTTCGCGGATTTCCAGTAGACAGACGTCGAGAAAAGACGCAGCAACTGCTGCGCCTCTTCGAAGGAGCGCAGTACCTGCTGCGCCTCTTCGTGAGGCTGCCGCAGTTCTTGCTTCTTTTCTTCTTCCTCGTCCTCTGTAATTCGCTTCCTTTTTATTTGCTATTTGTTCGTCCGTTAATTCTTTGATATAATCGTCACTGATAATTCACATGTATATTGTACCATATAATTCATCATTCATTAGTATGTTTAATTCATTAAATCCGACTTAAATCCTAAATAATCCATATTTACGGGTTTTCGTCATTAAATTCAAACCCGGATTTTAGGGATTCAATTTGTTCATATTGGGTTTCTGGGATTCGTCATTGATATAGTTTTCGTCTGTTTATTCACAAGTTTGTCGCATATTCGTTGTATACCCATCGTATTTAGCCTAATTGATTTATTTCAACAGAGGACTCATTAATGTTTTCATCATAATTTCATGTAATAATTCGTTTGTATCCGTATCGTTCATGTTTATCGCTTTTATGACCATCATTCACATGTAATTAATCTGTTAATCACTTTCATCCGAGTAAATATTATCAATCGATCATTAAATTTACCATCGACATTAACGGTTTGCGATTCAAAAACACGCCGAGAACTCACCCTTGGAACAGACGCGGCGTCTGTCTGCGCCTCTTCTCTTCCGAGGGCGCAGATCTGCTGCGCTGTTCCAGATGAGTTCGCCTCAACTCCTTTTACGCCTTGACGTAATTAATTAGGCTACGTATTAATTAACTAATATCCGTATTATCACCTTCTAATTCCTGTTCGTTAATTTATTTAATACTTTCTTTTATTCTTTTTCTCAACTACCCGTTTTAAAGGTATTTTCGACATAAATCGCCTATTCCAATGTAATTAATGTAAATTTCATTGTTGTAATTTATTGTATTTCTTTTATTGCTTGTATGCTTTCACATGTAAATGAACATTAAATCCAATTCCGACACAATTGTATGCTAAACTAATTGTCAACCGACTTAGTACTAATTCTCACATGCTAGGATCAAAACTTGGATGTTGCATTGCATGCATATAATCGACGATATATCAAGTACGAATAACTTCCCTAATCATTAGTAGAGGCCGCTATCGAGGCGGGCGGGATTAGGTGTTCGATCAAAAGAGCTTCCTAATACGTACCCTCACCCCTTACTTCAGATCTCCGTGAACACCCGTGTTCATTGGCATCCACGAGAGTCATTCTAGACATAGAATGCTAAGGGTAACGATTGCTTAGTGTTCATGTCACTACTTTGTGTCTTGACATGACACGAGGTATTCGAACGGTTCCAATTTCCCATAAAAATTGGTGGCGACTCCATACAAAATGCAAACGCTTGTCTCGTTTCTCACCAAGCGCCCCCGTGGGCGGCCCGCTGTCCACACCAAGTATGGTGTTTAACATAGAACCGGCTTGGGATATCATCCTCAAACAAGCGGTCAAGTTGAAGTTTCAAATAGAGAGATCAAACAAATCCTTGAGAAAGTTGTGAACAAAACCCGAAAAGATTGGAGCACAAAGCTTGATGATTCTCTTTGGGCTTATAGGACGGCCTATAAGACTCCCATAGGAGCCTCCCCTTACAAGCTTGTCTATGGAAAAGCATGTCATTTGCCAATCGAATTGGAGTACAAAGCTTTTTGGGCAATCCGAACACTTAATCTTGATCTCAAATTGAGTGGCCAAAAGAGGATGATTCAAATTCAAGAGTTGGAGGAATGCCGACTACAATCCTATGAGAATGCCAAGATCTACAAAGAAAAGACAAAATTGCTCCATGACAAAAGAATTAGACAAAAAGCCTTGCACAAAGGGGACAAAGTCCTTCTATTCAATTCCCGCTACCGACTCTTTCCGGGAAATTTTAACCCTAGATGGATGGGTCCCTACGTGATCACCGAAGTTGGAAGATATGGGGATTTTGAAATCAAGGCGGAAGATGGAAGCAAGTTCAAAGTCAATGGTCAAAGGTTGAAGCCATACTATGAGGGAGCATTTATTGGAGAGGTCGAGGTCACCTACCTCGGGCCTCCTCATCCTTGAAAGAATCATCAAAAGGGAGAGTTTGGTGGAGTCCTCCCTAAACCACCACTTGTAAATATACTAACCCTATAACTTGTATTTATAATTTTATTGCATTTCTTTAATTATAAGCATAAACTCTTTTCATGAGAGTAAGTGAGGGAGGGTCACTAACGAATTTTGAATGAAGGAAGGAACCAATCTTCAAGTGTGGGGAAGCATTTATGAGAGGAAAGGAAATCAAAGGAAAATTCGCAGCTTGAACCCGTGCGTCTTCATTGGAATCCGCCCGTCCTGCTGGAATCCGGGCATATTGGGAAGAATTCGTCCGTCCTGCTAAGCTGTGAAATTGAAAATTTTAGGACTGTCGAAGAATCTGAGCGTCTCAGCAGGTAAGACGCTCGTCCAAGGAATCCGCTCGTCTTTGCAGAAAGACGGTCGTCTTTTTGCCTGTGCATTTCAAGAAATTTCACTGTCTCAGAATCCGTCCGTCTTTGAGAAAAGACGCCCGTCTCATCTTCAGAGAATCTGAGCGTCTTGGGGTCGGGACGCCCGTCTTGGAGGCGTCATATTTTTTTGGAAACTTAACTGTGACAGAATCCTGGCATCTTCAAACAAATCTGGCCGTCACGTGAAGCTGGAATCCGAGAGTCTTCTGCTCGAATCCGCCCGTCTTCCTGCGATTATTTGGCCCGACTTTTCTTAATTTTATTACACCCCACCACACAATTTGTGACACATCACCCTTCCTTCCACTTGTATTATAAAAACCCACCTCCTTATGACTCCAAAGCATATCCCAATCACTCTTTTACCCCACAAAATTAAAAGGCCCAAATTTCTAGGGTTCCAAAGGCAACACTCAACCCACAAGGAGCATCTTTATTCTTTAACAAATCAAATATCCAAGCTCAATAATCAAGGAATGGCACCAAGGAAATCTTCTTTTAGGAATGGGAGGAGACCAAGGATGAGGGGAAGTTCTTCTACCTCCCATGTCAACACATTAAGAAGGGAACATGAAGAAATAGTGGATCTTACAAGACTTGATGACTTCTCAAATGTCGAATTTATCAATGATGTGCAAAGACTAGTCTTCCACCGGCTTCTTAGTAAGAACATTCTCCCCACTAAGTTTTTATGTCATAATACTTTGAGGAAACTTGGGATTTATCACCATGTGGAAGCTCTTTTTGAAGTGTTTAGTCTCTCTACCCTTTTCCACATGTATGAGCAAACTTATCGATCCCTTGTGCTTGAGTTTTTGAGCTTTTTGAAGATTACAACCTTGAACAAAACAATATGCATAGAATTTAGGTTGGAGAATGTTCCAAGAATGATGACCCTTGTAGAATTCGCAAATGTGCTCGGTCTCGATGATTCGCCTACCCGGACATCGAAGCCAAAGAAATACAGTGTTGAACCTTTGTGGAGGGCCATGACCGGCCGAGATTTCATTCACACCAAGGAATGTCTCGCTTTTCATATTCAAAATCCGATCTTGAGACTCACTTACCGGTTCCTCTCGGGCACCCTCTTTGCTCGCCGAGATCCGGCGATTGTGAATCAACTTGACCTTGTGTTTATGGAATCTTACCTCAATATTCAAAGAAGAAGTGTGTACCACTTCAATGCACCTCTAGTGCTACTCGAGAAATGGGAAAAGTTTAGGAATAGTGATGATGATGGGATGAAACACATTGTAAATGGAGGGCTCATTACTAGGCTTGCGAAGCATTTCAATCCGAGATTCAATGAGAATAATGAGTATGCTCCTCTTTCGGGAAACACGAGGATAAATGAAGATCTTCTTCTTATTCATCATCATTGGATAACCCTTGAGGTGGTTGATAAGCGGATTAAGTGGATAACGAAAGGAAGTAATCCGATTTTTCTACCAATGACCGGCCTACCACGGATTTCCCCAAGAAGAGGACCTTTGTCACCAATCCCATCCTACCTCATCCCTCCAAACCCAATTCAAGCAAGACAAGCACCACCACCTCCAAATCCCCAACAACAACAACAACAACAAGAGCAACAATCTCAAGATGAGAAGATCAAAGTGCCTCCCTACCCATTTCCTTATCAACCGTATAACCATCCCAACCCCTTTATCCTTCCCCGTGATGACTTTGTCACGGGAATTCTACAAGATTTACACTACCGACAATATGAACCTACCGTGGATAATTACTATGCACTCTATCCCCAATACCACGATATGATTAATAGGGGAAAGGTTAGTGAAGAGGGAGCATTTCCCTCTTGGGCACAAATGGACTTACTCTTCCCCAATTCGGAGAGGGCAAATGAAGGGGTAAACGGGAGACAAGAGGAGGGGAGCAACAATTCTTGCGGAGGGGACACTGTGGAGCTTGAAAGTGAAGAGGACGAGTTCATGGACCCGAATATGAGTGATGCATCAAAGGAGATATGGGATAATGATCTAGAGGGAGATGATGTCGATCTCTAGAGGATTACTTCATAGCTAGGTGGAGCGGGCGAGAGGCACCCATCACAAGCTTAAGTGAAGTTTCCTTATCTCCTCTCTTTAAGTTTTAATTTTCTTGAAAGATGTTTATGTTTTGTTAACTTGTATTTTATCAATCTTGATCATGGTTGGAGTAGTCCTAGCAACATAGAGGACTAACACCTCGGCCCCATTGAGGTGTTCTTATTTTATTGTTCCCACTTTGAAAATCCAAAATGACAAATTTAGTTTCATGCATTGCATCGTGTGTGCATGAACTACACCCAACCTTAGGACATTAGAAATAATGTCTAACTCGGTTTGGGGAAGTACATGCATACGCAACGGGAGGTAATCTAAATTACGCTCTCCGTCATAAACAAAAACCATGCATCATGTAGTGTAGATTAGTGTAGCTTGCATTTAGTGTAGAATTCATGCATCATGCTTACATGATTTCCCATCATTTGGGCCATTGAGGACAATGCCCATATTAGTGTGGGGATGGGGAATTCTAACTTAACTTTTATTCCAAAATCCAAAAAAATTGAAATATTTCGAAAAAACCATAAAAATTTGAAAAATTGAAAAACCAAAAACCAGTTCATTTCCTTTGTAGTGTAGTCATGTATATATTGTGTTTGTTTTACCCTTGTTCACATTGATCGACTACGCCACATCCGAAACATGAGGATATTGAAGACCGCATAGTATGATCTTTCCAATCTCCTTTTTCCTCTTTATGTTAATGACTATGTGGCTTTATTTTGATTGATGCGGTATACAATGTGAACTTAGGACTTGCATTTAGTGTATATGTCATATTAGTTGGTAGAATCATTCGCATTAGGATGTTTATATGTTAGTTGCATCATGGCATGTAGTTGCATATTAGAAAATTTTGCGAAACCGCCTACTTGGGAAACTTGACAAGTGTATATAGGCCCTAGTAGATGCTTTTTCATCTTAAGACTTTGCTTGTTAGAATACTTGTAAAACACCCTAGGATGTGTCATGCTAGTATCCTTTGACCCATGGATTAAGGCCTAGTCAAGAGTACCTTGTGTTGTGATAACTCCTTGGCTACCGTTTATTCCAAGGTCACCCTTGAAACCATGCATCCATCATCCATGTTCTACCACATTTTTGTCATCAAAGGGAATGGGCACAAAAAGAATTCAATTTGAGTTCAATGAAATGAAAAGTGAAATAAAGTTTGCAAAATCCATCAAATGAAAAGAGGAGCAAAAATAGAACTCCTAAAGCTTCAAATATAAGGCACCCTCACAACATATGGGGTGACTTTGAAAATGTTCAAAAAGAAATGCAAAGAAAAGTTGAAAGTTGTCAAGTATTAAAATGCCAAAAATAAAAAAGAAATGGCAAGAAAGTGTTCTCAAATGTCAAATGCCACAAGAAATTGGGGGGAAAACAAAAACAAAAGCAAACTCCCAAAGTGAAACTCAAATATCTATCGATCCCTTTATCCATCGTATCCATTTTTGTGCATGGTAGAGAGGGGACGACCCTTCTTCTTGTCTAGGCAAGAGGGGGAATTCCGCGATCCTCCAGTGTTTCTAACACCATAGGGAGTCTACTCTCGACAAAAGCATTTAACGATTGAGGACAAAGGTACCCTAGCTTGACACAACTTGGAGGTGATTTATTGGTATCCTTCTAGGCTTAGTAGTTTGAAGAAATTGCATCTATGAAGGAGTGTGTACCCTTGAATTGCTTCCCTTGTAGATAAGTTTCGCCACTTAGATGAGGAAATTGGCTATTCTTTTGTAGATGCATCCATTATTTGATTTTGTGTGCTTAATGTTTGGATGTGTTGTCATTTTGGCAAGACCCACCTTGCCTTGCAAGAAGGCATTCTACCTCATGGTTGTCTTGTTGTGAGTTGAAGGGGCGGAGTGAGACCCGCTAATTGTCTCATATCGGCTTTATTATTAGGTTAGGTTAAATAATGGTCCTATTCTTTGTCACCTTTTTACTCGGGACGAGCAAAGGTTCGGTTTGGGGATATTGAATGTGACCATAATTAGAGCACATTTAGTCCCCGAATTAGCCTTGTTCCCATGCTTTTTAGTGCATATTTGGGTCATTTATTGTCTTTAGTTCTTTGTTTTGCATATTCTTTGAGGTTTTGTGTCCTTGGTAGGAAAGGAGTGCAAACCTTGCATTTTCATGGCAAAACGAGACTAAATTGATTGAATTCAAATGACCAAGCATCAAGGAGAGACAAGATTAGAAGGCCTTTGTACATACTATAGTAAATGGGCAATGATGAGAAAAGATACTTGCATCCCCGAGGAAATCCCCATGTATCTTATGAAGAAAAAAGAAGAAAAGAAGAAGAAATAAAACTGCACAGCAATCCGTGCGGATTGTCCTGAAGACGCCCGTCCTCCACCTTCACAATCCGTGCGTCTTCACTCCAAGACGCCCGGGGCAGCAACTCCAGAAGACGCTCGTCTTCTCCCCAAGACGACCGGGCAGAGACCCCAGAATCCGCCCATCCCGTGCTAAAGACGCACGGATTCCCAGGCAGACAATTTCGTTTCTTTAAGCTTCAAGAAAGATGCCCATCCTTCCAAAAATACCGGCGTTTCCTTAAGTAGGGACTTAATCGTCATTTAAGCCCTTAGCTAACCCTAATTCCTACACCTAATCCCCACTATAAATACCCCATTAGTCTAATTAGAAGAGGATGTTCTTCTTAGCAATCTTTAGTGTAGTTAATATCAATCAAATCTCTCTTTAATATTGTAATCAACAATTAATCAAGTATTCTTAGATTGACAACCTCTCAATCAAGCATCAAGTACTTCTTTTATTCTTTTCTTTATTATTGGAATCATTAGTAGGTATAATTCTCTTAATCCCTTTTTAATTATTGTTAATTACTTTCATTTATTCATCATGTTTCACTTTGTTGGTATGATTGACAACCTCGCTAGCATGTTCAACATGATAATGAGTGAGTAGTTCCTTAGCTAGGGTTAATGGGTAATTAGGGGAAACCAACATGGGGAATGATTCATGCTTAAATTAATATGCTTTCATGGTTTATTTGCTTGCTTGTTTTGATCTCAACTAATGCACATGTTATGTTTGATGAAATGCGAGCCTATGAATCCTTGCATTTTTTACCCATCACCTATCTTTTCAATGAGAATTGTAAGACATAAACCAACTCGGGTCTCATTAGACCATGCATGTTGTTGAGTAGGGAAGACTAAGTCGACTTGTAGGTTTTGTACAATCTAATCGATTCGGCTCCGGGACCCAAACTTTCCTAGGATTGTAAGAAATAAACCAACTCAATCCATCACAACAATAATTGCTTGCTTATAATTTGAGAACATGTTTGTATGATCAATTCCCATGAATCCCCTATGACCCCATGACACCCTAGTGCTTTTTATCAATTGTTTACATCTCTTTTAATTCATCTTGCTTGTTTACTTTCATTGCTATTTAGTTTAGTGATCTTCTACATCAACCCCAATTGTGACATCCCTAAGACACCGCTAGTTGCAATAGAAATATAAATCTCAATTCCCGTCCCTTGGGATCCGACCTTTACTTGCCTCTTTACTAATTGTCGAGTTGTTTGTGAAGCTATAAATTGTGTTTTGGTCTAGGTGCTCCTAACGACAAGTAACCGAAAAGATATAGTCCGACCAAAGACCGTAGAGGATCTCTTAAGTTTGCATACCACGTTAGGATTCTTAGGATCTTCAAAACTTTATGGTTGTGTCATAAATACATCCTCCACTAAATACCCATTTAGGAAGGCAGTTTTGATATCCATTTGCCACATTTCATAAACATGAAATGCAGCAATCGCTAACATGATCCGAATTGATCTAAGCATAGCTACGGGGGTAAAGGTTTCATCATAGTGTAAACCATGAACTTGAGTGAAACCTTTTGCAACTAACCTTGCTTTGTAGACATCATTAACCAAGTCCCACACTTCGTTCTCATGGATAGAATTTATTTCGGATTGCATGGTCTCTTGCCATAAAGTTGAATTCGGACTAAAAATTGCAGTTTTGTAGGTTGCGGGATCGTTACTTTCAAAAAGTAATACGTCTAATTCGTCGTCATCTCGATGATACCCACGTATCTATCGGGTTGGTGACTTAAATCTACCTGACCTCCGAGGTTCAGAAGGAACAACAACTGGATTAGACGATGAAGGAACATCTTCTTGCGTCTCTTCTCTAGTTTGTGGTTCTTAAACTTCATCAAGTTCAAATTTTCTCCCACTCTGTCTCCTAGAAATTTAATCCAATTCTAGAAAGACAGCCTCATAAGCCATAAGCACTTTGTTCTCATGACGGTTGTAGAAGTAATACCACAAGTGTTCATTGGATAACCTACAAAGTAACACTTGTCAGATTTGGGTGCTAGCTTATCAGTAGACTTGTTCTTGACATAAGCATCATAACCCCAAATTTTCATATATGACAAGTTTGGGACTTTTCCTTTCCATATCTCATATGGTGTCTTATCCGCAGCTTTGATTGGACTTTGGTTTAATGATTTTTTGGCCGTCTGAATTTCCCCTAGCGGTGATACTCATTGGACCACATACATCGGTGTGTATTAGTCCCAATAAATCACTTGCTCGTGTCCCTTTACCACTAAAGGGGGCACGAATCATTTTGCCAATGAGACAGCATTCGCATACTCCATATGATTGGAAATCAAATGGTCCAATAATTCCAGTCGACACTAGCCTTTTAATGTGTTTCTCATTTATGTGACCTAATCGATAATGCCAAATGTACGATTCATTTGGGTCACTTGTTTTGAGTCTTTTGGATTGTATGTTATAGATATCTGTAGTTGAGTTGGAAGTGTCTAAAACAAAAATACCATTAATAGAAGTGGCTTGGCTCATGGCCAAGTCTTTTTTAGACAAAATACAACGATTGTTTTTGATGGCGGAAGAAAATCCTTCCATGTCTAACATAGAAACGGATATAATGTTTTTAGAAACAGTGGGTACATAATAACAATTATGTAGATGCAACTTAAAATCACTTAGCTAAGGCAATCACATAGGTTCCTTTTGAAACGGCGGCTACTCTAGATCCATTTCCTAATCGGAGATCCACGTCACCCTTCCTAAGTGCTTCCACACTACTTAACCCCGACTGGAGTAACAAGTCCAGCTTTGATATCTCCCAAATACATGGGGCAATTTCGCTTCCAATAGCCCATGGCATTACAATAATGACATTTATCATAGGATTGGGCACCCTTCTTGGGTTTGGTTGTGGTAGTCCCACTATCCACTTTCATTCCATAATTGGGTTCGGGTTTCTTAACCTTCTTTGCCTTTCTTTCAAAATTACCATTACTCCTTTTAGTTGCAAGGACATTGTTGCTAGAACTCCCACTCAATATCTTATTTCTCCTTGCTTCTACAAACTAGGATGCCATGGAATTAGTGAGATAATCTTCACAAAATTCTCTTATCAAAGAGGTGGGCATGAATATGGGAGTGGGAGGTGTGGTAGTGGTAAGGTAGCAAAGATTTCCATCCTTACCAATGCCAAAGCGTAGTTTTCTAGTCGTATCATTGTCATATAAAGAGCATTTTTCATTGAATAATTTGAGCCACGAATCAATGGTGATCGGTGTAAGAGAATTAGATGAATCCATTGCGGAAAAATAACTACAAAAAACGGAGATGAAGGAAATAATTAACATTTATCGTTTTTAAACTTGTAAAATATTTTCAACAAGTTTAGCAGTTACATAGTGACCTCTACCCAACTATAATAAATGATTCCGAGACCCAAAATTCATATTAACTTGGATGTGAGCCAACGGGCCCTCTACACCTTTACCAATATAACTTGGTGGGTTAATCCTTTTAACCGATTCTACAATTACAACTTTCGGTCGATGAATTTACGTTAAGTTCATCATTAGCCCGAACCTATTGCGGCTACGGTCGCAAATACTTTCGTTGAGATCAACCAAATTTTCGAAGTGTAATAACTATTTATTACCCCACTTACCCAACGTCAATTGAAGTACCCCGAAAAAATCGTATTGTACCCCTTATGAAATTGAGATTCACGGGTTCCTACTATTTGGTAAGGCTAAGTCTCAATCTTTTAAAGTGGACGTCTTGTCAATTTATTATCTATCAATTTTAAGTGAGCTAAAAATCGAATTATCGATAATTATAATTGACATGGTCGAAGACTCGATATGATATGCATGTATTATGGCAATTTGACAATACATGCAAAATATTAAAAGAAATGTAAAGCAAATAACAAATTTCTAGTAGAGTAAATTATCAATTACACCCACGCCAAATACACATTTTTACATAAACTCCCACGTCAAATTTTTTTTTTAAATTACACCCAAGTTAATAGCTCAGTTTATAAATTGCACCCAATATCGGAATCCGGCCACTTTTCCGTCAAAATTCAATTTTTTTTTAAAAAAAATTGATTTTAGGACGATTTTGCCCTTGTTCTTTCCTCTTCTTCTTCCTTTTCTTGACTGTTCTAAATTATTCTTCCTCTTTCTTTATTTATTCTTCATCTTTCTTCTTCTTCCATTTCATTTTCTCCAGATTTATTATTATTTTTCTTTCTTCAAATTTCTTTTTTTAATTTCTTCTTTCTTCTTCTTTCATTTCAAGTTCTCCAGATTTATCAACCCAAATGCACATTATGAATTAGGGAAAATAATTTCCTTCACATCAAACAAATCCAATCAAAATAAAAAGCAGAAGAATGAATTAGGCGGTGCGAATCTGGGTTGATGAGCAACTCTTGTGGTCGTGCTTGAGCCTCGGTGTATGAATTGCGGGTGGTTTGGGGAGATTGTTCAATATTTGTTGGGTTTGGGGAATAAAGCAGACAACAACAAAAAGTCGAAAACAACCACCCAAAAAGTCAATTGATAAAATTAAGGGGAAATAATTAGAAGTAAAATGGAGGAGATATCAATTAAGGTTGGATCAATGCTTATTGATTTTAATTTGTGTATGGAGTATAGGTGTTTGGATTTTTTATTTATTTGATAAGGAAAAAATGATTGAAATCGGGGAAGGCTTCATGGTTATTGTTGTAATGGAGGAGGAAGAAGATGAAGTTGTAATGGAGGAGAAAGATGAAGCTCAAAGGTGGAGGAGGAAATAGGGGAAGTAACTCAAAATCACACAAAATCAAACTAATAGATTCGGGGGTAAAATTGTCATTTCATAATTTTTTTCGCCGGAAAATGGGGTTGGGTGCAATTTATAAACTGAGCTATTAACTTGGGTGTAATTTAAAAAAAAAATTTGACATGGGAGTTTATGTAAAAATGTGTATTTGGCGTGGGTGTAATTGATAATTTACTCTTTCTAGTATGGCCTTCATAAAATAGAAAATAAAATAATCTATTAGAAATTCAGAAACCAACTCCTTTGGTCCCTTGAATCTTCAAGTGACACGCCTCCCAAGAACACCGTCTTTGTCGGAACGCCTTTCCGAATGGCACCGTCTTGAAGGAACTCCAGAATTACAAATAATATTAAAATACATAGCTATTCCTATTATACATTTGTAATACGAAAAACTAGTAAAAATAAAAGTGATTCGAGATCACATAAATTACAACCGAATAAATATCCCCTTACATTACGGGAAATATCGATTAAAACTAAGGCCATACTAAGATAAAATTACATAATTGAAAATTACATAAATAAAATATGACATTCATCAATGAAATATGCAGCATTATAATATGTTTCTAACATGCCAAGTTATGTGCCAAATCGCCCTATTTAAACTTATATCGTACATATAGCCCGGTTTTATGAAAATTCACGATTTTAACTAATTAAAATCGCAAAATAATACTAAAATCTAAGTTCAGCCCAAGTTAATTATCCTAACTCTCTTAGGGTTCAAAAATTAGTCATTACTCAATTTTTGACAATAATTCAACTTGATATAATATTTATGCTCCATGTTGACCCTAAAATCATAACTTTTATGAAATAAATCTAAATTAAATTACAATAATTTCAAAATTTGAATTTTAAATCTTTGAACATTCTGAAATATATCCGTGACACTCATAATGTCAAAAACCAAGGTTAAAATTTTCGAATTTATTTCGAGAAAAATGTAGTTGTGATTTATCGGTTTTATCAAATAAAACATCTAAAGCATGTAAAAGTTAATCTAATCAAGGTTTAAACTTTAGATCTGATAAGTTGGATATAAATGCAATCTAAAATAATTTTTTCATGCCATGTAATTCGTTTAAAATAGTCACTATTTATGTCATTTTTACACTAAAAATCATAAATCATGCAAAATGAATCAAGTTTATCTTAAATTTTACAAATAGTGAGTAAAATATGCACGTGACAACATATTAAAATTTCATGGTCTGTTTCGAAATTTAACTATTTTTAACCATTTTACCTCCTTATATTCCATTTTTATCTCATAAAAATTATAAATCATGCAAAAAAATCAAATTTATACGAAATTGTACATACAATAATTAAAATATGCATGTGAGGTCATATAAAAATTTCAAGTTCAGAAACTAAGTCTAACTATTTTTAGCATTTTACATACCATTTTACTCATTAAAATGTAATAAAAGCACTAAAAATCATTAAAATGAGCAATAAAATACCATCAATCATCAAAATGACCTAAATACATTTTAGGACCGGAATATATAACATGCAAAATGATTTTGTGACATTATCTAATAATTCACAAATTTTTAGTTTTATTTAAGTTTCTAATAACTCGAAAAAACTATTATTAGACATTTATAACAGTGATCTAATTAACATTTTAACTTTGTCATTGAAGATCTAGTGCATGCATAACAAAAGAATAAGAAAAGCGGTTTCCTTACATTGGGAAATGCACGAAATGGGCACAAGTAAGGTCTCCTACCTTCACTTGTTCTTGAGCTATAATGCAAGTGGATGATCTTCCAACAAATCTCAAGTGTAGATATCCTCCTCAATGTTGCACCCAAGACAAGAAAAACCTTAATACTACCAAGTGGTGTTGGTCCAGTGGTAGCCGGGTTAAACCTTGAAGCTTGTAGAAATGCAGTAGTTGAGAAGTCACGGGTTCGACTACCAGCTGGGGCGATGATCACTTGGCCACTGAAGCGCCCGAAAGGGGTGACTTACATGGTCCATGTGGTGGTGCGGGAATGCATGGGCCCGGGGGAAATTCAACCCCCTCATCATAAAAAAAATGAATGAACAATTTTTATGTCTAAAACAATTTTAGAGAGATGGAAGAGAGGAGAGTAAAATTGCAATTTTTACATGAGATAAGAATGAAAATAATAAGAGCCAAGCTCTTCTTTTGACCAAGGGTGGCCGGGTAGAGGAGAAAAAGGGGCCAATGAATGGCCTTTGTCTTACCCATAAAACTAAGTTTGCATGACTAGTAATTGTAAGGTAATCATGATGTTTATTTTACATATAAATTAAACCATCCACTAACTCATTAACCCTTCATTTTTTCGGCCTCTATAGATAAAATGGACTCCATTTTAAGTTTGTGTTATGTCAAATGTAAATAGGTAGGCCATGTGTACACACCATGCCAATATGTATTTAAATGCGTATTTAACCCCTTAAATATCATTTTATAACAAATAAATTACATGTCACAATTTAACTAGCAATACATGATTACAAGTATTTAAAATGGGTCATATAAATATAATTCACAATATTTTGCAATTATAATTAATCAATCATTCTTATTTTAATTGTTTCATAAACAATAATACATTTTAGTAATAAAATATTTAATTACTAAAATGAAACTTATTTAATCAAATTATAATAAGATACTTACTCTCACTCATAAAAGTATATTGTTCAATTTTAAAGAATTAATTAATCTGTATCGTAATACAATTAATTAATCTATTAAGGGAATTGTCCTATAGGTGTGACCTTAAGTGATCAACTGATCACCACTGTCAAACGACAATAATGTCAATCTCTAGTTAGCCAATCATTACCGATTAATGTTGATCAGTAGACTATATAATTGAATCATCCCTTGCGTATTCTTATCATAAGATTTAAACACGTGATCGCACTATTGTTGAGGACACTTACTCCAACACTAAGGTCACCCCCACGGGTTTTAGTGAGGCAAATGAAGAAAGGAGGATATACAGTCCAATAAGGGCGATTCAGACATCAACCCGGGTAGGTTCTCAGGTAGAGTTCCGTTATCCCACTATCAACCCCTCATTCCATTAGAGTTTAGGGAAATCATTAGATACATAAAAAGGAACAATTACTTTAATTAGCATCTTATACATTCAATTTAGCTTAATCTTTCCATAATAATTCTTAGATCTAGTATTGGTATTGGAGAATTCTTGGGTTGTAATTGAAGAAGGTGGCTATTCTTCATTAATCAAAGGGTTTATTATAATACAACGGTTTTCCATGTCTTTGGGTACTCTATCGAGTAGGGCTTACTCTGGCGAGCAAGTATGTTTGGTTTACGAAACACTGTTCTGCTGAAGAGTACTCGATCGAGTAAGTTGGGGACTCGATCGAGTAAGGGTCACTTGATCGAGTAAGTTACTTACTCGGCCGAGTAAGTTACTTTTGTGGGTTGTTCTAGTCGGATTTTGTTAGTAACGCGTGATTGATATACTAAGCTTTTTGTCCCTTTATTCATCATTTGTAACTTTTATAAAAACCTTTCAAGAGAGAAAAGAAGTTATGTTGTCTTCGTTCATCGCGTTACTATCCAATCCCAAAGGCTAAGTTTGTCGGATCATCACGTTCTTTACGCCGTTCAATTCGTCGTGTCGAGGATAAGTTCCTTGTATAGTTTTTATATTGCTTCCTTGATTTTGTTTAAAACCCTATTTGGGTAGATTGGGGGTTTTTGGAGTATTGTGTTTATTAGATGGTGATTGTATGATTGTGTGTTTTCTAGGAGATGATTTCATTGAAGAACGATTTTGATTAGCTGATTGTGACGATATTGGTGATTTCTTTTCCAGGTAGGGTTTCCGTACTCAGTTATTGTATAAATGAATATCAGATGGTTGTTTGGTTGATTGGCATGATGATTATATCGTAATTGGTATTGGCATTGTTTTGAATTGATATTGTGATTGGTTTTTGTTGATTGTCTCTGGTTCGCGAGGTGCACCCTCGGCTGAGTGGAGTCACTTGCGGGAGTGGCTTCACGTCCTTGATTCGCCCTCTGTGGAACCCACCACAGAAGGGGATGTGCACATTAAGGAATATGGATTATTCGCTCGATGGAAATGAGCGGGGCTTAGGTGGGAATGGCTGCGGCCCCCCACTGGCGGTGAGGAATATCTGTTGCGATGGATATTCTGGCAGGGCTACACACTTTAGTGTGTAGTCAGATGATTGGTGATGTGACGGTGTTGGAGATTGTGATTGTGTATCTGTTGTTGTTTATCTTATATTGTTTATGCAGTAACTGACCCCGTTTAAATGTTTTATAAACTGTGGTGATCCATTCGGGGGTGGTGAGCAGTTGTCTAGCAGGTAAACTATGGATGCGCGCAAGATTGGCTGGGGATGGAGTCACCATGAGTCTGAAAGTAGTCTTCCGCTGTTGTGTCATGACATTTTATTTACTGTAGTTGGTTTTGGTTTGGAACAGTTGTATCCTACTTCATAGTTTTGGTTTTGATGTAATCACTTTAAATTAATTTACTTAAAGTACGTTTCTTGATGGTCACTTTTGATTACTATGCCTCGGGTAATCGAGATGGTAGTACTTTCATGCATTAGGTAGTCCTTGTAAGGCACCTTGGTGTATGGGGGTGTTACATTTATTCTATTTTATTCTTCATTATTATTGTTCATCTCCTTAAGTTTTGTATAATACCTTCATCTTTTTTTTTCTTTTTTGGTGAAATGTAAGTAGATTAAATCTCAAAAACGTCACAATTACAAGGCTAGTGATCTTACCAAATAAAACCAAAATCACCCAACTCAAACTTGGGCCAAGCTCATACAACCAAAATAAAAATCACGTATATCATGAGATATGAACCTTATCTCAACACAATCTACCGACAACAAAATAAAGATACATCTCACTCCCCCTTCCCCCGTAATCTAGTTTACGATTTTCACCAATATTCAACCAACAACATTAAGACGATCCAACCACCTTCGATCTTCAGGAGCAATCTTAATTTTCGTCCCCAGAAAACGAAGTCGACAGCTTGTTTTGTTTGAGGATAAGAAGCTCAAATCTGCTATTGTTCTGTTGCCTCCAAATTTGATACATGCAGGCATTGATAACTGCATTGACATCCCCTTTTCTTGCTTTTGTTTCAGTTCTATTGAGCCTCCAAGTCAGTATACCGGAATTAGGGAGATCTATTTTGAGCCACTTGCTCACCAATTCGAGGACCCTCTTGCAATAATCACACGAAAAGAATAAATAATCCGTGTCCTCCACTCCATTCCCCTAAATATAGCAGGTACTATAATCTCTTATTCCCAATCTTTGCAGTTTATCTTTCTTGTTTAGGTTGTTATGGTGATGCTTTTGTAGTGGTTATTATGTAATTGAGTAGCAGTTTATAATTGTTGAATAGAGTAGCATACTGTTATATCTTATTTTCAATTAGTTGTTCATTATGTTGTCATGTGAATTGGATGTTATTAGCAGTAGTGGAGTTGCTATTAGTAGAATTGTGTTGGGTGGTTAAAATAATAGAGTGGAATGAATAATGTGTTGTTGTGAATCAATAGTAGGACCGTTGTTTTGAGTGTCTCGTAACTGATAGTTGTGGCAAGTAATTGATGAAGGAATACTCTGAATGTTGTGTTTGTTTGCATTTGAGCAATATTGTGTAAAGAGTACAAGTGATAGTTGAGTTAGTCGTTTTTGTGGTCAATGTGTGTTCGGTGATTCAAAAGGAAATTGGTGATTCATTGGGAGTCGTGTTGTGTAATAAGTGCTAAGGTAGGTGGTGACGATGTTCGATGATCATTGACACGTCTGTCGCGTACCTGTCAAAAATACCAACTGGCTCTAACTAATATAGCTAGGGAAGTCGGGTCGAATCCACAGAGAGGTAGGAAATTGTCGGCTAAAACTAGGTTCGTCAAGGTAACCAAATTGGGGGTTTATAAATGTGATTTCTAAACTAAGAGAAAGGAGAAGAGAAATAAAAGAGAGGTAATAACAGATAGAGGAAAATAGCTAAGACAAATGCTTCACCATAATCATCCGGTCGAGTAATCTAGGTCTCAGATCAATGCAAATACGGTCTAAGGGGTAGCGAACGTCACCTTTCGGTCCTTAATTCACCCTAAAGTGTAAACAGCTTAACTCTCGTCCTCACTGCAATACTCTATTGTTCGCTACTAGTCTACCTTTTCCAACCTTTCGGTCCAGGTCAAGGATCACTAGGAATTATAGGTCTAATTGCGTCGACTCAATTAGAAAGATACAGTTAATTGTAGCATTTAACCAACAGAGACAGTAACAACATTAACCTAATAAATCGATTACTCTCCCTTCATATTACGGATCGCCTATAGCCTTAGCGTAAGAAAATTAGCTACTCATAACCATTGAATTATCAGTAACAACGAACAAATAATTAAAACTAGACATAATGATAAAACTGACAACAATTTAATTGAAGCAATGATAACAATTCAGAAGAAGGGAAGAATTAAAAGCAATAATGAAATTAAGAATAACAGTAGATCGAAAATACCAATCGTATCCCAAATCCGAGTAGCAAAAGTAAAAGAAGGGCAAAATCCAAAGAACAGTGACAGAAATAGAGTCAAACTAACATGTGTGTGGAAGAGATGAGTAACGTAGTTACTCTTCTTCAGTCTTATACTAGAAAATTATCCTAAAACCTAATCTATGGACTAATTACAAAAGCCCATAATATGATTAGGCGGAAATCAACTAAAACACACGAAACCCCTCGATCGAGTAGGAATAAACTACTCGATCGAACAATATCATCACCAAATCACTCGATCGAGTGAGAACAAACCTCTCGATCGAGCACCCCTTGCAAAAACTCCTCGACGTACTCCTTACACTTTCGATCGAAGCGAGTCTTGAGTATATAGAGCATTCGATCGAGCAGAGAACCACCCGATCGAGCTATATGGGCACGTTAAACTTGAGATGCTTCCCGAATCTAGCTCACGCGTCTTCCAAGTGTTGGATTTCCAAGCTCCGGCTCCTTATCCTCCATGAATGCGTACAATTGGGACAATTAAAGCTCGATTTAGCTCCTCTTCGGTCAATTCCTGCAAAATACAATAAACGGACCAAAGTAGAATATTCGGGGGTATTTGTAGCCAGATGCTACATAAAAATACAGAAATGCGTGTAAAAATGAGGTATAAACCTTATATAAAAGACACGCATCAAATCTCCCCAAACCAAACCTTTGCTTGTCCCCAAGCAAATATGAATGCAAACTAAGGGTGAACAATGGAACGGGACCAACGCATCGGCTACAAATCATCCACTAGAACCAATTTAATGCGATAACATGACAAAGTGGCAGTGAAAAGTGCAAACGAGTTAAATTAATGTTTCAAACTTACTGAACCGTCGACCTTGCAAGACTCAAAAGATATCGGACTCTCACGGGTCGCTCGTCACTCAAAATTAGGCACAAGGTGAGTATATATGTGGAAGATAGGAAGAAATCAGACACTCACCTAACTCGACCTATAAGAACATGCATGCAGTTAACATGAGTAAAGTCTCTATAACCGTACATATGCATTCCAACCATACTAATGACCAAGACACGTGCCGAGGACTTACATTTGGGTAAGTGAGGTAACGGGTAAGAAGGGGCTAAAATGAATTTGGATATGTGGGGTTAGTAGCCAAGCTAGCAACAACGGATCCAAATATAGACTGCATCCCAACTTCGTACTCATGACAGCAAGATAAAACGGTGCAAAATTATGCACTAACTCACAAAACACCAAAAATCGTCAACTCCCCATAAAATATAGATAAGACATGGGAGTGTGAATCATTGTACAATTTACATTCTTTTTCATTTTTGATTTTTTTCTTTTTCCATTTTTTCTTTCCTTTTTTTTCGCTTTTTTTCGTTCTCTCCTTTTTTTTCAATTCAACATTTTTCCTTTCTTTTTTTTCTTTCTTTCCCTTCAATTCTCCCACCATCTTCTGAAATCAGATAAAATAACCATATTGCAATAAAACATTCCAAGAACTACTCGTTACTAGCTCAGCTAGGGTAGGAAGTATTATAGAAAGTAGTTGATAGGACAAAAGGGCAATTTGGCTATGCGAGGCTCATGGGTAGAGTGAAATAAAAGGGACTGCCTCTCCTAACACGTGTCACCATCCACAGACCGAATGCATACAGGTATTAAGAAGACTAGACTCATGCCTATGCAAATTGATGTTACATGTCTTAAAGAGAGTACTACTCACATCCTAAATGAAACCGGTCATGAATGTCACCGGTTTAATAAGCTCTAACCTCAGAATGTAATGTAGCTTGCCGACATAATGAATCAAGTCTATTCGTTCAGATAATGAAGAAACAAAAACTCGTAGATTATGCACATGACCACGCCAACTAAATGTCAAGAATATGCAGGGCTCAAGTAGGGGTTCAAAGTAGCGTCAATGTTCAAACGTTCCGACCAAAAATTAAACATGAAATTTGAAAATTTTTGGAAATTTTGTATGATTTTTTTTGAAGTGAAACAAACAACAATGCATGCGGAAATAATAAACATGGAAGCAAAAATGCATGAAAACATGCAGACACAGATATGGATGCATACCTCCCCAAACCAAACCGTACAATGCCCTCATTGTACCAAAAATAGGGAAGGAAATGCAAAATGAAAGGAAAAGGAGAAGTGGAGTCGGAAAGCTTACAAAACGTCATAAGGAGGGACCTCCCCAAACCGACCATGAACATGGGAGGTCAAAGAAAGTCAAGCAGTAGCTCCATAGACGTAAAACAACAGCTGGAAGTCAAAACCATTCGATCGAGCACTTGGAACAGCTCGATCGAATGAACTGCTGCATTGGAAGGGCTCGATCGAATGAAAAACCACTCGATCGAGTAGGAGCGAGTCAGGTTCTGGTCGATCGAGGAGAATATCACTCGATCGAGTGATAGTCGCCTCGAGAAAGTGCTCGATCGAACACAAAATCATTCGATCGAGTACTTTGACCTGCAAAACACGCATAAAAAGCAAGAAAACAACGTAGGAAGTTCATAAAACCGCGTCTAAAGTTCAACGTAAGGCTAAAGAAAAATAAATAGTTCAACAGAAGTACAATAAAACAGTCCGGGCTGCCTCCCGGAGAGCGCTGGTTTAAGAGGTCCCGCACGACCTTTCTGGCATCAATTAATCAAGGCGTCGAGCTCGTCGAAGCGCAAGACTTCAACTCGATTGTGCCTTGCCGCCTCGTGGTAATGCTTCACATATTGACCATTCACCTTGAATCTGCGCCCCTCGGAATCTTCAAGCTCCACAGATCCAAATTTGGTAACAAATTTGTCACCGTATAAGGACCACTCCATCTGGACTTCAGCTTGCCAGGAAATAGTCTCAGCCGGGCATTAAACAACAGCACCTTTTGCCCAACATGGAACTCCCGAGGTAGGATTCTCTTATCATGCCATCTCTTCGTCTTTTCCTTGTAAATGCGCGAGCTGTCATAGGCATTAAGCCTAAACACCTCCAATTCATCTAGCTGCAAAAGACGATTCTGACCACACAACTTAGGATCATAATTAAGCTCTCGAATTGCCCACCAGGCCTTACATTCCAATTCAACAGGTAAATGACATGATTTCCCATAGACTAAACTATAAGGTGATGCACCAATTGGTGTCTTAAAGGCAGTTCTATAAGCCCATAATGTATCATCTAGCTTAAGACTCCAGTCCTTCCGTGATTTAGAAACTACCTTAGACAAGATCTCTTTCAACTCGCGATTAGAGACCTCTACCTGACCACTAGTTTGGGGATGATACCCCAAACCACGCCGGTGTTGGACACCAACTCTAGACAGTATGGAAGTGAGTTTCTTTTCCTTAAAATGCATCCCCCCATCACTAATGACGACCCTAGGGACACCAAAACGGGGGAATATGATCTTTTTGAACATCTTTATCACGGTCTTAGCATCACAATGGGGTGAAGCAATTGCCTCAACCCATTTTGACATATAGTCTACAGCTACTAAGATGTACCTGTTACCTTTACTGGATGGGAACGGTCCTTGGAAATCAATGCCCCAGACATCGAAAACCTCAACCTCTAGGATGCCGTTTTGTGGCATCTCATGTCTCTTTGAAATGTTCCCTGATCGTTGGCAAGCATCACAAGTGAAACAAAAGACTTAGCGTCGGAAACAAAGAAGGCCAGTAAAAACCAGACTGAAGTACCTTAGCCACGGTGCGCGATGGACCGTGGTGACCACCATATGAAGAGGAGTGACAGCCTTCTAGGACTATTTTGGTCTCCCACTACGGAATACACCATCTGTAGAGACCGTCTGCACATTCCTTAAACAAGTAAGGATCATCCCAAAAGTACTACTTAGCGTTGTACAGAAAACGCTTCTTTTGCTGATGAGATAGGTCAGGCGGCAGCTTGCCACTGACAACGAAGTTAGCTATATCTGCATACCAAGTTTCTTGGTTAACAATAGACGATATAACAGCAATTAAAGTATCGTCAGGAAAAGAATCATCAATGGGTAGAGAATCTTCCCCTTCTTGTCGCATCAGTCGCGACAAGTGATCGGCTACAACGTTCTCAGCTCCTTTCTTGTCCTTGATCTGCAAATCAAACTCCTGAAGAAGGAGTATCCATCTCAGTAGCCGTGGTTTGGCCTCCTTCTTAGCAAGGAGGTGCCTCAAAGCTGCATGGTCAGTAAAAACAGTGACTTCTGACCTAACTAAATAAGTACGAAACTTCTCTAAGGCATAAACTACAGTTAACAGCTCCTTCTCAGTGGTAGTGTACTTCACTTGAGCCTCATCCAGAGTTCGGCTCGCATATTAGATAGCATTCAAGGCTTTGTCTTTCCTCTGGCCAAGCACCGCTCCTAGTGCATAGTCACTCGCATCACACATGACCTCAAACGGCAAGTCCCAGTTGGGAGGCTGTATGATCGGCGCAGAGACTAAAGCCTTCTTTAACCTATTAAAAGCAGAAAGACACGCATCAGTGAACACAAAAGGGGCATCCTTAAGTAGCAACTGTGTAAGTGGTTTAGCAATTTTGGAGAAATCCTTGATAAACCGGCGATAAAAGCCGGCGTGACCAAGGAAGCTCCTCACCCCCTTAACATTAACAGGAGGTGGTAATTGCTGAATCACTTCCACCTTTGCTTTATCAACTTCTATTCCCCTATCAGAAACTAAGTGCCCTAAGACAACTCCCTCGTTGACCATAAAGTGGCACTTCTCCCGATTCAAAGACAAGGTTAACCTCAATACAAATACCTGCAACACTTTCCCAAGGTTAGACAGACAATCGGAAAAAATCACTTCCATATACACTGAAATCATCCATAAAAACTTCCATGATAGACTCAATATACTCGAAAATATCCCCATCATACATCTTTGGAAGGTGGCGGGGGCATTGCGCAAACCAAAAGGCATTCTCATGGTGCGCAAAAACGCCCTTAGGACGGGTAAATGTAGTCTTAGCTTGATCGTGCGGGTGGATAGGGATCTGAAAGAACCACGAATACCCGTCTAAATAGGAGAAAAATTTATGAGAAGCTAACCTTTCTACCATTTGATCAATAAAAGGAAGGGGAAAGTGATCTTTCTTAGTGGCGGCATTCAGCTGTCTGTAGTCTATGCACATCCGCCAACTAGTTACTACTCGAGTAGGTATTAATTCATTCTTCTCATTCTTAACTACAGTTGTCCGTCCTTTCTTCGGGACCACCTGCACCGGACTCACCCATCTAGAATTACCGACGAATAAATAATACCGCATCCAGCTTCATTACCTCACCGTCACGACATCTTGCATCTTCTCGGTTCAGCCGTGCGACCTGTCTGCAAGGTTTGTGATCCTCCTCCAGCTCTATCATGTGCATACAAATATCGGGACTAATCCCCGTGATATCGTCCAGTGAATAGCCCATTGCTTTCCTGTTTTTCTTAAGTACAGCTAACAAAGAGGTCAGCTGACCATCACTAAGCTTGGCACTAACAATGAATGGATATTGCTCTGTATCGTCTAGGAAAGCATATTTAAGATGAGAAGGGAGAGGCTTACGTTCCGGTACCTTTGCCTCAATGGAGCAAAGAGTGCTAATCATTTGTTCCACCTGTTCTCCCTCATGCTCATCTAAATCATCAACAAGCAAATCCAACGCAGCGTCATCGTCGTCTGGGCTATCTGCACACTCATCAAAAAGCATAAGAGCTTCTAGTGGGTCCTTCATAAAAGAACCCGACCAGAAGTCATAAATAGACTCATCAATGACATCGACCGAATAGCAAGTGTCCTCTATCATTGGGCGAGCTAAAGTACTGGGCAGACTGAATGTGATAGCGTCATCCCCTACTACAAGAGTCAGACGCCCTTGTCTGACATCGATAACAGCCCTAGCTGTACAAAGGAATGGTCTTCCTAAGATAATTTGGGTCCGAGTGTCCTCAGCTATATCCAAAACAATGAAATCTACTGGGATGTAAAGCTTGCCTATTTTCACAGGCACGTCCTCTAAGACACCTAAGGGCCTCCTAACAGATCTATCAGCCATCTGTAGGGTAATGTTAGTCACTTTGAAATGACTCATCTTCGCTTTCTTGCAGACGGAAGGGGCATGACACCGACACCGGCACCTAAATCGCAAAGGGCCTTATCAATAACCATATTACCTATGACACGGTAATAGAAAACCGCACGGGTCTTTCATTTTTGGAGGGGCCTTATTCAACAGCAAATTACTAGACTCTTCCATAAATGAAATTACCTCAAATTCACTCAAATTTCTCTTACGCGTCACAATATCTTTCATGAACTTAGCGTAAGTGGGTACCTGAGTAACAAGTTCGGAAAAAGGGACAGTTACCTGGAGGTTCTTCACGATGTCCACAAACTTACCGTACTGTTGCTCGATCTTTGCGTCCTTCAGACGACTTGGGAAGGGTACCCTGGTAGCGATGAGTGGCCCTGCAACCTTTTCTTTACCCCTGTCATTGCGTGACGTCTCCACAGCAGGGGAAGATGACACGGTGGCGGTATTAGATAGTAAATTAGGATCCCCGCCACTTAAAGTACTGGATCGAGTACTTTTATCAATCGATCGAGTAATTGCTTTTCCTGTTTCACTCGATCGACCATGTTTGTCACTCGATCGAGTGATTTCTTCAGCGTAGTTACTCGATCGAGTAAGGTTGTCGCTCGATCGACCAACTTGGAATTCTACGCTTCTCGATCGACCACCATTTTCACTCGATCGAGTGATAGGATGGTTAGAACCGCTCGATCGAGTAGAAGAGTCACTCGATCGAGTGGTTACAGCACACGCAGCAAGTATTTCCTTCAAAAACTCATCTAGATCATCATCCGAGTTATCATCAGCTATCAAAACCTCGTCTTCTTCATGAATAAGGTCATTTTGAAAATTCACTGCACTGACTGGGTCACAAACTGGAAGAAGCTTGGCTTGGTCTGTCGCGAGTGTTAACTGCGCGACTTGTTCTTTCAATTCCGATATAATCTGTTTGGATCGCCGTGACATACTCATCATTATGGATTTTAACTCGGCAATTTCTTCGTTTGCGAGAAGGAGGAATCGGTAGCGAGTCGTGGAAGAAGCAGAGACGCTCTTTATCTCTTCATATAGCTGAGAGAAAGGAACCCCTTGCTTGTACTTCTTATAAGCAAGGGCGCGCTCTACACTTGCCATACATTCATAAAGGTCGTGCCCTTCCTCGCCACATCTACCACATGGCTCTATATGCTCTGTAATCGTAGGCATCTTGGCAAATAAACTTCCAAAGCAACAACTAACCTGCAAAACTAATCAAAGCTTTGCAGAAATGAGATCAGCCTCAAGGAATAAATTCCTTGAGACGAGGGACAAACTTAATTAAAACAACAAAATTGCACCACCTCCCCGGCAACGGCGCCAAAATTTGACACGGTACTGTCGCACACAAAAATACCAACTGGCTCTAACTAATATAGCTAGGGAAGTCGGGTCGAATCCACAGAGAGGTAGGAAATTGTCGGCTAAAACTAGGTTCGTCAAGGTAACCAAATTGGGGGTTTATAAATGTGATTTCTAAACTAAGAGAAATAAAAGAGAGGTAATAACAGATAGAGGAAAATAGCTAAGACAAACGGTTCACCATAATCATCCGGTCGAGTAATCTAGGTCTCAGGTCAATGCAAATACGGTCTAAGGGGTAGCGAACGTCACCTTTCGGTCCTTAATTCACCCTAAAGTGTAAACAGCTTAACTTTCGTCCTCACTGCAATACTCTATTGTTCGCTACTAGTCTACCTTTTCCAACCTTTCGGTCCAGGTCAAAGATCACTAGGAATTATAGGTCTAATTGCGTCGACTCAATTAGAAAGATACAGTTAATTGTAGCATTTAACCAACAGAGACAGTACCAGCATTAACCTAATAAATCGATTACTCTCCCTTCATATTACGGATCGCCTATAGCCTTAGCATAAGAAAATTAGCTACTCATAACCATTGAATTATCGGTAACAACGAACAAATAATTAAAACTAGACATAATGATAAAACTGACAACAATTCAATTGAAGCAATGATAACAATTCAGAAGAAGAGAAGAATTAAAAGCAATAATGAAATTAAGAATAACAGTAGATCGAAAATACCAATCGTATCCCAAATTCGAGTAGCAAAAGTAAAAGAAGGGCAAAATCCAAAGAACAAAGGATGTAAATAGAGTCAAACTAACGTGTGTGTGGAAGAGATGAGTAACGTAGTTACTCTTCTCCAGTCTTATACTAGAAAATCATCCTAAAACCTAATCTATGGACTAATTACAAAAGCCCATAATATGATTAGGCGGAAATCAACTAAAACACACGAAACCCCTCGATCGAGTAGGAATAATCTACTCGATCGAACAATATCATCACCAAATCACTCGATCGAGTGAGAACAAACCTCTCGATCGAGCACCCCTTGCAAAAACTCCTCGACGTACTCCTTACACTGCTCGATCGAGCAGTCTTGAGTATATAGAGCATTCGATCGAGCAGAGAACCACTCGATCGAGCTATATGGGCACGTTAAACTTGAGATGCTTCACGAATCTAGCTCACGCGTCTTCCAAGTGTTGGATTTCCAAGCTCCGGCTCCTTATCCTCCATGAATGCGTACAATTGGGACAATTAAAGCTCGATTTAGCTCCACTTCGGTCAATTCCTGCAAAATACAATAAACGGACCAAAGTAGAATATTCGGGGGTATTTGTAGCCAGATGCTACATAAAAATACAGAAATGCGTGTAAAAATGAGGTATAAACCTTATATAAAAGACACGCATCAATCATACATAGGGGGATGGTACTCTTAAACGATTATGTTGACCTGTGTCGGGTAAACGGTGATGTTGACCTTGGTTCTTTTGTCTTGTGTCGCGGGGGAGGATGAGTCGAATTTCGGGGACGAAGTTCTTTTTAAGGGAGGAAGATTGTAATACCCGCCCTTTTAGGGACCCGTTGACAGACCTTAGACACCTATCTTGACCTTCAGAATCCTCACGAGTGATGTCTTGTGACGATGTGAGCTGTGGTTTGTGTGGGACTCGATCTAGTTGAGGATACTCGATCGAGTAGGAGTCACTCGATCGAGTAACTTAGTTAATCGATTGAGTAACGAATTTGCAGCGGGGAAATAAAAATCGATAATTGTGAAACCTCAAATCATTTTCGCACCTTCTTTATAAACATAGATGACGCCACTTCCTTTATCCTTCACCATAATCCTTCCCTTGAGGTCTTTGGGGATGCTTACACTATGGGGATGGGATGCTTGAGTCGGGTAGCGGTCTTGACGCCGGATTGCGATGTATAGGTATGTTATCGTCAACATCATCGTCGTCGTTGTTTTCAGTTAGGTTTGTAGTGGTAATGATGGATGGTTGTACTGTTTGTATAGGTGGTTTCCTTGGTTGGTTGTTATCTTATGATCGGACGTGGAATCGCTACAGTTTGCTAAAGGTAGGTTCGCCTACTCAGTACTGTTGATTATCTAGACAGTCTGTTGATGTTACTTGGTTGGTTTCGTGTCAGTGTTCATGATTGGTTGTGGTAATTGGTTGGACTTGTGTTGTTTTGATAATCGTTGTTGTGGTACAACTAATTGTGATTGTTTGTATGTGGTTCTCCAGGTGCGTCCTCGGCTAAGTGGAGCCACATGCGGAAGTGGCTTCACGCCCATAGTTCTCCCTCCGTGGAACCCGCCACGGGAGGGGTTGTGCACATTAATGGACATGGGTTTATCTCTCGAATAGATGAGCGGGGCTTAGGTGGGAACGGCTGCGGTCCCCCACTGGCTGTGTGTTGTTGTGCTTGTGTGTGTCTGTTTTGTATGTTCATTACTTCAGTTACTGACCTTGTGTGGTTTTGTTTGGTTGTTTGTTTCTGTTGTGTCTGCCATGATCCGCTATGGTGAGCAGTCAGTCTTAGCGGGTGGTTGTTGGATTAAAATGGGGTGCTTGGACGGACGAGTCTATCACGAGTCATAACAGAAGTAGTTCACATAGTAGTTTATGGTTTTGATCTGTATCTTTTCATATCGTCTGTTGTTAGTAATCACTGGTAATATAACTTAATTGTTGTTTTATCGACATTTGAATATTACTATCCCCAGGAAACGGAGATGGTAACGCCCTTATATGCTAGGGAAGGTCTTGTTAAGGCTCATTGGTATATGGGGGTGTTACATGAACTCTTCAAACCCCGTCGTGACCGGCTCAAAGTTGTAAGGGCAAAGTCGTGGCCTTGGGACGTCTCCCAAGCCTTTGTTATTGCTCCAAACAACTCCTACCCAGGTTCACTTTATTTAGACTTCCTATGTTCATTGGGTTAATTGGTTTTAAGTTCCAGAAACCTAACTCTGATACCACTTCGAACACCCCCACATACCAAGGTGCCTTACGAAGGACCACCCTAGAATCAGAAGCTGTTACCATCTCGGTTTCTCGAGGCTAGTATATCAATAGTAACCATTCCAAAACATTTATTAAAGTATAAGGTTAAACGATTACATTGTCTCAAAACAAAATAAATAGAAAGTGTATATAAATCTCAATACAACTGAAACCCAAAACAGCTAAACTCGTAACAGCGGAAACTAGACTCGAAGTGATGACATCCCATCTCGTCCCCGAAGTTAAAAACAACCATCACCAGTAATAATCTGCACAACGTCCCCGAATGGATCACCACAGATTTACAAAACAACAACGGGGCAGTTTACTGCATAATTAGGATAAGCAAGTAATACAATATTAATAACTACTATTCCACAACCATTCTCCCATCCCAATCGTGTATCATAACTGACTACACATATAAGTGTGTAGTCCTACCAGATTACTGCCGCGACAGATAATCCACACCGCCAGTGGGGGACCGCAGCCTTGCCCACCTAAGCCCCGCTCATCGTCACGAGCAATAACCGATCGTCCTTAATGTGCAAATCCACTCTTTGTGGCGGGTTACACAAGGAGCCAATCAAGGGCGTGAAGCCACTCCCGTAAGTGACTCCACTCAGTCGACGACGCACCTTACAATCATAGACAACCCCCCACAACTCCAATACTTCAGAATCCAACCAACAAAGACAATCCACTCAGAAAGCAACTCCAATACTTATCATATCAATTAAATCACAACATCACATCTTAAATTAATTATGCAATCAACTAAGTAGGGAAACCCTACCTTTGCACAGATCCGATTACGAGTCAACAAATGGAAGCTAGAATTGCTCTTCAAAGAATTCTCCACCTAACAACAATCACAATAATCCAATCACAACATGCAAAATATCGCTTTTCCCCAATTCCCAATACTAGGGTAAAACCCTAAAAGACAAAACTGACCAAAGGTATAAGGCTAGAATTGCTCTTCTAAGAATTCTCCACCTAACAACAATCACAATAATCCAATCACAACATGCAAAATATCGCTTTTCCCCAATTCCCAATACTAGGGTAAAACCCTAAAAGACAAAACTGACCAAAGGTATAAGGCTTGTGACATACCGTCGCAACTAACTCAAGAGAGAAATGAACAAGGACTCACGAACAAACAATGATCTTGGGAGAAATTAGAGATGATTAGAGTACGTAGAAATATTTTAGGTTTTGGTAAAAGTGAAAAGTGAAAAGTGAAACCGTTAATCGTAATTTATAACCCTAATCATCTTTAATTAAACCGCAGAAATAATTCCCATCAGACCTGATACTCGGTCATGTTTTTAGTATACTCTGTCGAGTATTACCATACCCGGCCGAGTTTCGTGGACAGTGGCCTCACCAGAAAACGCAAGACGCATTACTTGGCCGAGTTAGCCCTATTCGGCCGAGTAATAGATCTCAGAAAAACGTGGTATTACATTGCCATTATCCCATCTCCGTACTCGTGATGAAGTGATTGACGACGGAGCACCGTCGAGATTGTTAGCTCCTGATTTGATTGCGATCAGTAGTTTTATGCTGCAATAGCTATCATTGGAGCCCCTGATTGGCAACCAGATGATTGATGATGGAGCACCATCGAAGTAATTTCCTTCTTTGTAGTTCTGGCGATTGATTTCGAATTTTTTCTATTTAAAAAATTATCATCAAATTTTCATTATTGCTCAAACGCTATATCCTAATATGGGACTAAATCAGTGTGGATTGCCCTTGGCCATCATTCTAGCTACCGATTGTGGATAAGATGATGGACAATCTTCAGACGGAGTTTGCATGCTGGGTACTCCCGTTCTCAAATTAATTAAATGAAATCAACGGCAGTTCATCGTCAATGTGGATTTGGTGGCGACGAAATGGCTGATGAAGGAGGTCCGTCGAATCTTATGGTTTTCGACTGTATTTCAATTTGTGGTACCATGCTCCAAATCAAACTGTAAGTCAATCCCATTGTCGACTGATTTCAAATTCATGCCCCTTGTTTTAATTTATTACTGTAGTATTTTTACTGGTCTCGTGGATCAAGTCGGGTGCTTGATAATGCGACAAAACTGATAGAACAATTGCGATGTTAATTCCAAGTTAACTATTATTTTTATATTGGTTTCACGAATCAAGTCGTGTGCTTGATAATACAATTGAATTGATAGCATAATTGTGACATAATGCGATTACTCATGATATTGATGATGTATAATGCAAATAGTATATGTTGTTGTAGATACCTCATTTCTACACCTCCCGCCCACCACTCAGTAATGATTGGGCCGCATGTTTGATACGCAGAACGATTTTTTGATAGTTCGTAAGTTCATCGACAGGTGATAGCTCAACCACTCGAGTCAACCCATTGGTCGGCATCCACGCACCGATACGGTCGTTTTGACAGTAATTAGAGTTCATTTAGAGTGCGGGTCAAAAAGCGCTTCATTTTCTAAAAACCGTTTAAATGCCGAGTCAGAGTATTCCAGAATGTTCTAGAGTTCTATGGATATTTATTCCTAAATTAAAATTAATATTTTTAAGTAAATATCTTCCGTATTTTGTGTTTTATGGAATAAGAAGGTGCATATCTACCGAAATTTCATAATAAAAGCGCGGAAATCTTTTTTGCTAAGGAGGAAACCTCTGGGGAAAGGACGCAACACTTACTGCACCTCATCGAAGGATCGCAAGGGTTGCTGCGCCTCTTCCCCAGCTCTCTTTTCACACTTCTCAGAATATCTCCGTGATTTGTTTCCAAATCAGTGTCATTCATAAACTCTTTCATGTGTTTAGTATAAATAGAGAGCTTCGGCCTCCATATTTGGCACGCGAGTGTTCCACCCCTTCTTTTCTCTATCTTTTCATTCTAGACTACGCTATTGCTTTCGACGCCTACGTGCTTGTTTAATACCCTGTATTTTGATAATAATTTATGATAGTAATTTCTGTAAGTTAATAATTAATTAATGGCATTTATAATAATAATTGCAATAAGAAACTCTTGTCACACCAAAAAAAAAAACATTGATGCCTAAATAAGTCCCATCCATGGTGATCTAAGAAGAGGAATAATTTCTCTCTAAAAAAACCCTAGCCTCCATCAAATTATATAAGGGGCTCCATCGATTTATCAATCGATCGATGGTAAGCCCCAAAATTGTTTCAAATTTTAATATATAGTATGCATACCTATTTTCTATTCAATAAGTGTCTCCCTTTTGGCGAGAATCGTTTTTCCATCCCTTATTTCGGGGGTTTTCCATTTATTCGTGGTTTTAGTTTCATCAGTAATATAGTCAGGAGTAGTTCGTTGATGTTTTGCAGCGAGTTCTTTCAAAGGGTAAAAGTGATTTGTCAACGATCTTTGGAACCAGTCAGAGTTCAATTTTATCTCATAAATCAAACGAAGGATCCCTTCAAAAGCTACATGAAGATAGCGATAATAGGACGAGCCAAATTGTCAGATGCAGTTTTGAGATCCCTAGTTTATAAGAAAATATTTTTCTTTGGTTTCCATCAGATTTGTTTTCGATTATAGTTATTTTTTGTAAGTGTCGTATGGCGTTCTATTAATGAATTGTTCTTTTCTAAAAAAAAACTAATAGTAATTGCAATAAGACGTTAATTAAATAATAAATTAAATATCCAAGTCGGGAATTGGGCTTAGCTAATAATTGAGCATTGGGTTGTGTGCCATTGTTAATTGGACTGAAACTTATTAATTTAGTATAAGTGTGATCGGGATTTGTATCGGGAATTAATAATAATATAATATGGAAATAATAGTATATACAGGTAATAATAATTATATCAATGATAATAATAAAGTTATGGTAATAATAAATTAGTAAAGAGGATATGAGAAAATCCTAGTTATGGTAAGACTAATAATATATGATAATAATAATAATAAGAATGACGATTCCTAAAATAATTAGAATAAGGTAATTATAATAGTTTCCTAATTGACCTCACATACTCTCTAAACTTACACTATAAATACCAAGTTAAATCTGAAGAATAATTCATAAATTAAAAAGAAGAGTAAGGAGATTTAAGAGACGGAAGGATCAATTAGTGATAAAAGGTAAAGACCCTCTTAATTTATATTTATATCGTCTTAATAATATAAGTTAACGTTTATACACCGTATGGACCACCGTGAACAGTGTCGTGGACCTTAGTAGTTGCCCTTGACCGTTGTGACATTAATAAGATCAACCTTGACCAATGTTGACCACCGTAGGTGGTGTTTTTTACGTCTAAATAGGGGAGGCCGTGGGTGAGAAAGACGGGGTTTATGTCGTTTGTGGTTGTCAATGTGACCAGGGGTTTGGGTGGTTGGTTAGGTCGGCGGTAGGCGGTGGTACTTGTGGTAGTGGGGTGGTCGGAGGTGGTGGTTGGTACGGTGGATGCCGGATCGTGGTGGTTACAACGTGCAGTCTTTTTTATGGGTCGTGGGTCATTTAAGGAGGGTGGTCGGCTGCCGTGAGGGGTCGTGGCCAGTGGTGGGACCACCATGGGTCTAGGGATACCACGGTGGTGGCCACTGGTGGTCGTGGGGTGATGTAAGGGGGAGAGTGTTTGTATAGGGTTGTTTGTGTCGGGTTTTGTGGGACTGTTTAGGGCGTGTTTTTGAGGTGGCTGGTGGCGGTTATACTGGTGGTTAGGGGATGTTTGGATGGGCCGTGGTGTAGGGAGGAGATAGGCAGGTTGGGTGGTAGTCGTGGTGGCCTGTGGTGTCGGGTTGGAGGGTGTTTATGGGGGTGGTTGGTCACGGTTTCTAAACCGTGTGTGGGTTGTTGGGTGTTTGTGTGACGGGTTTTAATTGATTATTTTGGGAGACTCGGGTTATAATTCAATCGGGTTTTTAGTTATCGTAAACCTTTAATAATTATAATAAATAATTAATTTGAATAATAAATATAAATTTATAAATAGTAATGAGAAGTAATAATTAATAATTGATGGAAGAATTATAATATTTTGATTAGGTGACAATTGTGAAGAAATTATAATCGGGTCGGATTGCTTTAATTATTTGGATTGCTTGAGCTGCTTAATTGGAATCGCTTGCCAGGTAGGGATAAATCCTACTCAACTCTTACTCTATAATATTTGGTTTATTGGATGGCTTATATTAAAGTGAATTGATCGTATGAGAATTGAGTTGGTTGATATCATTGACATTTTTGGAAGGGAGAATTATATTGTATATGTTGGTTGATAATATTGTAATTGTTGAAAGGCTGAGTTATATTTATTTGTGTTGATAATATTGATGAGGTGATTTGAATTGCTATGGTTGATTGTGAACGGGATTATTCTCAAAAGTTGTGCGACAGTCAGTTGTACGTTGTTGAGGGAGTTTGTACACTGGGGTGATGGTAATACGTACGTTGTGAGGGGTACTATTACATGATGGCGGTACGTTGTTAAGGGAGGTGTACTAAAGTAAAGTGAGCACGTTGTTAAGGGAGGTGTGTTAAGTAAATAAAAGGAGCACGTTGTCATGGGGATATGCAATGTAAAAGGAAATTGGATTTCTTATCGTATGTTCTTGTTGTTAGTATTTATTCCTACTCAACCTCGCGGTTGACTGTGTATTCGTGAACAGCTGTGATTAACCATAATGGGGAGCCGATTTGACATGCACTAAAGATTAGCTGACTTGGGAGCTATGAGATGCGGGAGGACATGGCCAATCTACCTAGAAGTCTAGACCACATAGATTATGAGATCACTTTGTTTATTTCTGCTGCGAGTTGTAATTATTTTATATTAAGTTTTAGTTGGTTAGGTTGTAATAAACATGTAATCGCTAAGTTTTAATTTAAAGTACTTTGGTATTGTTGTACTTTGTTATTCACTACCTCGGGAAACCGAGATGATAACAATCCTATTTATTTGGGAATGTCTAGCTAAAGGCTCCTGAATAATTGGGGGTGTTACAGCTTGATCAAACCACGTAAGCTCAGATCCTTCTGATTCCAGTCACGTTGCGTAGACCGACCAATTTGACCAACTCCACTTTTAATCAATCTAACCAATTTACTAAATCCTTTAACAAGGGCACTTTCCACGCATATTCGAGTCGAGCAAACACTAAACGATAACTTTAGTCAATATCGTTTCATCAAACATGTAAGTATGAGGGTGTAAATCACATTTATTTATTGTACTTTATTTTTGTATCAACTAATGTAAGGTCTATATGAAAAGCATGTTCAAAATCCGTCTTAAAATCAATCTTTTAAAACCGTATTTACAAAACAGCGGAGGTCTGACGTCGAGAAGAAACGCAGCAGCAGCTGCGCCTCTTCCTGAGGCTGCCGCTGCTCCTGCTCTTCTTCTTCTTCCTCGACCTTCTGCAAGTTTCTATTTTTTTCTCCTTTTTTTCATTTTTCTTTGTTTTCTTTGTTTTTAAGTAAGTAAATCACGTTTTAATAATTCCTTTTTAAATTATAATGCATAAATTCGTCCTTAATCCTAAGTAATTCTATTTGTCCCGTTCAGTCTTAATTTGATACATAAGTGTTCCTATTTGACAAGTTCTGTCTTAATTTAACCTAAAGTTCTTTTATAATTCCGACACGAGTTCATCGTAATTATGTAAACCGTTGTAAATTCTCGTTTTAATTCGTTTATGACCTGTACAGATGCATGTAATCAATTAAAACACTCCAACTTGAGTATAATATCAATAATTGATCATAAATTAACCAATGAACATTAACAAACCGCGGTTCTGACTTCACAGCCAGAATTTAACCCAAGAAAAGACGCAGGAAGTTCTGCGCCTCTTCCAAAGGAAGCAGCAGATTTTGTGCCTGTTTTGGGATGACTTATGTCCCTGAACTCTTTCTCGCTTTAACGTAGCTCCTAATTATGGTTTAAATCAACTATTATCCGTATTATCATTTCTAATCTGACGTATTTCCGTATTTTAAATTCTAATTTATTACTTTTATTTTTCCCCTTTGAAATCCCGTTTTGAACGTGCTTCTGACGTAGATCAATAAACCTTTGTAATTTTGTAATCTTTGATTATTTTTATTTTTATTTAATTAAACTAATTTCCAATTTCGACCACATTGTTTGCTAAACACGTGTTCACCGACATAGTCTAATTTCACATGGTAGGATTAATCTATGTTTGTTGCATTGCATGCATTACATCGAAAATATATCAAATATGAGAAATTTCCCTTATCATTAGTAGAGGCCGCTATCGAGGCAGGCGGGATTAGGTGTTCGATTAAAGAGCTTCCTAATACGTACCCTCACCCCTTACTCCAGTTATCTCTTTACATCCGTGTCCATTGGCATCTTCGAGAGTCATTCTAGACATAGAATGCTAAGGGTAACGAGTTCTTATTGTCTATGTCACTACTTTGTGTCTTGACATGGCATGAGTATTCGAACGGTTTCTAATTTTTCCAGAATAATTTGGTGGCGACTCCACAAATGCAGGCTTATTCAACCTTTCACCGGTTTCAATGCCTCACAAATCGGTAACGACCCATGACGTGTTTTGGCAAACCAAGGCTCCATGGGAGAAGTGTCGACGCCTCGAGACCAACGCGCGGGAGCGCGCGGCGCGGGTGGCCCATGTCCACAGTTTGGCGACTCCGCTAGGGATGATACAATTACGTGTTATCTAGGGTGAAACTTGAATAAGGTTAGGGAATAGTTTTTTTGAGATAGTTGTTGATTTTCATTACACGACCTTCTTATGTCGTTTTACCTAGCCTTCCTAGGCTTAACCCAACCCATTCGACCAATCGTCCCATCTGGACGGTCCAAATTCCTATTTGAGCCTAAAGATGGATAGCGATTGACGTCAACCATACCGCGGTGTGATACCCGTCGTTGTGAGTACCAAAGATAAAATTTATAATTCCTATTAAGACTAACCTAGGCTAGTGGTAACAGGGTCGATCCACAAGGAGGCAGTTGTAAATTCTAGTTGTTTTATGATCAGTCCGAGGTAACTATTATGGGGGTTGATTTGAATTGGTCTAAAACTAATAACAGTAAAAATAAAATAAACTAAAGGTATGATTTAAACAGATAAAAGAAAGGCACTAGGATGGTCGGGTCATTATAGCTTGGCGCAAACTAAGTCGGTCAAATTAAACACGAGTAAGGCGGAAATAAGAGGTCCTTTCGGTCCACTCCTAACAAATAGCATCTCTCGATCTCGCTATAGGTCCCTAATGTCACTAATGCTAACTTTCGTCCTGAAAAGTGACTAATGATCTAAACTATACCTATCTTTCGATCTTAGCACAGTTTAGTCGAATTAATTGCTGGTCAAATAACTTTCCCTATCTTTCGATCTAATGGGTCAGTCACAAAATAGGTATCTAACTGGTCGCATGCATTCGATTTGTTAAATACAAGATTAAAGACAATTAAAACGAGGGATAACCTTACAAGGTCGGTCGATCGACCAACAAGGTCGGTCGATCGATGACACGCGGTTCAGCCGTGTCTAATCTAGTGCCGCCTATGCCATAAATCGCCTACATCCTAGCACTAGAGGTTTAGCTACTCATGATGAAGGTAAAAACAACAATCAAACTCATGACAATTACGGAATTCATACTTAAAATAAATAGCAATGATGATGAAACGATAATTGGCTTGGGAACACTAACTATCAATTCTATACTAACAATGGAAATAAAACGATAAAACTCAATACTAGGGCAGAAGAAATACCGAGATTCAAGAGGAAAGATTAAGAACAATGGCAGAATTTCCAATGCTAAAGTTGATAACCCAAAACCCTAACTCGGAAAATAAACTAAACTATTGTGATGTGAAACTTAATGTATTCTCCGATATATTATTCGATATCAAAACTAGATGCTGGTGTTACGTTATATAGCAATCAACGCAACAACTCTTTCTAAAACCTAAACTTCACGGGCTTTCTAAATCTCGTGCGGAATCGAAATCTGGTCGATCGACTAAAGATGCTTTGGTCGATCGATCGCTCCTCAAAGAATGATAGCTTCGAAACCGAGCCTTGGTCGATCGGCGATTAGGTTGGTCGGTCGGCCCATCGCTAAGCTACTTGACTTCTTTTAACTCGTGGACTTGTCTTTCGGGCCTTGGATCGCGCACCAAGCTCGTTCCTTAAGCAATTCCTTCACGTCATTCGCAATGCAGATTACTCGGGGACAGATTTGGCTTGATTTCCCGTCGAATTCTTCACATTTCTGCAATAAAGTACAAAAACACGAAAGTAGAGGAAAATAGAGAAATATGGGCATATATAGCACAATTGAGCTCGAAATGCGTGTAGAATACGATGTGAAACATCATATTTTAGACACGCATCAAATCTCCCCAAACCAAACCTTGCTTGTCCCCAAGCAAGAACTAGACTCGATCTAATGACCTAATGGAACGAGTTCAATCTCAGAGCGAAATGCAAACTGTAGGGCCCAAACCAATTTAATGCACAACCAACAATCAATTAGTAATGTGAATCATGCAAACGAATTATAAAGTCGTTAAAAGGCTGCTGAATCGTTGACTGTAGAGACTTATCAAATTGGACTCTCGCGGGTCGCTCAAATCACTCAATTAAGCACAGGTGATATATTTGTAAGATAGAAAGAATTAATTTTGTAAAGACTCTCACCTAACTACGACCTATGAGGACATGCCGGCAATAAAATATGAAAACGACCTCTACAACCGTACATACGCATTCCAACCAAACAGATGACCAATGACACATGCCGAGGTAAAAATGGGATATGTGAGGTATGGGTAAGAAGGGGCAAAACATTTTATGGTAGAGTGGAGGTACAGGTGATCAAGCTAGTACCAAAACGGAACCAAAGGACAATATCCAACTTCTTTCTCATAATCAAGTGAAACGGTGCTATAGCAAGCACAAAACTCACAATCTCCAAACTAACAGTAATCAACTAACTCCCCATAGGATATAAACGAAACATGGGAGCAAAAATCGCCAAAAGATAAGGATTAAATTATGCGAATTGACTTTTTTTCTTTTTTCTCTTCGAACTTCAGTCGATCGACTATATTGGGCAGTCGATCGACCCATTTGAACAGTACAGAACCTCTTTTCTTTTTCGAATCATTTTTTTTTTTCATCTTCTTCTTTTTTTTTCTTTTTGTTTCTTTCTTTCCTTTTTCTTTCATTTCATTTCCCAACTATCGTCTCAACAGAGCATATGCTACCAAAAACTGAGTAACAATCCCGAAAACACAGACTACTAGCTTGACAAGGGACAGGCTATGTGTAGGATGTAGTAAATAGGACAAAAAGGATATTTTTGGCAGATGTGGAGCTTATGGGTAAAATGAGAAAAGGAAACCTCTACCACATGTGTCAACTAACCACAAACCGAATGCATACAGGTATTAAGTAGATCAAATTCATAATTATGCAAATTAAGGACACATGTCTCATAAGGAGTACTACTCACATTCCTAGATGAACTGGTCATGAATGTCACCAGTTATAGGCTCTAAAAACTCAGAAATATGATGTAGCTTGCCAATTTTCAAAGTCAAGTCTCAAGTTAAGCAAGAAATGTAACGAAAACTCGTAGATATGCATTTATGATTCTACTAATAACATGTAAGTCAAGCAAGGCTTAGGCAAAACAGGTGCAAATGCAAAATCATCCTTGAAATACTACCGTTCCGACTCGACCTATATGCTAAAATAAACGTGCATTTTATGGAAATTTTTGGAAATTTTTCAATTTTTATTGAATTTTTTTGATATATGATGAAAACGAAATAAACGATGCAAACTGAAATTTAAACGTGAATGCAAACAAATGAATGAAGTGCGACGCAAAACCCTTCCCCAAACCAAATCGCACAATGTCCCCATTGTGCAAAATCATATGATGAAAGCAAAGAGAAATGGGAATTTGCGAGAAAAAGGAAATAAAAACACAATGACATAAGGTAAAGACTTGGGAACTCACAAGACTTTAAGCGCGACAAAGAAAGGAAACCTCCCAAACCAGGCGTGAGCTAGGAGGTTTCATGAGCAACATGCTACCAACGAGAGTGCCTGAAAGACAGAAAACACCACGCATAAGACCGAAGAAAACAATTTTGAAGCGTAAATATTGTGCACTAATGAGACAAAAGAAGAAATAGATAGTTCGACGGAAAATAAAGTGGAGTAGAAAACTCCCTTAGGTCCGCATATCGACCAAACACAAAGGGGGAGAGGTCGTGAACGAATATAGCAAGAGGCGATCGATCGACTTAAAGAGGCGATCGATCGACTGGTGGCGAGAACAATAGCTCTGTAAACACCGCAATTGATCGATCGACCAATGGTGCCCGATCGATCGACTGAAAACACTGCTGCAGTGTCTTATTTCTTCGTAATTGCTCAATGATTTGAGCTAATAAGCTCTAAATACCTGCAAATACACAAAAGTACGCGCCCAAAATTGCGCAAAACCCAGAACGAAGTCTAAAACACTTGAAAATCCTAAGCAAACGAAATAAAAGCGAAGTTTTCGCGCACACAAAAGCAATAGAAAATAGTTCGAAAGCAATAAAATGAAGTTTATAACGAACTTGATCAACTAATAGTTGATCAAAAAGGACCACGGATGGCCCACTTCGTTTCGGCTACTAGAGGTAGCCTCAATGGTGCTCATATTATCAGTTGCACCCTTCTTAGCTTCGACAGACGGAGAACTCAGCTGATCAGCTTCGTCATCTCCCCAATCAAGGACTTCCTTGGAATCGTTGGACTCCAAATCTGCCCATCTCACCTTAACCGGCTCATCTTCCACCTCCTCGTCAGTCCCATAACTTAGGCATCCAAGACCGCCTCTTGAGACGATCTGCTCTGTCGCAGATGGAGTATCCAACGGCTCTCCCTTCCCCAAACCAGCTCCTGCATTATCTAAAATAACAGATTCTTCCTCCTTCTTGCTCCCAATCCGGGGCGGAGGGGTTAATCTGGCAGAGTAATAGGGACGGTCGATTCGGGAAGAACAAAGTACGATCTCTTTTCGAGACCCGTGTATTACAATGTAACAGCCACATGGCGTCCTTCTTTTTAGCAGGTTGGGCAAAAATGATGGAATGTTTCCCAACCTTGAAGGTCAAGGTTCCTAAACCGACGTCAATAATCGCACCGGCGGTGTGCGAAACGCCTACCCAAAATGATGGGAATATGGTCATCCTCGGGCATATCAAGGACAACAAAGTCGACGGGAAGAAAAACTTCCCTATCGGACTACGGGTATGTCCTCTAGGACTCCTATGGGCTCGACCGCGAGATCGGTCGACCATCTCGAACTGTCATCTCTGTGATAGCAAACCGGGTCAACTTGAGTTTCCTAGCTAAACTCAAGGGCATGACACTTATACTGGCCCCTAAGTCGCACAATGCCTTCTCAATTGAGAAGGTACCTATTTTGCAAGGGACGAAAAGCTGCCCGGTCCTCTAACTTAAGGGGCGCGATGTGAGACAGATAAGAACAAGACTCCTTAGTGAGTGCGACAGTATGCCTTTGTTTCAAGTGACCGCTTTTTTGACAACGGTTTAGCTTCATAAATTTAGTGTAGGCGGGTACTTGGTTAACTAGCTCAAGGAAGGGGACTTGCACATTCAAACTACGGATAACTTTCTCAAACTTATTGAAAGATACCTTTCTTTGGTCGGCACGAGTCTCTCCGGATATGGGGTCCGTAAGGAGCACCTTAGCCCTCTCTTCTAAGTCGCGTGTGCCGGTATCCTTGGACTTAGGCTGAAAGTCCGTCACTTTCTCTTTGTTGAAGCTAGATCCTTCCTCGACCGTCTCAAATGAGACCCATTGACCGTCATTGGATCGAACTTGAGCCGGGATCGACCCATCAAGACACTCGGTGCCCCTAAAATCTTCGGGACTGTGGTACCCCGAAACAAGTGATCTCGTAGGTTATTTGGCATTAAAGGACGAGATTCCTTAATATCAGCAGCGATATTGGTCGATCGACCACCCTCCTCAGTCGATCGACTGAGTTGCACAGTTCCAGAAGCTCCTGGAACCCGTGTTTCAGTCGATCGACTAGGTACTTCAGTCGATCGACTGCTTTTCCTGGCAGACGTCTTTTTCTTTGATTTGTTCGTTGAAGCTTTCTCTTGATTTGTTTCTGGCTCATCTTTCTCGACAGCATCCTCAACCATGGCAGGACCATCAAGGGTGGACCCGCTCCTCAAGGTGATGGCATTTAGGGTCTCTTTTTGTTCGGGTTGAGTGGGTAAGTGTCCGGGAGCTCGAGTGTTACTTTTACTAGCCAGTTGAGCAATTTGGCTCTCAAGTAACTTCATCCCGGCCTCTCTTGCTTGGGACTCCTTTAGCAACAAATTCTTCAGCTCGGAAAATTCAGAATTTTGCGTTTGTTGCTGCTGCGGCACATAAGGAGGCTTTTGATATTGCTGTTGCTTTTGATGTGGAGGTACATATGGCTGCTGCTGTGACGGAGGTTGAGTTGGGTATTGGACATTCTGGCTCCTCCAACTCAAGTTCGGATGCGGTGGCTCGTAGTAGGTGTTGTTCTGCCTATAGTGTTGAAAGGCAGCACAAGATTCAAAGGGACTAGGGCAGTTCTTCGAGACATGGCCCTCAACTCCACACCTTTCACAAAGGAAGGGACCGTCTGACACAACATTGACTTGGTATATCCCACCCTTAGAGGCTCCTCCTAGCTCATACTTGTCAAATCTCGCGGTAAGAGCCTCAAGTGCAGCAACAGAGGAAGATTCAGCAGCTCTCCTCTGGTTCCCTCTCGAATTCCCATACTCGGCCTTGTGGGTAGCTAGATCGTCAATGATCTTCCACCCTTTGGTTGCTCCCAAATTTTCAGCGAATCTTCCATTGGCTGCAGCATCCAAAATGGCCCTCTGATCGTCGTACAACCCATTATAGAAATGATTGCACAAACTCCACTTTGCAAACCCATGGTGCGGTATGGTTCGCACCAACTTCTTGAATCGGACCCATGCCTCGTGGAAATTCTCATATGGCCCTTGTTTAAAGCCCGTGATTTGAGCTCTAATAGCGATCGTCCTCGAAGCAGAAAAGTACTTCTTGTAGAACGCTAATGCCAAAGTATTCCAATCAGTGATCTCCTGAGCGGCTCGGTCCAGATCTCTATACCATTCCCTTGCAGCATCGCGAAGGGAGAAGATGAACATTGTCTCCTTGATCTGGTCCTGGTCACGCCATTTGGTGGGGGAATGGAGCGCAGAGTCTCTATGAAGGTCTCCATGTGCTTAGCCGCATCTTCGTTTGCGCTCCCCAAACCGATTTCTCTCAACCATAGTGATGTAGGCGGGCTTTGGTTCGAATTTTCTGGCATCTCCGTGGTTCGAACCCCTTGTATAAGTTGTCGGTGTTGGCTCGGAAAAACTAGCTATACTTGCCTCCTCGGCCATGACTGGAATTTCGGGAAAATAACTGTTTACCAAGAGGTGGGTGAAGACTGTTGGTCTTCCTCAAACAGATCGTGCTCGAGATAGCTTGACGAGTACTCGGCTCTTCCTCTGTCGACAATATCCTTCGTGCTCGTCTCAACCCGCGCAATGATTTCTCTATCTCGAGTCAAATGGTAATAATTCTCCACCCCGTGACTGCGCATAAGATGAAACTACAACAAGAATATAAGAAAAGTTTAAGGAACAAAAGTCCCTTAAACCGAGAAAGACCGAAAATAAAAACAACTAAAATTAGGACTATTGCCTCCCGAAACGGCGCAAAATTTGATACCCGTCGTTGTGAGTACCAAAGATAAAATTTATAATTCCTATTAAGACTAACCTAGGCTAGTGGTAACAGGGGTCGATCCACAAGGAGGCGATTGTAAATTCTAGTTGTTTTATGATCGATCCGAGGTAACTATTATGGGGTTGATTTGAATTGGTCTAAAACTAATAACAAAAAAAAAATAAAATAAACTAAAGGTATGATTTAAATAGATAAAAGAAAGGCACTAGGATGGTCGGGTCATTATAGCTTCAAGGGCAAGAAAACTAAGTCGGTCTGAATTAAACACGAGTAAGGCGGAAATAAGAGGTCCTTTCGGTCCACTCCTAACAAATAGCATCTCTCGATCTCGCTATAGGTCCCTAATGTCACTAATGCTAACTTTCGTCACGAAAAGTGACTAATGATCTAAACTATACCTATCTTTCGATCTTAGCACAGTTTAGTCGAATTAATTCTTTGGTCAAATAACCTTCCCTATCTTTCGATCTAATGGGTCAGTCACAAAATAGGTATCTAACTTGTCGCATGCATTCGATTTGTTAAATACAAGATTAAAGACAATTAAAACGAGGGATAACCTTACAAGGTCGGTCGATCGACCAACAAGGTCGGTCGATCGATCGACACGCTGGTTCAGAAGCCGTGTCTAATCTAGTGCCGCCTATGCCAGAAATCGCCTACATCCTAGCACTAGAGGTTTAGCTACTCATGATGAAGGTAAAAACAACAATCAAACTCATGACAATTACGGAATTCATACTTAAAATAAATAGCAATGATGATGAAACGATAATTGGCTTGGGAACACTAACTATCAATTCTATACTAACAATGGAAATAAAACGATAAAACTCAATACTAGGCAGAAGAAATACCGAGATTCAAGAGGAAAGATTAAGAACAATGGCAGAATTTCCAATGCTAAAGTTGATAACCCAAAACCCTAACTCGGAAAATAAACTAAACTATTGTGATGTGAAACTTAATGTATTCTCCGATATATTATTCGATATCAAAACTAGATCTTTGGTGTTACGTTATATAGCAATCAACGCAACAACTCTTTCTAAAACCTAAACTTCACGGGCTTTCTAAATCTAAATGAATCGAAATCCTGTCGATCGACTAAAGATGCTGGTCGATCGACTGCTCCTCAGCAACAGTAGCTTCTGGAAACCGAGCCTTGGTCGATCGACTGATTAGGTTGGTCGGTCGACTGGCTAAGCTGCTACTTGACTTCTTTTAACTCGTGGACTTGTCTTTCGGGCCTTGGATCGCGCACCAAGCTCGTTCCTTAAGCAATTCCTTCACGTCATTCGCAATGCAGATTACTCGGGGACAGATTTGGCTTGATTTCCCGTCGAATTCTTCACATTTCTGCAATAAAGTACAAAAACACGAAAGTAGAGGAAAATAGAGAAATATGGGCATATATAGCACAATTGAGCTCTGAAATGCGTGTAGAATACAGTGTGAAACATCATATTTTAGACACGCATCACGGTGCTTACTCATGTTTGTATTGAGAGCTTTCACTACTCGAGCGAATGGACTAGGAACCGACCTTACTCATGTTTGACGCGGTCCTCTCCACAGACCAGGGTTTGATTACTTGGTGTGGCAACCCACCTTTTAAGCCAAAACCCTTTAAATGCGCTCAGCATACCTTTGTAATGCCCATGTGTATGTTTGTATCATATATGTTATCACCACTTGTAAACAAAACCATGACCAAATTTTGTAAAACAAAATCCATTTCAAAATGTAAATATTTCCAAAAATGGCCTAAAATAGCACAAAACAAGCCGAAACTCTGTCCAAATGTCGAGTCAAACTTCAGACTCGAGCCCATTTCAAAACTCACTTCGAATCAGCATTCCTACAACTACACTACAGCTGTCTAGGACAAACATTTCAAAATTTGTCATTTTCATGTCTCACTTTATATAGTGGCACACGCCCACTTGACGAGTCGAGTCATTTTGAGTAGGTGGGCGAAAAATAGTCGATTGTGTTTTGATTCGTCATCGATCTCTCATCCTCAGCTTCAAAATAGTGGGAACTAGTCACGGAAGTGTTAATGGTCGATCCGAACAACCCATAAATGGTAATGATAAAATCCTAGCTGCACTCCTTCATCTCCAGATAACCCAAGACCAAGCTTATGAATGCCCTAACATTATCGAAGGTCGTATTGTTGCTGTAGAAGCTAGACTTCCTTCTGCCAAAAATGCCATTCCCGACGTGATCATATACGATAATCTTCCACCCTTTGTTGGACAAACACAAGTCAATCTTCTAGCAGGTCCTACTGAAGCTGAAAAGCGACTCCAGTATTTGGAGGAGCAACTAATGTAACTCAAGGGAGATGACATTTACAGGGAAAACAGTCGCAAATATGAGGCAGTAAATGCTCAATTTCCAACTAACGTCAACATGACTGACATCCCAAAGTTTAAGGGGCATGAAAACCCTTTAAACCATATTCGTGCATTCAAGGATTACATGTCTATCAAAGGCATTAAGCCAGAGATGTTCCTATAGATCTTTCCTTCATCACTTGATACCATTCCTAAGCCATGGTTCTACCCCTTGGATAACAAGAATATTGCTACTCGGGACGATGCTGCAATTTAGTTCACCAAACAGTACGCAGATAATTCTGAAATTCAAATTAATATGCGCACTCTAGAGGTTCTTACCCAAAATGAGAAATAAGGTTTCACCGACTTCCTAAGTAGGTGGAGAAAGACTAGTACGCAACTCATCGAACGCCCGGACGAAGCTACTCTTATTCAAAAATTCGTGGACATTTTGAGGTCAATTTAAGCGAATCATCAAAGGTACCAAAACATAAAGACTTTCAAAGCCTTAACTGTACTAGGAACAACAACTGAAGACGACATCCGTAAAGGACTCTTGTCCAAAATGATAGGTCGTGGATATCAAGGCACAATGAGTCGTTCTTATGGCTTCACTAGGAAGACCGACCAGGTCAACCTTTCCGAATCATCTACCAAGAAGAATAACCCGCAAAGGAAGTTCACCAACGTTTGTTACTCGTACTCTAATGCTTTAAGAAGACTGATGAAACAAGGCAAACTCCAACCCATAGGACCTACACCTGACCCAGAGAAGAAGTCTAGGTTCTGGGATGAGAATGCCTACTGCGAGTACCATAGAGGCAAGGGGCATGATACAGAGACTTGCTTCAAATTGAAACATTCCATTCAGGATATGATTGAAGATGGGCGCTTGCCTATACCTCCTGCAAGGAAGCATAACAATACTCAGAATCCTCTTAGAATTCTGATGATCACAGATGAGGAATCCACCTTGGATTGCTCACACCTCATTACTCCAACTAAAGATGAGATAAATGCACTAGAAAATGAGGAGAGTTATTCCGCCATCTCTCCTACTATCGTTGATTTTGTCCCATGGACAAAGAGTCTAAGTAGACAAGTCTCAGAGCTAGAAGTTGTAGTGGCATCCTTACGCAATCCAAACACTATACCTAGGGGAGATAGGCCATTGGTTCCAATCTTATCTTAAGAATCCACAATGCGAGAAGTGATCGCAGTGACCGACAATATAGTCAAGCAGATAATCGACTTAGAAGCTGAAATCATATGTTTAAGAGAGCTCAATACCGTCAATGGAATATGGGCAGATAATAATGAAGATGTTTACCTCCAAGAACATCCTCTAGTCAAGGTTAATGAAGATCAAGATGTGGACCACCTTACTCGCTTGGGACGTCCATATCAAAATGTCACTCAAGGACAAGCGAATGGTCCAATTGTTACTAATACCAATGTCATCACACCAAATGATGGCGAAGATACATCTCCTGACCATTTATTGAAGCAATATCAAAAGACAAAGGCTGATCTTTCAGTCTAGAAACTAGTTTCATGTTCATTTACTCATCGCCAGTATCTACTGCAAGCATTGGCTAAATGGAACGTAGCACACGACTCTAGACCCGACGATGTTCTCAACCTAGTTTTCCAAAACTCAGTTAAGCTAAGTAACCCAGTTACTTTCTCAGATGAGGACTTACCTCCTTTTGGCGTCACTCATAACCTTGCCCAATACATCACAATCACATGTTTAAAGAAAAACATACCAATGACTTTGGTGGATGTTGGCTCCGTAGTCAATGTTATACCATTAAAGGCAGCATACAAGTTAGGCTTGAAAGAACCAGACTAGACTCCTACTAACCAAGGCGTTCGGGCATCCGATGGAACGCGACGTAAAGTAGTGGGGCTAACTAATCTTACTGTGGCCACTGGCCTGGGCCAATCGAGTGAAAGGTTAATTTTCAGATAGTGGACATCAAGGCATCTTTCAATATACTTCTGGGAAGGCCCTGGATTCACGCTTCCAAAGCAGTAACATCCAACTTACACCAAAAGATAAAGATCCCTCAAGATGGCAAGTTAGTGACGATCGCTTTGTCACCTATAAAGGCCGTGATAGAGAAAATGTCAAGCAACCAAGTAGTTACAGATCCAGTGTACGAGCTGGGAGGATTTCAGATCATAAACCTCATAGAGAGCGAGCTGGCTCCCTTGTACTTCAACTCATACTCCAACTTAGTGGTCAACTACATACTCAAATCCCAGGGATACTTCCCAGGAATGCCACTAAATCCTATCAGAAAGAATACCTTTGCACCTTTCAAGGAAGGTAACTCCCAAAGGATACCACTAGGCTTGGGGTACAACCCTACAAAGGTCGAAACTCTCGAAATGCTTGCTCAAGTTCGAAATCGCAAAAATCAAGGAGTCCAAATGCAACCATACCTCCCTAAATTAAATGGGTACTTCGTCAGGGAAGGGGACTGTGAACATTTCATGCATTTCCCGAACCTTGGAAGTACAAAGGCATTCATTTAGCTGGAATTGAGGTGTTCCACGATTGCTACTTCATTCCTCCAGAAACGGTTCCTACCGTCAAAACTCGTCAGACACCTGGTCTCGATGAACAGGCTGTTAGCCTTCTATTTGGAGAGGATCGATTCGTCAAGGCAGCACAAGATGAGATCATTACCATGAAACTTCAAGACGACCATTTCAACCCTGCAATATTGAACACTGATACCAGCTCAAATCAGCAGAAAGGATGGAGAAAATCGATCAAGTGGACCAACAATCAAGGAAAGCTCTTCATAGTTACTACTGGAGAAGGAAGGATGTTCAAAGGAGAACCCGAAGATGATGAATTCGAATCAAAGTTGGAGTCGGAACCTAACTCTAGAGAAGTCGCTAGAGTGTCTCCTCCTATCGTAACTCCCCACCCTTTTGTTTCTCCGAGCATAGCATCGCCTAGAAACAGTATCTTGGGGAATGTCCAAGCAACTGTCCCTTTACGGCCACTGACTACTACGCAGATGGCTTCTTTGTTTCAGTTGTTTTCAAACTTTAATATGAATAAACCTGATTCTGCTTATGTTAGGTTCTTTAACCCTCTTATTAGACTCTTCTAAGATAGATCTAACTTACTTATTAATTTATATGCTATGAATCTAGTTGCATGCAAAGAAAATAAGAGTAAGGAGATAAAATAATTTTTTCCTTACATTAGAAAGAGACGGAAATATGGGCACAAGGATGGACTCCTTCCAACCTTGTTCTTAAGCTATGAATAAAAGGATGATCCTCCAAGTTTCAAATAAGAAACTCTCCTATTGATTTCACCCAAATATTTCTAAAAATATTAACTAGATATTACAAGAAATTAAATCCCTTAATATTAATTTTATTACTACTCAAGTAATGAGATACTGATAATATGGTTGTGTGATTTTAGAGATAAGCTTGCATGAGATGGAACGAGAAAAATGAGCAACAAAATTGCCCTTAAAAGGGCTCCAAAACCGACACTCTTATGTCCATTAGTGGACAATTAATTTTCCTTATTTTAATATGCATGCAAATCGGTAATGAGTATATTAGGATAGACCTTTGTCATAAGCATGCAACTAGGTGAATGATTACATGCAAGTGGTTGATTAAAGAAAAGACAAAAATAAAATGTTGTCCAACAACATTGTATTTTCGGCCAACATGGTGTAAAATGGACCATTTTGATTTTGAAATGTTTGTCACACAAATATAAGAATCATATATTTATTTATCTTACATAAATAAATATTAGTTTGATCATATAACAATTATATAATATAAACCAATAATTAATATATACACTTAACTCTTAAGTGGTAATTATGTCATTATATTAAAATATAATGAGTCCTATAATGTCCAACTTAATTAATTTACAATCCTTTGTAAAATATAATCAACGAATAACCTCTGCCTCTAAAGATAAAAAACCTCGATTAATTTAACGAATTAACGCGTAATTATTAAATAAAATCTTATATAATCACATTATAATAAGTTATAAAAATTCATTAGTCAATTATCGCATAATTGAATAAGAAACGTGTATTGCTTGAGTTCTAAACTCGACTTCAACAAACTCACACAAATATATATATATATATATATATATATATATATATATATATATATATATATATATATATATATATATATATATATATATATATATATATATATATATATATATATATAGGGTCGGGGTCAGTGCGAACTAAAGTTCGGTGCGAACTGCCGTAAACTAGCTTCAACGCAGTTTTTTTTTTTTTTTTTTTTTTTTTTTTTTCAGATACACTTTATTTTCTTACTAGATACACCTCTTATTCAGATACATTTTATAACATATGTAGATACACTTTTTTTCCACCCTAAAATTCTAGATGCACTTTTACACTTTTTTAACACTAATTTTTTTGGGAGTTTTAAAACTAACTCCGAGATACATTTTTATACTATTTGCGGATACATTTTATATTATTAACGGATACACTTTATGGAAATTGCTACAAGTTTTAACACTAACTCTCGGACACGTTTTATTTTTTTTTGCGGATACATTTTATATTTTTGGCGGATACACATGACATTAAAGCTAGATACACATCTTTTCAAACCCACATACACATGTCATTAAAAGTCGGATACTTCCAGATACACATGATATTACTACTAGGTACACATGTATCCCGCAGTAATACCATGTGTATCCGGGCCGATATTATGTGTATCTAGGTGGTATTTTGCGTATCTACCGCCCCCGCCACCACCACTGCCCTACCACCGCCACAACCACCATCACCGCCGCTACCATCACCACCGGCACCACCATTACCAAACTGATCCCCACTAACACCATACCACTACCCCGACCATGCCACAGACAACACCGGCGACATCACCGCCACCATTGCCAACGCCACCCCGACGCCCCCAGGCTCACGCCAGTGACCTCTTTCTAACACGTTTGTCATTGTCGTCGACACTGAATCACCACAAGGTGACCACCCATTTTCATACATAGCTGCTTCCATTCGTTTCCCCGGCGACACACGACTGCACCACCACCACTGAGTGCACCCACGCGTCACCAGACCACCTACCCCACTTACCAGCTCCTACCACCTCCCACGAGCACAACGAAATTATAGATCTACAAAAATGAGAAAAAATTTGGAGTTTGAAATAGTCGGAAAATTATAGATCTACAAAAATGAGAAAAAATTTTCGAAAAGCTGATCGTCCTTATGACTATGTCGGAAAATTTGGAGTTTGAAATAGTCGATGACGGAAAATTTCGAAAATTTAATACCACAATGAAATGACGGAAAATTTATTAGATCTACAAAAAAATGACGAGAAATTTCGAAAATTCAACCATGAAAGCTACCTTCTCCTCCCCAGACACAATCAGCGACTGCATAACCACCGCGGGACGGACACTCAGACAACGACATAAAAACAATGGCTAATATAACCACAATCGAGGAGAAAGAAGGTGGTTTTGAATCGTTTGAAATTGCTGTTTGAGCAGATCTACATCACCAACAACCCAGGATATATGTATCACCAACAATTGGTTGAAGAATAGAATCCAAATTTGACGATTATAGCTAAAAACTGGTTGGTTTTTCGAAATGAATTGCACTTTTTAGTAGATCTAACAATTGGTTGAAGAATAACAAGAGAAATCATTTAAAAAACCACAATACCAGGCGATAGAGTGACGAAATGTCCTACAGGTGAGGCCTCGACGGCGACTAGGGACGATAAGGAAGCGGCGGCCGTCGGCCGGTGTGCTGGTGGTCAGAGGTGGTGAGTTGTGGCCTTCATAAATGAGAGGGAGGTGAAAGTGGTGGTTTCGTCGAATGCAAAAGGTTGTCGACAGTAGCCTGGTTGATGTGTCGACGAGTTTCTGGGATGAACTCCAGCGAGTTGGTCGGCATCAACGGAGGAAATACTGGTGGACAAGGATGACGGAAGTTAGAGGTCGATGTGGCTGTGTTGTTAGAAGTTAGAATAAGGAAGAAGGTTTAATTAGTTTCATTTGGGATTGGGTACATAAATATGCCTTAAAATGTGACGGGAGTGTGTAAATCTGATAGAGTAAGGGGTTGGGATTTTTAGTTGGCACAGTTCGCACCGAACTTTAGGTTCGCACAGGATCCTATTTCTATATATATATATACATATATATATATACATATATATATATACATATATATATATACATATATATATATATATACATATATATATATATACATATATATACATATATATATATACATATATATACATATATATACATATATATATATAAGGGACTGATCAACCTGTATCAAATATATTTGATCAGTTAATAATTTGGGTTCCAGCCTATAGGTGTGACCTCAAGGGATCAACTGATCACCACCATCAAACGATAGTAACTTAAAACTCTAGTGAGCCAATCGTTACCGATAAATGTTGATCAGTTAACTATATAATGTATCATCCCTTATGTAGTCTTATTATGAGATTTAAATATGTGATCGCACTATTGTTGAGAACACATACTCCAATAATCTCCCACTTGTCCGAGATAAGTGTGCGCACCAATTCTCAAGTCCTATTACATCTCCCACTCAATGCAAGGTGTCTTGCAGGTCGTACTTGCATGTGATCATATCTAGAGTGGTTTTCTCGATTTGGAGAGTAACTGTTTGACCGGAATTATCTACCGTAGATACCTTCCGAGCGTGGCCACGCATTTCCAGTTCACTACTCCTCGAGTGGCCCTGAGATTTAGTTAACCCTGACAAGGGGGTGGAAAATTCATATCGCAGTGTTCCCTTTGTACAGTCCCAGTTCTAGATGACCCAAAAGATGCCCATTTGCACTCCATTTTCGAAAGTCGTAGAGCAAAAATCAAAGCCAATCAGAAATTATGCCAACTTGGGCGAACAGTCTCTAGTCAAAGAATCGACTCAAAAATAATACTATAGTAGCTCTCGCCATGACCAGGCTATATAAAAATTACAAGAACTCTATAAGTGGTGACTACCCGAAAGAGTGTCCCATACAGTCTGCCTATGTAATTGACTAGTCATCTCCTATGACCCTATGGCACTTGAACTTGCCATCAATCGACTCACACTCTAGTCACTAGGAGACGTCACCTCATATAAGTCACTAGGGGCCAATACTATGTTAATCCAGTTCACTTTAATAGGGTTCAACATTGTCCTTACTATCTATTTTGATATAACAAAGTAATAAAAAGTTTAAAACAAAACTCAAACGATAAATGCGATTATCACATATGAACAATCAATACAATATTATTGCTTCATATCTCATAATCTCAAGATTATAAAATCCATGTTACTTCATGGTGGTTTCATCAAACCTTTAATAAAAACTTGGTTAAAGATTATACAATATATTAACTAGATAGTTAGAGTAATATACCCTTAATAATCTTATTACTACTTTAGTAATTATCTTATAATATCATTATATTATTTTGGAGAGATTTATTTTAGAGAGAAGTAGTGAGAAAATAGGAAGACCATGGAATGAAAAAATGAACCACAAAATGCTCCATATTGAGCTCCCAAAACCGGCACCCATAGCTAAGTGGGTGGGTTTTCTTTTTCATTTTTTATTCCATGCTTTTTAGGTGGTCTAGACTAGCTAGGTGTGTTTAATAAGGTTAATCATCATTTTGTCTATAGCATCTTCCATACACAAGAAGACAAAAACCAATGGACTCCCTATGCCCTAATAAAACCGGTTATGGGGGCTTGTAGGATCCATTTCGGTTTTCGACATTTCTCCCGTAAATGCTTATTAACCTCGTGTTTAATTATTGCGCATAATTAAAATTTTTAATTTGTCGTATAACAATTATGTGACAAATTAATGGATGATGTATATATGCTCAACTTGTTGAGAATATCTTATCGTCATCACATCAATTAATGTGTACTATGATGCCCATTTTAATTAACTTACAACTTGTTGTAAATTTAATTAACTACCAACCTTTTTCTCAAAATATTTATAAATCTTATTTATAATTATGAGTTCTAAGCTCATAACAAATATTTAACTCACATAACTCAATTTCTATAAGGGATTAATTAACTTGTATCAAATACAAATAATTACTCTTCCATTTGTGCGTCATCCTATAGGTGTGACCAAATGGATCAACTGATCATCAGTGTCAAACGCAAGTAATGTCAAACTCTAGTTAGCCAATCATTACCGATTAATGTTGATTAGTTGACAATATAATTGAATCATCCCCTATGTATTCTTATTATGAGATTTAATCATGTGATCGCACTTTTGTTGAGGACACTTACTCCAAGAATCTCCCACTTGTCCGAGACAAGTGTGCATCACCAATTCTCTTGTCCTACTACATCATCTCCAACTCCATGCAAGGTGTCTTGCAGATCGTACTTGCATTTGATCATATCTTGAGTGGTTTCCTCGATCTGGAGAGTAACTGTTTGACCGTAATTATCTACCGTAGATACCCTTCCGAGCGTGGCCACGCATTTTTAGTTCACTACTCCTCGATTGGCCTTGAGATTTTAGATAACCCTGACAAGGGGATGGACAATTCCTATCGCACTATTTCCTTCGTAAAGCACAATTCATCATGACCCAAAACATACCCATTTGACTTAAGTTACGACAGTCATAGAGCATAAATCAAAGCCAATCAGAAACTGTGCCAACTTGGGCGAACGGTCTTTTGTCAAAGAATCGACTCATCAGAATACTATAGTAGCTCTTGCCACGACCAGGTTGTATATGAATTACCAGAACTCTATAAGCGGTCAGTGCCCGACAGAGTGTCCCATACAGTCTGCCTATGTGATCGACTAGTCATCTCTTATGACTCTATGGCACTTGAACTTGCCATCAATCGCATCACACTCTAGTCACTTGGAGAAGTCACCTCATATAAGCAATTAGGGGCCAATAATATGTTAATCCAATTCACAAAGTAATAAAAAAGTTTTAATAAAACTCAAACGATGAATGCATTATCACATATGTAAAAACGATACCATATCAATTACTACATAATCTATAATCCATACTTAATATTCTATATAACTATACATCTCAACTCAATTTAAATGGCATGACTTATCATGCTTAGCCTATGAAAAGTTCTTGGTTAGTTAGTCTTAGCAACACTTTCCGCTTTCCTAACCTTATTATATACGTTTTCCCTTTGTTACGTATAATGTTTATTATAAAACCTTCTGAGTACGTGTCTAGATGCTATCTAGACATAGACTCTCTTGCCTTGGAATAACTCCCACTGTCCTCACAGTGTGTAGGGATAGGACCTTCAGTTATTGGAACGAACTACCATAGTTCCTCCAATTCATAAAACCGAATCATAATATCATCCCTTCCTTCTTGCATATTTCAGTATCGCAAGTGTACTCAATTTCCGTTGTGTATATCTCTTGGTTGAACTGCCTAGGATATTTCTTGCAGATATCCTCCTTAAATATTATACCCAAGATGGTTCTCTAACCATCCTTATGTATTTAGAATATGGTTTTTATGTAATTCCTTGCACATAAATCCATCTCATTTCTAAATGCTTAGCTTTATATCTTTAGTACTTCCGGAGTACTAACTAATGAACAATGTGGCTATATAGAGACTTCTCTCAAGGATTCGATTTGTAACATCTCGTCATACTCCAAGTATAGAAAGTTTAATAATGGTTATACATCTTAGGGTAATGAATTAATCCCGCAGCGGAAGCAAGTGGTTTCAATTTCTACATGTTCAATACTATTGAACTTGTCAAGATTCTTATTAACATAAGAATAGTCATTTTGACGCTAATATCCTTTTAGAACTAACTTTATAGGTCTTGATACTTTGGAGATGTATTATTATTCTCCTAAGTCTTCCATCATTCACAATGATCAATATGTCTCTTACATATAAGACTAGTAACACCACATTACTCCCACTAAACTCCATGTATAAACAGAACTACTCGACAATTCGAGAAAAGTTTATCACATGATCAAAACATACAATTCAACTCTTCTTCCTAAGTTTTCATCCTACCTTAGGATTATTGCGGTTTTCAAAACTCGTGCAAGATAATTTTAAAATCCAACAGTCAAAGAATATTATTAAATCCAAATTTAACGAAGCGTTGCAATTGGTGTAAACCTCTTACCACCAATCAACCAAGTTATGGAAACATCTTAATGTTTATGTTCACTTCGGACTTTTGCGGAGTTGAAACTAGATAAATCATCTTAATAAGTTACAGGTTTGTTACTTTCAAAAATAACATGACTCCTGTCCATTTTAGGCTTCGAAGAAATAATTACTGATTTTGACCAAGAAGGAACATCTTCCTACGTTTTAATCTCCAAGAAGGAACATCTTCCTACGTTTTATTCTCAGTTTGTGGCTCTTGAACATTTTCCCCCACTCTGTCTTAAAGAAATAATCCTTTTTTTTCTTTAATAGACAGCATCACGAGCCACAAACCCTTTGTTCTCGTGATCATGTAGGAAGAGAGAGCACATGTTTACAAACGAAACAAGCTACAATTTAGGTACCATGCCTAACCATATCTCATATGAAAAGTAGATGATTACTTTAATCATGTTTTATTTTAGTGGAAAATTTAAATGCCAGACAAATTTTATAACAGAAACTACCTCCAAGTGCAATGTAAAGATTCAATCATATCATAAAGAAAGTGAAATTCTGAAACCATATCACACTTTTTTTGGTGCAGATAAAATTCTTCACTTTATTGTTCCCCATTTTAACAAAGTACTAATACTTTGGTTTTATAATCTGTAGTTTTTCATACCTTTACACATTCATTGAACTTATTCAAAGAAATTCTCTTCTTACCTCATTAAGTGGATATCAAGTATCTACCTAATTCGTTGATAAAATAGATGAAGAAGTAATAACCTTTTCCAATTGAAATTGTATTCGACCATACACTTCAAAGTGTAAATTGGGCGAATATCTTGCTCTATTCATAATCCTTTTCCAGAAAAAGTCATGAATTAACTTGCTTTGAATACAAGATTCCCACACACCAAAAGATTCCTAATCAAATGGTTTGGGAGACTAGTCAAAACTAGTTTCTAAATGTGAATTTCAATCGAGATCTAAGAAATGATTAGGGTCACCAACTTGAGTCTTGTATATATGACATTTATTTCTAGTATGAATATAATTACCTTGATGTGTATAGTCTCACCATAAACTTAATCGTGGTATATAAGAGCATAACGCTTGTTTAAATTGAATAATAGTGAAACCTTTTGCGTTTTGTACCAAAACTTGAATTATATTCTTATTTAGAGTTAGTGTACATCATAACAATTATAGAGGTACATTTCTAAATACAAAACTAAAATGAGTACACTACAACATTCATATGTTCATGGATGAAATGACAACTACCCTAGTTCCATTCATGCAAATTTCTGAACTTATTCTTTCTAGTCATCACATGATAATGCCAAATATGATGAAATCCATAAATTTGTATCAAATACTCATGATGAGGTAATTGACAATAATGCAATGTCTATGTCATAGATATTCAAGAAGGAATATGTTGGAGTCACACGGCCCACTTCCTTGATCTTTACTTATTTGGGGTTTGTCTCTATTTTAGTGTCTAACACTTTCTCTCTCAAGCCTAGTTCTATCCTTAACATTTAAGATAGGTACTTACTTTTTATTGCTCCCACAGACTTCAAGAATTTCTACTTGATGAAGACTCATCTTCATTTAAATTCCTAGTTAATCCTTCACAAGGGTTAACTCTATTGTGGTATTTGGTTAATCAGAATTTCTAACAAACTAATTTTCCAATTTAACATTGTCATGTTCTTAACAACTTAAGTGTTTGATGACAAGTGTTTAGGTTGAGCAATAAGACTTTCGAAACATGGATACATAGAAGAATTATCAAAATATATTTTGACTAATTACTACTTCTATTTATGCTTCTGCATAAGAGATTTCATATACATGGGTATGTAAGAAATTTTAAGATGTTAATCTTATAGGGCCCTCTACAACTTTATTAATATGACTTGCTGGGTTAACTCTTTAACCGATTCTACACTTAGAACTCTCGGTCGATGAAATTACATTAAGTTCATCTTTTGCCCGGACCTATTACGGCTACGGTCGCTAATACTTCCGTTGAGTTCAACCAAATTTCGAAGTGTAATAACTATTTATTACCCCACTTACCCAACCTCAATAGAGAGCACCACAAAAAATCGTATTGTACCCTTATGAAATTGATACTCATGGGTTCCTACTATTTGGTGAGCCTAAGTCTCAATATTTAAAATGTGTGAGGTCGAGTTAGTTTATTATCTATCAAATTTAAGTGAAACAAATTTTCGAACTAGCGATAATTATAATTGACACGGTCGAATACTCGATATGATATGCATGTGTTGTTTATGGCGATTTGGCTATGCATGCAACATATAATGAAAAATGCATAAGCAATAACTAAATTTCTTAATATCGCCTTCCTAAAGTAGAAAATCTAATATACTATTTACAAATTCGGAAACCAACTCCACTGGTCCCTTGAACTTCAAGTGGCACGCTTCCCAAGGGCTCCGTCTCCATCTATGCAGCGGCTACTCTAGCTTCCCTTGGAGATCCTCCTCATGTTTGCTTAGCTTTTCCTTTTTTCTTATGCCCTAAATTCAATAAGAAAGGTGAGAAACACAACTAGTATTTTAATACAAAGTTGAGTTGGAAAATTAATATAAATAACATAAACTTTTGGAAGAAATATTACCTATAAGAGTTACACGTCTAGCTTTGATGTCTTCCAAATATTTGGGGCAACTACGCTTCCAATGATCTATGCCATTACAATAATGGCACATATCATCGTATGTGGCTCCCTTTTTGGGTTTGGAAGAGAAACTCTCAATAGCTTTCCCCTTACCCTTGTAGGGAGTGGGCTTCTTACTCTTGTTAGCATTTTTCTTAAACTTTTCCTTACTCTTTGCATTGATATTGAGCATATACTTGCTAGTGCTTGCATTAAGCCACATGCCTCTTTTGGCTTGCACAAGCATTTTGTCCAACTCATAGAGATCGGTTTTCAAGTTTTGCATGTTATAGTTTACCCTAAACTAACCATAGCCCTTGATACGGCTTAAGGAATGGAGCACTCGGTCAATCACGAGTTGCTCGGGGATCTCAATCCCTTGCAACTTGAGGGTCTCAAGATACTCAGTCATTTTGAGCACATGAGGCCTCACTTTTTGTCCTTTTTTGATATTAAGGTCAGAGAATTGGGAAGCCGCTTCATATTGAATAATCCTAGGAACTTGTGAAAAAATGGTCCCAAGTCTAGTGTAGATTTCATAGGCGGTGCTCATCTTTATGGCACTCCTTTGAAGATCGGGTTCCATGGAGAAAATAATGACATCGTGACCGCGGCGGATTCTTTTTGGTAGGTCTCATAGGCCTCCATAACCGCGGTTGTTGACCTGACATTAGGAGTAGTGGGAGGAGCCTTGGTAAGGTATTTGAGCATGTCATCACCTTCCGCGGCTAAGCGAAGTTGCGCATCCCAATCGGTGAAATTTGAACCATTCTTTTCGAGTTTGCAACGATCCATAAATGATCGAAGTCATGAAACGGTAGTGAGAGGTGGTGCGGACGAGCTAGAGGTTGCCATTGTCATAAATCAATTGACTACAAAATATGAGATGAAGGAAAAATTAACATTTATCGTGAATAAGACTTGTAAGTATTTTAGACAAGTTTAGCATTTATATAACGACCTCTACCCAATTATATAAACGATTCCAAGACCAAAATTCATATTAACTCGGTGGTGAGCCAACGGTCCCTCTACATCCTTACTAATATAATTTGGTGGGTTAACTAATTTTACCGATTCTACATTTAGAACTCTCGGTTGATGAAGTTACACTAAGTTCATCTTTAGCCTGAACCTATTGAGACAACGATCCCTCAAATAATTTCGTTGAGATCAACCAAATTTCAAAATGTAATAACATTTTATTACCTCACTTACCCAACGTAAAAAGAAAGCACAGTGGTATAGTATTTCAATACCGTATTGTACCCCAAATGAAATTGGGATTCATGAGTTCCTACTATTTGGTAAGGCTAAGTCTCAATTTTATAAAATGTGAGAGGTCTTGTCAGTTTATTATCTATCTCTTTTAAGTGAACAAAATTAGTGATCTATCGATAATTATAATTGACAAGGTCGATGATTCGATTTAAAAATGCATGAGATGTTATGGCGATTTGGCATGCATGCAAACATATAAAAACGAACATGTAAAGAAAAACAATTTCCTAGTGTGGCCTTTCCTAAAATAGAAAAACTAGTTATCTATTACATATTCGGAAACCAACTCCTTTGGTCCCTTGAACTTCATGTGACATGCTTCCCAAGGAAACACCGTCTTGATCGGAACTCCTTTCCGAATGGCTCCGGCTTTAGGAAACTCCGAAATTAAAAAATAATAATAAAATGCATAGCTATTTCTATTATACATTTTTAATAAAAATAAATCTATTAAATTATAAAACGGGTATGCGAAATCACATTAAAATTACAACCAAATAGATATTCCCTTACATTACGGGTAATATCGATTAAAAACTAAGGTCATACTAAGACAAATTACATTAATAAAAAATTACATAAATTTAAATGACACTCATCCCTAAAATATGCAACAAAATATATGTATTCAAACATGCAAAATGAATGTGCCAAATCGCCCTACTAGATTATATCGTATATAGCTCGGTTTTTATGGAAATGTGCGATAAAACTTATAAAAAATAATTTAATTAATACTTAAATCAAATTTAAGGCCAAGTTAATTATCCTAACTATATTAGGACTCAAAATTTATTCTTCACTAAAAATTTGACCATAATCCAACTTGATTATACATTGTTGCTAATATTTAACCCTTTTAATCATAAAATTTATGAAATAATTCCAAATTTAATTACAATTATCTAAAAATTTTAAATTTAAATTTTTAAAAATTCTTGGATATTACCATGACCCTCATAATGTCAAAAATATGAGTTAAAACTTCGATTTAATTTAGAGAAAAATATAGTTGCGATTTATCGGTTTTATCAAATAAAAGGCCTAAAGCATACGAAAATTAATCAAATCAATTTTCCAACTTTACATATGATGTGTAGGACATAAATATAACATAAAAAATATTCTCATGCCATGGAAATTAAGTTAGCTATTTTTGCTTATATAATCTCGATTTAATCCAATTTTAACCATTAAAATCATAAATCATGCAAAATTAATCGAATTAATTTCAAATTTTACATAAAGTAAGTAAAATATGCATGTAAGATCATATTAAAATTTAATGGCAAATTGAAAGTGTAACTATTTTTAGTTAACAAACCATCATTTTACCCAATAAAATGTTATTATTATTCTAAAAATCATAAAAAAGAGCAATCAACTTCCATAAACCATCTAAAATAACCTAAAATATTTTAGGACCAGAATGTATACATGCATGAAAAAATTTGTGTGTTACTCTAACTTACACAAATTTTCCGGTTTTTATTTTAGTCATCTAATAACTCGTAAAAAACCTAAAAAACGATTTGCATGCAACAAGAAAGCTCTTGATACCAACTGTTAGGTTCTTTAACCCTCTTATTAGACTCTTCTAATATGGATCTAAGTTACTTTTTAATTTAGATGTTATGAATCTACTTGCATGCAAACAAAAATAAGAGTAAGGAGACAAAACAATATTTTCCTTACATTAGAAAGAAACGGAAATATGGGCACAAGGATCGACTCCTTCCAACCTTGTTCTTGAGCTATGAATAAAAGGATGATCCTCCGAGTTTCAAATTAGAAACTCTCGTATTGATTGCACCCAAGATTTCACCCAAATATTTCTAGTAATATTAACTAGATATTACAAGAAATTAAATCCCTAAATATTAATTTTATTACTACTCTAGTAATCAGATAATGATAATATGGTTGTGTGATTTTAGAGAGAAGCTTGCATAAGATGGAACAAGAAAAATTAGCAACAAAATTGCCCTTGAAAGGGCTCCAAAAACCGGCACCCTTATGTCCATTAGTGGACAATTACTTTTCCTTATTTTAATATACATGCAAATAGGTAATGACTATATTAGGGTAGACCTTTATCATAAGCATGCAACTAGGTGAATGATTACATGCAAGTGATTGATTAAAGAAAAGACAAAAATAAAATGTTGTCCAACAACATTGTATTTTCGGCCAACATGGTGTAAAATAGACCATTTTGATTTTGTAATGTTTGTCACACAAATATAGAATTATATATTTATTTATCTTACATAAATAAATATTATTTTGATCATATAACAATTATATAATATAAAAAAATAATTAATATATACACTTAACTCTTAAGTGGTAATTATGTCATTATATTAAAATATAATGAGTCCTATAATGTCCACTTTAATTAATTTACAACCCTTTATAAAATGTAATTAATGATAACCTCTACCTCTAAAAATACAAAACCTCGATGAATTTAACGAATTAACGCTTAATTATTATATTAAATCTTATATAATCATATTACAATAAGATATAAAAATACATTAAATTAGTCAATTATCTCATAATACAATAATAAACGTGTATTGACTCGAGTTTTAAACTCGACTTCAACAAACTCACACAACTAAATATATATATATATATATATATATATATATATATATATATATATATATATATATATATATATATATATATATGTATAGAGGCGGGATCTCGTGAGTTTGGTTCTCACGGCGAGTTGTGAGTTTGCTCTTTAAAATCTCAGCCATTAGATGAGACTATATTCATGACTGTGATTAAATCTAAAAGGAAAATAAGAGCTACTCCTCTGTGCAAAAGGATGACAAAAACTAAATTAAACAAATCCACCGTTGTAGATTCTCTTTTCTTAGCCAAAATCAATCAAAACATTATCATCAATCAAGCATACGGAACGAACGCTCGAACAAAAATTGTCATCAATCAAAAAATTCCTCTCTCGTCTATAACGATAGAATCGATTTCAGTTCGTCAAAAAATTATCATCAATCAAAAATTATCATCAATAAAAAAATTATCATCAATAACTGTTGATGTGACTGGTGCAGGCATATTGGTGCGGCGGTGCTGTCAATGGTGAGGGCGCGCGTCCGGTGGTGCGGGGTGGTGATGAATGGTGCTGAAGATATGAAGGAGATGATCGGGATTGGGGGATGTCGGGTTTGGGCCTTGGTGGTTGTGATGTGTTGTGGCTGAGATTGATCGTATGATGGAGGAGATGACTGAGTTCGTTGAATTCTGCAGCAAGAAGGTTGACGATGATGAGTCTGGGTCGCGGGATAATAACACGAGGTAATTTTCGTGCTTAATTTTGCAGCTGAATTCCGGGTTGCAGAATCCGAATCACGGTGGTCGAGGGAGTTCTGATTGAAAGCGTAGATTTCTAAACTAGGTTCTCGTAATATCACGCTTCAGAATCCGCTACTGGTAAAAAAGTTTCCTTATGCAGATTCAGATTCAGCAACTGGGCAATCGGCTGAAGTAATACATTGGATTATCCGCTACCCACCAGCAACAATCAATCGCCGTAGATTGGATGATCAGACCGACTGTAATCTCCTGTAGTCTGTCCTTCCCTAACCTCATTCCCCGGCCTAAAAAGATCTGACTATTTAGGATAATGTTATATAACCCAGTAGCACTTTAACAGTTTCCATCAAGGTACCAAACGTTCCGAGCTTCTGGTCATGATCAGTGCTGCTGATACATAAACAAGTACAACCTCTAAAATCCTTGAGAGTTCTGTTCTGCTCCAAAACCTATCAGAACTCCCTCGACCACCGTGGTCCGGGACATTAATCTCAATCCGGTTATATCAAGAGTTTTGTTTCAGCCAATGAAGGGCATTTGGATAAGATGAGTGATCCCAATTTACTAACTTATATTGGGGAAGGCGGAAACCTTAAGCGTGATCAGGTAGGGGTTCCTCCTGATCAGGTATTGAAAGCCGAATTTGGCGTTGAATAATAGTAGACTGAGTAAAAAGCCAGTCAGGGTTGTTAGAGGGCTTAGGTATGGAAGTGGGAATGCGAAGATTGTGTATGTTTATGATGGGTTGAATGAGGTTTGTGAAACTGTTCAAAAGGGAGGGCCTCACGGGAATTTGGTTTTCGAGTTTAGGATGAGTCGAATTGCTGGACAGCCGATTGCTCATTGGACTGAGTATAAGCGTCGGCTTGGTTAAGGTGTTAGTGTTTGTGATAGTTGTCTGCTTAGCTAATTATTGCTTGACTTAGCCTTATCTTTAGTACTAACTTGGACTTGGATAATGTGTTAGTCTAATTTTAGGGTGGTTGGTTAATATTGTGGGTCTCCTAGGTTATTGAATGGCTGAAAAAAAATCTGATGGTGTTTCGATGTATTTCACTGAATAAATGCAATAACAACACAATAAATCCAGTAACACTACAATAACAATGTAAAAATACAAGAGTAACAACACAATAACAACACAATAAATTCAGATAAAACTATAATAAAACCACAATAACACTACAATAACAGCACAATAACACGGGAAAAAAAAGGTAAAAAGAAAAATCAAAGTAGTTAAAAATATCAAAGTTACACGGTAATAACATCACAATAACACTAGAATAACAGTACAATAACAAGTGGTAAAAGAGAATAAAAAAAGTCAAAGTGACATCGAAATAACATTACAATAACACCAGAATAACAACACAATAACATGTGGTAAAAAAAAGAGTAAAAAAATCTAAGTGACACCGGAATAACATCACAATAACATCGGAATAACAATAACAGAAGAATAACAGAACAATAACATGTGGTAAAGAAAGAGTAAAAAAATCAAAGTAGTAAAAAAATCTAAGTGACACCGGAATAACATCACAATAATACCGGAATAACAATAACAGGAGAATAACAGCACAATACCATGTGGTAAAAAAATCAAAGTAGTAAAAAAATCAATGTGACACGGAATAACATCATAATAACACCAGAATAACAATAACAGGAAAATAACAGCACAATAACACGTGGTGAAAAAAGAGGAAAAAAATATCAAAGTCGTACAAAAAAAAATATCAAAGTTTTTTTTTTAAAAAAAAAAAAACACAATAACAGCATAATAACACGAGGTAAAAAAGTGTAATAAAAATTAAAGTAAAAAAAATCCGGTACAAAAAGGAACAAAAAAAAGGTAACATAATGAGAAAATCAAAGAAAAACATAACAGAAAAAAAAAATCAAAGTGGTAAAAAAAAGCACAATAACAACATAATAACACGAGGTAAAAAAAAAAAAGATAAAAAAAAATTAAAGTAAAAAAAAAGTAACATTCGATAAAAGAGAAAATAAGTAAATGACAGTGGTTTTATATGACATGTAAGATTAGATCTTGACCATTCATCTCTAATATAATCTAGTAGTTGAGATTTAAAAGCGCAAACTCACAACTCACCATAAGAAACCAAACTCACAAGATCCTATCTATATATATATATATATATATATATATATATATATATATATATATATATATATATATATATATATATATATATATATAGATTTGGGATCCTATGAGAACCACCCGTATAATGAGAACCATGAGAACCACTTACAGCCCTTAGATCACTCATAATTGACGGTCAGATGAACATAACTTTGTTACTAACGCCACCTCCCCTAAACCCTTTCATCATTTTCATTTTGCAAATTCTTCTTTCTCACTCATCTCCCTCTCTCTCTCTCTCTTCGACTATCGCTTTCTAGATCATTCCTCCACTTTTGATCGTCACAAACATTCCGATCAAGTTCCTCGACGATCAAAATCTTCGACGCTTTTTCCAGCAACAGATCCTGGTAATTCAACGAGGTAAACTTCCGATATTCATGATTAATTTTTAGCGAAATTAGGGTTTCTGTGTTTCTGTCTTTGTAATTTTTAAATTTGTCGACTAAATTAGTTGAATTTAAGCCTTCATTAATGTGTTATAGTCGGAATTTTCAATTATGTTTGTCAAATTAGGGTTTTCGTGAATTAGATTGGGAAAACTTGGAAATGAGGGTTGGGGAAGTTAAGCAACTACGTACATTTGTTGAAATCATGAAATTAGGGACTGATTTTTTGAAATTAGGGTTTCTGTCTTTCTGTCTTTCTAATTTTTAAATTTGTCGATTATATTAGTTGAATTTAAGCCTTCATTAATGTGTTACAGTCGGAATGATGAATTATGTTTGTCAAATTAGGGTTTTCGTGAATTAGATTGGGGAAACTTGGAAATGAGGGTTGGGGAAGTTAAGAAACTAAGTACATTAGTTGAAATCATGAAATTAGGGACTGAACTTCCAAAATTTTTGCTAATTAGGCTACTTCATCGTCCTTATATGGAAGATTCTTAGATTCGTAGTCTTGTTGTTCATATTTTTACTAATTAACCTTATTACGCAATAATCAAACCCTGATTCCCCATGTTGTTGTTGATGTTTGTTGTTGATTTTCTACTGAAATTGTTTAAATATCAAATTCAAACAACGCATACTAAGTAGCATATGCGCTGTGAGTAAAGCTACTAAAGTTAGTAACTATTATACTGAGTCAAGTGAAGTTGTACATATTTCCTCCATTTAAAAGTATTCCCTCTTTTCAATTCTGCATACAGAAAAAAAAAATGGAAAATTGGTGCAAAGGTTGGGTAGTCAATCGCGAGGAAGTAGAACGAGAACTTTTTATCCAACATTATGTCAAAGAGAAAACAGACTCTCTGAGTTACCTTGGTAAAGTTACCAAAATTGAGTTCAATGATCGTCGCAATCAATCAAGATATGATGTCTTAACTGGTCTAGATCCTGTGTCAAACATCTTCAATCACCTTGATAAATGCTTTGATAGGGCAAGCCTGGCCAATGTCTGTAAATTGTGGGCTAAACTCTTTCTTTTCTTCTTGTATTCACCTGGTGTTCTGATAGTTTACCTACAAACTTTAGGATTTAATGACATTAATGGCGTGAGGATAGTGCGTAGTCGTGGTAGACTAATTTCCAAAAGATGCAAGTGTTTTATGACGGCTAATATGGCATCCAAATTCGTCATGCATGTTCACCAACGAAGAAATGTTTTTCAGAACACCCATCTTAATCCACTTAATGACAGTCAAATTAAGCAAGTTGATGAGATGTTGCGGGATATTCCACCTTTGTCACATGAAGAAGCGAAAGCAATAGCAACACCCTTACTAGCTCGTCGAAGGTTCTCTTATGGTGAAGTCGTTGATTTGACGTAGGTCTATCATAAGTTTGTACAACTTTCTGGCCAACGTACTATATTTATACTTAGGCACTTAGGGTATTGAATGTTAAGGTTTAAATGTTCCTTTTTGCCAGGCTTTACTAATAATTATGTAATTAGTTTGGGCATTTTGGATTGTAGAAGTTGTTATAAATGTTGGTTTGACATATATATATATATATATATATATATATATATATATATATATATATATATATATATATATATATATATATTTTTAGTTTGACTTTCACAGCCAATGTTCTTTCATTTCCCAATTTTACTTAGTTTTGATCTCTATTCATCAAGTTGTATTATGCTCTTCACCATTGTTTTGCAACATAATTTACTGTGAAATGTTGCTATCTGTCTTCATTATAAACATGTGATTTGTACAACAGTTTGTCTTTCAACTGTCTTTACAATATCCCTCAAATCATTGATAGATATGGGGCGAAATAGTGTTGCAGCCAAGAAAAAAGTTCTACTAAAAGGAGGTCAGTCAGTCAAAGATTATTTTTCACCAAAATCGAAAGCTGCAACAACTGATGTTGTTGACCCAAGCAATTTGAGTAAGAAAATCAGTTTACCCTTGCACATTCATGGAAAACAAAATTTCCTTATCAGTACATGAAGTAGCGTTGCACATGCTTGAAAGAAAAATATAAGTACATTACACAACCCTACACCTGCATGAACTAATCAACATTAATTTTGAGAGCCTCACAAAATGCAACCTCACCTTAGAACGAGAAATAAGGGAAAGGGTTGAGGGTTGGATTAGACGGATCCGCAGTAGCGGTCTGCCTAATCCAACCCTCAACCCTTTCCCGTCCCGTTTTAGGATACCCGGCAACATATGTTTATTAAACAACCGTGTACATGCATGACAAAGCAGAGTATGTGCATTAAACAGTCTTCCACATGTCTGAAAAATAAGGGAAAGGGTTGAGGGTTGGATGAGGCGGATCCGCGGTAGTGGTCCGCCTTATCCAACCCTCAACCATTTCCTATCCCGTTTTAGGATACCCGGCCCTCTACTTTCACTCCCGTCCCCAAAAAAAGGGTTCACTCATCCCCTATAGGGTGTGTGAGAAGGGAAAGGGTTGAGGGTTGGATTAGGCGGATCCGCGGTGACCGGCTCAAAACTGAAAAGGGCCAGGTCAAGGACGTCTCTCTAACCTAGAAGAGGGCTCCTAAACAGTTTCTACCCCGGGTTCATTTTATTAGACTCATCCTAAGTTCATTAAATTCATTGGTTTAGGCCTTAGGATCGTTCGCTCTGATACCACTTTGTAACACCCCCATTTATTCAGGAGCCTTTAGCTAGACATTCCCAAATAAATAAGACTGTTACCATCTCGGTTTCCCGAGGTAATGAATAACAAAGTCTAACTCACCAAAGTACTTTAAATTAAAACTTTAATGAATACATATGTATTACAAATTAATCAACTAAAACTTAATGTAAAATAATTACAACTCGCAGCGAAAATAAATAAAGTGATCTCATAATCTACGTGGTCTAGATTTCTAGGTAGATTTTCCATGTCCTCACGCATCCCATAGCTCCCAAGTCAGCTAATCTTTAGTACCTATCAAATCTGCTCCCCATTATGGTTCACCACAGGTGTTCACGAATACACTGTCAACCACGAGGTTGAGTAGGAATAGCTAAACAACAACAATAAAAGAATACAAGACAATATCAAATGCAAATGCAATGCATGCTCATGATCAATACTCCGACACTCCCGTTCATCCCGCCAATCCCTGGCCGGGGTAATCTTAATAACATCCCAGAGACAAGTCCTGCAGAACCAGCCTGGGAAAATCAATGCAAGTGCCCATGATATGATATGCAAACAAAATATTTACCATCCCAAATACGAGACTGGGGAAACCAAATCAATATATGCATCTCAGACATGAGCTGAGGTAGTCAATAATCAAATCATCTCAGTCACGAGCTGAGGTAGTCATTAAACAATATATCTCAATGCAACCAACCAACAATCATATATCATCCATCACAATTCCAAATAATTCAACGAATAAAATTAGATAATACCATTCAAGTAAACATTAAAGTGATTGAGTAGCTATCCTACCTGTATAGCAAAGCGGCTCAACAAAATCCAAATAGCAAAGCACACGAATCCAAGCAACAAAACCCGTCTCACAAAAGCGTCATCAATTAATCTTAAGATGAAGAAAAGATGAACAAGCTCCTTATCTCTCTAGTCTCATTCTCTCTCTCTCTCTCTCTCTCTCTCTCTCTCTCTCTCTATATATATATATATATATATATATATATATATATATATATATATATTGTGTTTTGTGAAAGTGAATAAAATTTGTGGTTTGCTATTGTATATATAGTAGTAAGGTAGTATCGTTTTAGGAAAGTTTATAAGTTGTAAAATATAATAATATTATAATAAAATATTTATGGCAAGTAAAATTAATAAATAAATAAAATAATCATAATCATAATAATAATAATAATAATAATGGGAGATAATATTATATTATTAGGAATATTATAGTAAGGTGCGAAATTATGAAACTAATTACCGCGTAACATCACTCAACGAGTTCAGCTTTGCGCACTGATTTTCAAACAGCTGTCATTTTTTTCGTTACTCATCGGAATCAAGCTTGTGACCATGCGTTGGAAAGCTAAGACGATAAGCTTTCACCAAAAATTTGAATCACCCTCATAGAAACTGTAAAACTCTAGATATTCCCGTTTCAAATTACCCCTAAAACAAGTGATCATATTTATGTAATTAGCACATTTGTGCAAGCTTCCTATTAACCATTCATAGTCTGCCTTGTACTTTACACACACACAGAGGGTCATATAACCATAAAATATGAGGGGTATTACAGAAAGGGTTAAGGGTTTGATTAGGCGGATCCGTGGTAGCGGCCCGCGTAATCCAACCCTCAACCCTTTCCCGTCCCGTTTTAGGATACTCGGCCCTCTACTTTAAATCCCATCCCCAAAAAAGGGTTCTCTCATCCCCTCTAGGGTGTCTCTTGGTCTCGCGGACGACAATGTGAGAAGGGAAAGGGCTGAGGGTTGGATTAGGCGGATCCACTGTAGCGGTCCGCCTAATCCAACCCTTATCCCTTTCGCGTCCCGTTTTAGGATACCCGGCCCTCTACTTTATATCCCGTCCCCAAAAAAGGGTTCACTCATCCCCTCTAGGGTGTCTTTTGGTCTCGCGGCCGATAATGTGAGAAAGGAAAGGGTTGAGGGTTGGATTAGGCGGATCCTCTATCGCGGATCCGCCTAATCCAACCCTCAACCCTTTCCCGTCCCGTTTTAGGATACCCGGGCCTCTGCTTTAAATCCCGTCCCCAAAAAAGGGTTCACTCATCCCCTCTAGGGCGTCTTTTGGTCTCGCGGTCGATAATGTGAGAAGGGAAATGGTTGAGGGCCGGATTAGGCTGATCCGCGGTAGCGGTCCGCGTAATCCAACCCTCAACCCTTTCCCGTCCCGTTTTAGGATACCCAACCCTCTACTTTAAATCCTGTCCCCACAAAAAGGGTTCATTCATCCCCTCTAGGGTGTCTTTTGGTCTCGCGGCCGATAATGTGAGAAGGGAAAGGGTTTATGGTTGGATTAGGCGGATCCGCGTACCGCAGATCAGCCTAGTCCAACCCTAAACCCTTTCCCGTCACGTATTAGGATACCCGACAACATATGTTTATTAAACAATTGTGTATATGCATGACAAAGCAGAGTATGTGCATTAAATAGTCTTCTATATGTATGAAAAAAAGGGAAAGGGTTGAGGGTTGGATTAGGTGGATCCGCTGTAGCGGTCTGCCTAATCCAACCCTCAACCCTTTCCCGTCCCGTTTTAGGATACCCGACCTTCTACATTTAATCCCGTCCCCAAAAAAGGGTTCACTCGACCCTTGTAGGGTGTCTTTATTAAAACAACCTTGTACATGAATGAAAAAGCATAGTATGTGCATTAAATAGTCTTCTACATGTATGACAAAGCACTATAAGTGCATTAAAATTTTGCATCAGTTGCTGGGTTATTTGATGCAACTTCTGTTGATATATTAATCCTAAAATTTCCCATATTAGGTGAAATGATGAAACATTAATGCATTAAAAACTTCTGCATATCACCTAATTGATGTTATTTAACATTTGACAGATGATGGGGATGTCTTATCAGAAACAGTTGATAACGATGCTTCTAAACCAGAAACAGCTGATAAGGAAGCTATAAAACAGAAACAGTTGTTTTGTGTCGAGTGAGTCCTCATACTAAAAGACCAGTTGATGAGGATGTCTTAACGAAAGATGTTGAAGAATCATCTACCAAGAAAAGGAGAGTGTCTACTGTTACTGATAAGAAAGATGCTAGCAGCAATGCTAGTAGGAAAGGAACTCCACATAGGAAGTGTGGTAAAGATTATGATATGCTGGTAACTAGGATGAGTCCTTCTTTGATAATTAATTTTATCAACTCGAACCTGTTTGAGAAGCAAATTGAAGCTATACAGAGCATGGGTTTTGGAGAGTTGTTAAAACTTCAGTCGGAAGAAATCCATGGCCATTTAGCTAGATGGATAGTGGAGACTTTCAATCCATTCACTTGGTCCTTGATGAATGGGGATTTTACTATCACAGATGAGGATGTCTACCTTGTCACGGGAATTCCTATGGGGCCATTAGATATCAATCTAGTTGGGAGGTACTGTAAAGAAGAGGGTTATTTAGAGGATGTCCGGAGATTTAAGGAGCAATTTAGTACCACAGATATTACCAAGAAGGTTTTACTAGAGAAGATGATTGAGCAGCGGGATGCTGGAGATGATTTCAAGAGGAATTTTCTTGTATATATTGTTTCTGTTCTGTTGATGGGGGTAGCTAGTGATTATCCCAGCACCCCGTATATTAAGCTGCATGTTCGATCTGTTTGATGTACCTAAATATAATTGGTGCAAGTTTGCACGAGTCAACATGATTGAAAATGTCATTTCCTGGAAAAAGGCAGCAGCTAAAGACCCTGGTACGTCCTTTGAGGGAACAATTCTCATTTTCTATCTTATCTACTTCGATACAGTCATTTTCAAGACAAGAACGGTCATTCGATATTTCCCTTTGTTAGCCAATTGGTCTGACGAACGTATCAGAAAGAGGGTGAAGATGGAAAAACATGAAGCAGATGGTTTTGGAGAGGGGCGCGTAGAAGACAGATTTGTTTATACAGCACCCGTGTTTAAAACTGACAAACGGGTTGATGATGTTGGAAAAGGTTGAGGGTGCTTGAGTGACGACAAAGGGAAAGGGAATGGTTGAGTATACTGATAAAGGAGGTCCCGGTGATAAGAAAACAACAGATTGTATCAAGTTTTTGGCGGGGACTGTTGTTACTCTTGCAGACAGTTATGGTGCATTCTCAAAGCCAATCATGCAAGCAAAGTTTGTGATTCCTGGTATGGAAGTTGTTACCAAAATGTCGACTTTGGCAGATTCGTTATTTGAAGGGTTTTCACTTTCGCAACAAAGTAAAGAAGAATCTGAGATGGAAGAAGAGGAGAGAAAGGATGAGGAGAAAGATGACCATGAAATGGAGGAAGAGGAGAGAAACGATGAGGGTAAAGTGGAGGATAAATTTGAGAAGGTCAAGGAGAAAGATGACCATGAAATGGAGGAAGAGGAGAGAAAGGATGAGGGTAAAGTAGAGGAGGGGAAGAAGTATGTGGATTATATGGACTCTGATGAGTTTTACAACGATCCCAACATCTTGGTTGATTTAGAGGGGATTCTGAATAGTGCATATAACCGTGTTGGTGAGACATTTAAAGAACACCAAGTTATGATGGAAAAGATGGACAAGGAACTCATGAGGGGACCATCTTTCAGTCTCTTTCACGGTGAGGATGCGTTATATACATCTCAAGAGTTCCACGAAGCACAGAGGTCTAGTGATATGTGTCATATGGATGTTCCCCATGCGAGCACGTCAACTGCACCTGTCATTCCATCCCCTCCCCGTGCAACCACGTTAGCTACACCTTCAATCCTATCCCCTTCTCGTGGAAGCACTTCCGTTGCACCTTCTATTCATCCCCCTCCTCGTGCGAGCACATCAGCTGCATCTTCCAATCCATCCCCCGCATCACCAATACTGTCTTTGAATGAATCTCCAATTATGCCTTCTTCTCTGCTAGTAGAACTGTCCCCAACGGTCCCCTCCCAGACTCGGAAGTGTAAGAGAAAAGTTGAGTTACCTGACATTTTTCGTTCTCCTTTTTTCATAAGAAATGTGAACGTGATGGATGCCTTGAGTCAGTCTGAAAAACTGATGGGTGACTATGCATTTGCTGCTGACTTAGATGAAGGGTATGTATTAGTCTATTAATTTTGCTTTTACTTTTTTCTTATTCGGTATATGTATTATATTTTATTTCTATAACACTAAGGTTTTATTTTTGTAGCGAGGTTCTGTTCAGCCGTGGCGGCAAGATTCCTACACGATATGATATGAAGACCTTGCTATTTGGTGGTAGCGTTAACATCGACGTGATCAATGTGTGGTGTGATTATCTGAACAATGGAAATAGTTTAAGAGATCGTAGATCAATTTCCCGTCTCTTTCTCACTGAAACAATTGATGTAAGTTTGATATTTAAATTTTGTTGGTCTAAGTTATCAACTTGTGCCTTTTTATTCCTTAATACGGGTCACCTAATTGAAACAACAGATAGCCTCATTGGATATCAACTATAGAGACGTGAAATTGGTAAGTTGTTCAATATTTTAAAAGTTTTCAAAATACATAATTAAATAATATACAAATCCAAGTAATCATTGTTTGATAGGTTTTTTTCCCTGTTGTTGCACCCAACCCACTTCTTCATTGTTTTGATATTGATCATAACTTGTATAAAGTTATACACTCGTGTGATCCAGGTTGTCTAGATTTTAATGTCAATGTTCAATATGTGGTATGTTTTCACACCGTTTGGCAATAAGTATGTTAAATGGCTGATTTAATTCTTACATAACGAACTTATTTGCTTGGCATTGTCTTTTGTCTAACAGAAGAAACAGTTAAGTGCAAAGCTTTCTTCCATGATTCCAAAGCTGCATGCTACATATTTTGTAGTAGCTAAAGAGTATGTTCCGAATAAAAGTTTCTCTGTCGAGCGTGATACTGGAATTTACATGATGCGACATATAGAGACGTGCAATGGGAGTAAGTGTCGGTATACTTTAAAGCTTCTCAAGGACGTAAGTCTCCATTATTTAAGTCAAATTTTTAGTTGGTGTTTCTATATTTCCTGACGCCAGAAGCTATCAACATGCATGTATTAGCTTTATTCTTTCATGAGTCAGCCTTGTATATGTATTAGATATGTAGGTATGTGTATTAGATATGTAGGTTCTGCTGTTGATTTCACTTTATATTATTGTTCAGAGAACTGATGTGAAGCGTTACATTGTGAGGGTTTGCAATGAAATTTTGACTTGGAAAGACAACATCGTGAAAGATCAAGTGACGTCTAAAGCAAAGGCTTACAAGAATGGCTGTGAGATACGGTAATCAGAAATCTTTTACCAACAATGCTTCTCATTACTATATGATGACTCCTTGTTTATTGAAAGTATGCTATGGTTATGTAATTGTTCTGTGTTTTTCCACGAGACTTGCCCTATACAGATGAACACTTGATGAATTTTATTAGGACAAATGAGGAAAATAAGGAGTAAGTTATTGATCAGGACAAAGAGTGGGCCGTCACACATCCAATAAGACACATTTATACAACTCAACAAACAACTAGTTAGTGGTAAGTCGAGGTCGATCCATGGGACGGTGTGCTTTGGGTTCTAAGTCTATCTATCTCAATTTATGCTAGTGTCACAATTGATGGGGTTTGTAGTTGTATTCTAAACTAATAAAAACAATAAAGTAAAACAAGCAATAAAAGGAAGGATGTAAACAAATGATTAAAAGTGCTAGGATATCATGGGGTCATAGGGGATCCATGGTGTTGATCATACAAACAAGTTTACAAAGTTGCAAGCAATTAATGTTGTGAGGGAACCGAGTTGGTTTATGTCTTACGGTTCATAGGAAGAGTTGGATCCCGGAGCCGAATCGATTAGATTGTACAACACCTACAAGTCGACTTACTTTCCTCCTATTCAACTTCTATGTGTGGTCTAACAAGACTCGAGTTGGTTTATATCTAATAAGTCAAGTTGAGTAGATAAGAGATGGTAAAAATGCAAGGATTCATAGGCTTAGCATTTCATCAAACATAACATGTGCATAAAGTTGAGATCACAACAAGCAAGCAATTTGATTATGAAAACATATTAGATTAAGTATGAATCAATCCCATGTTGGTTTCCCCTAGTTTCCCATTAATCCTAGCTAAAGAAACTACTCACTCATTATCATGGGAAACATGTCATTAATGGTATCAATCATCACAACAAGTGTAAACATGATAATAGAATGAAGAAATGAACAATAAAGATTAAAGAGTAAAGGAATTATACCAAACTTTAGATGATCCAAATAATAAAGCAAAGAATAATAGAAGAACTTGATGATTGATGGAAGGTTGTCAATCTCCCAATAAAAACCCAATAATCTTCAATTACCCAAAAGTAACAAACTTGAACAATAATTTAAGGAGAGATTAATGTGAGAATTGTGAAAGATTAAAGAGTAGTCTATTCTAATCTACTCCTAATCTAATCTAAAGAAGCTTGATTTAATCTAAGGAAACTTGATTATATTCTAATAAAACTTGATAAAAGGGCCCCTTTGATTATTTACAAGTGGGGTATTTATAGTAGAGCTTCATTAGGTTAACTAAGGCTAAAATAGTAATTACACTTTTTGAATTTAGAGCAGGGAAACGCTAGTCTTTTTAGAAGGATGGGCATCTTTCACGGAGTAAGAAGAAGACGAAGGTTGCTGTAGGAGAATCCGGGCGTCCGAGGAGGAAGACGGGCGGATTGTTGAGGTGGTGCACGGGCGTCTTCACGGGAATCCGCTCGGATTCTCTGGAGGAATCCGGGCGTCTTGGTTGATGGGACGCACGGGTTGTCACTGCAAGACGGGCGTCTTCGTGAGAATCCGCTCGTCTTCTGTGACAGCATCTTATTTCTTCACTTCCTTTTTATTCTTATGGGATTGGTCTTTAGTTCTTGCTTTTACTTCATACTAGTCCATCAAACATCGTCAAATAGCTTCCGAATACGCACGAAAGACGGGATTTTCCGCCTTATTATCTTCTTTCCTACAAAACATATGAATTGCACTAGGAAAAGCAAATAGGAAGGATTTGACGGATAAAATGGTCATGGAATGATATAATAGTATGCAAAATAGGCTCAATTAGGGGACTAAATGTGCGCAAATAATGATCACATCAAATATCCCCAAACCGAACCTTTACTCGTCCCGAGTAAAGAGGTGACAAAAACTAGACCTTTATTTAAACTAACCTACTAATATAACCGATATGAGACAATTAGCGGGTCTCACTCCGCCCCTTCAACTCACAACAAGACAACCATGAGGTAGGATGCCTTCGTGCGAGGCAAGGTGGGTCTTGCCAAAAGGGCGACACATCCAAGCATTAAGCACACAAAATCAAATAATGGATGCATCTACAAAAGAATAGCCACTTTCCTCATCTAAGTGGCGGAAATTATCTAAAGGGGAAGCAATGCAAGGGTACACACTCCTTCATAGATGCAATTTCTTCAAACTACTAAGCCTAGAAGGATACCAATAAATCACCTCTAAGTTGTGTCAAGCTAGGGTACCTTTGTCCTCAATCGTTAAATGCTTTTGTCAAGAGTAGACTCCCTATGGTGTTAGAAACATTGGAGGATCGCGGAATACCCCCTCTTGCCTAGACAAGAGGAAGGGTCGTCCCCTCTCTACCATGCACAAAAATGGATACGATGGATAAAGGGATCGATAGATATTTGAGTTTCACTTTGGGAGTTTGCTTTTGTTTTTGTTTTTTTTTCCCCAATTCCTTGTGGCATTTGACATTTGAGAACAATTCCTTGCCATTTCTTTTGATTTTTGGCTTTTCAACACTTGACAACTTTCAACTTTTTGCAATTTCTTTTTGAACATTTTCAAAGTCACCCCATATGTAGTGAGGGTGGCTTATATTTGAAGCTTTAGGAGTTCTATTTTTGCTCCTCTTTTCATTTCATGCATTTTTTTGCAAACTTTCTTTCATTTTCATTTCATTGAACTCAAATTGATTTCTTTTTGTGCCCATTCCCTTTGATGACAAAAATGTGGTAGAACATGGATGATGGATGGATGCATGGTTTCAAGGGTAACCTTGGAATAAACGGTAGCCAAGGAGTTATCACACCACAAGGTACTCTTGACTCGGCCTTAAACCATGGGTCAAAGGATACTAGCATGACACATCCTAGGGTGTTTCACAAGTATGGAAACAAATAAGTACTAAAAAGCATGGAAACAAGGCTAATTCGGGGGCTAAATATGCGCCAATTATGGTCACATCAAATATCCCCAAACCGAACCTTTGCTCGTCCCGAGTATAGAGGTGACAAAGACTAGGACCAATACTAACCTATCCTAATAATATAGCCGATATGAGACAATTAGCGGGTCTCACTCCGCCCCTTCAACTCACAACAAGAAAACCATGAGGTAGGATGCCTTCTTGCAAGGCAAGGTGGGTCTTGCCAAAATGGCGACACATCCAAACATTAAGGACGCAAAAACACATAATGGATGCATCTACAAAAAGAATAGCCACTGCCTCATCGAGTGGCGGAAAATATCTACAAGGGAAGCAATTCAAGGGTACACAATCCTTCATAGATGCAATTTGTTCAAACTACTAAGCCTAGAAGGATACCAATAAATCACCTCCAAAATGTGTCAAGCTAGGGTACCTTTGTCCTCAATCGTTAAATGCTTTTGTCAAGAGTAGACTCCTTATGGTGTTAGAAACACTGGAGGATCGCGGAATTCCCCCTCTTGCCTAGACAAGAAGAAGGGTCGTCCCCTCTCTACCATGCACAAAAATGGATATGATGGATAAAGGGATCAATAGATATTTGAGTTTCACTTTGGGAGTTTGCTTTTGTTTTTGTTTTCCCCCCAATTTCTTGTGGCATTTGACATTTGAGAACACTTTCTTTGCCATTTCTTTTTGATTTTTGGCATTTCAATACTTGACAACTTTTTGCATTTCTTTTTGAATATTTTCAAAGTCACCCCAATTAGTAACGAGGGTGCCTTGTATTTGAAGCTTAGGAGTCTATTTTTGCTCCTCTTTTCTTTTGATGCGTTTTTGCAAACTTTCTTTCACTTTTCATTTCATTGAACTCAAATTGATTTCTTTTTGTGCCCATTCCCTTTGATGACAAAAAGGTGGTAGAACATGGATGATGGATGTATGGGTGCATGGTTTCAAGGGTCACCTTGGAATAAACGGTAGCCAAGGAGTTATCACACCACAAGGTACTCTTGACTAGGCCTTAATCCATGGGTCAAAGGATACTAGCATGACACATCCTAGGATGTTTTACAAGTGTTCTAACAAGCAAAGTCTTAATAATAAAAAGCATCTACTAGGGCCTATATACACTTGTCAAACTTCCCAAGTAGACGGTTTCGCAAAATTTTTCTAACCATGCAAACTACATGCCATGATGCAAATAACATATATACAACCTAATGCATATGATTCTACCAACTAGTATGTCATATAAACTAAATGCAACTCCTAACAACACATAGATACACAAACCACAACAACAAAATACACCACATCCTCCTTGACATGTAAGCCCATCCTCCTCATATTAATAATGAAAAATAAATGGAAGGGAAATAGAGATTAGAGCGATCATACCAAGCGGTCTTCATTTTTCCTTGCTAATGCCTCAAATATAGTGTTGTATCTATGTGAGAAGAGAACAAAAGCACAAGTATATACAACTCTACACTACTAAATTAAAGAACATGTTTTTGGTTTTTGAAATTTTCAATTTTTTATGGTTTTTGATTTTATGAAATTGAAAGACATGTTTTTGTGATTTTTCGAAATTTTTCAATTGTTATGCATTTTTTCAATATAAATTCCCATCCCCCACTTTATTTTGGACATTGTCCTCAATGTACATGTAGGAGTAGGGATAAAAAGGAAATACATGTTTTTGATTTTTTTTGAATTTTTTTTTTTTTGAAATAAAGTACAAATTCTATGATGTGATATGAATGAATGCATGCTCTAACTAAATGCAATTCTATATGACATATATAACAAATGAATGCAATCTACACTAGATGATGCATGTTTTCTAGTAAACTATGGTCACCTATGATCAAACCTCCCAAACCGATTTAAACATTATTTCTAGTGTAGAAATGAATAGGTTTGGCCATTACTGACTATGCATGAATTCTAGTCTATATGGAACTAACAACATGAATAGTGTGAGATATATTACAATGCAACTATTTTATGTGAACTAGCTAATGCAAATGAAATATTATACAAATGCATGTGGAAACTACACTAAATGCAATGTATATACAAAAGAGAGAGGAAGAGATGGGTATCATATAAATGGAGGTGGTGTGGTAGGCCTCTTTCCCTCGTCATCCTCCTCATCTTGGTAGCCATATTGGTGAGAGCTCCCGGCTTGGTCATACCCTCTTGGTTGGCCCCAATACCCTCCTTGGTCAAATTCTCCTCCTTGACCCGAGTATCCTCCACCTTGGCTATCCCAAGCTGTGTTCCCTTGATTAGGGAACAAGTGTTGCGGTTGTGCCCAAGAGGGCAAAGGACCATTAAGGTCAACATACCCTTGTTGAGCCATGTTATAGTATTGGGGATAAAGGGCCAAGTAGTTGTCGACCCTCCCGTTATGTACCCCGAGGTCCACTCTATTCATGAGTGCCATCAAATCATTAATACCCGGGGTATTGGGGATTTCTGGTTCGAATTTAGCATAAGGGGTAGGGTATGGTGGGATTGGCACATAGGAAGGTGGGCGAATAGGTCTTGCCGGTCCCCCACGAGGTATTTGGCGGGGTGGCTCTTCCCTTTGAGGGGGATTGTCTAGAATTTGGATATTAAGGATGTAGCTTGGTGGAGGCGAGTATGGGCTCAATCTTGGGTCAATGCCCGGTATCTTCCAACCTTCTAGGATGATTGAAGTGCATCCTTTGGTGTACCACTCTACACTCCCGTCTTGAGTGTAGTTACACCACCGGTGATGGTTGAAGACGGTGTGCTCATCAATCAAAGTACTCCCCTCAAGAGGAGTATAGGTCCCTTGGGCATTGAACCCGGGACAAAGGTTGTTGGCCAAAATAGTAATTAGACCTCCCATTATGAAGGTCTTGAGTTGGGTGGTCCCTTGAGCAAAATCATTGAACCTAGTAAGTATCTCAAGGGGTGTGTTGAAGTTATAGCGCCTCGTCCCCCGAACATTTAAATAGGACTCAAGAAAAGTTAAATCAATGAGAGTACACCTATCTTGTTCGTACCTCCCATTAATGGTGCCAGCTACAAAGCGCTCGGTAATTCGAATCACCGGATGTTGGATGGCGAAAGTGTAGCATTGCTTTAAACCGGTAAAATTCCTCCCGGAAATAGCCCTCCAAAGATGGTCCACATTGAAATTATTGGGTTTATCGGTATAGTTGGTGGGCACTTCAAGACCGAGAATGTAGGCAAATTGCTCAAGGGAAAGACTATGGTCTAGGTTGCACAACCTAAACTCCATGCCCACAGTTGTACGGGTATTCGTTACAATGCGAAGGCTACTCAAAAATTCAAGGGTGAGACTAAGGTACGTCTCCTCATGGGCATGAAAAAGTTTTCCAATCCCAAGGCCATTAAAGAACATCTCGGTAGGGTACCTTATCTTAAGGATTTCCAACACCCTAGTATCTATGAATTGAGTGGGTTCATAGTTCTTACCTAGCAATTTGACAAAGTTCTTGCGGTGGTCATCGGATTCAAAAACCACCTCTTGGAAGTACTCAAGTTGTTCAATTCCTCCTCTTACTAAGGGACGGACGTTCCTTGGTAGTGCTACCTCTCGCGGAATTGAGGAGGATGATCCCTTGCGTTTCCTTCCGGTAGATTCAACCAACTTCTTGGCCTTGCCTTTGAGGTTCATCATTTTGGAGTTGAGGAAATGGGGGTTTTTGTTGGCTTTTGATGTGAGGGGAGTGTTGTTGAGGAAGGAGATGAGTGTTTTAGGGTTTGATAAGGTGAAGAAATGAGGGAGAAAGGGGGTGATTTTATAGAAGAAGGGGGAATCCGAGCGGATAAGGGTGGGTCATGTCCGGTTTATCCGAGAAAAATGGGCCAATCCGAGCGTCTTTACTTCGGGACGGGCGTCTCGTGCTTGTAGAAGACGGGCGTCTTCCCACAATCCGGGCGGATTCTAATGCAGGGATTCTGTTGAGTTGAGAGCAGGAAGAAGACGGGCGTCTTCTGGGTTGGGACGGGCGACTGGCTCTGGACGGGCGGCTTTTCAAAAATCCGCTCGGATTTCCTGGCAGCTCAAAATCTCGTTTCAGATGACATTCAGGACGGGCGTCCCGTGATGGATCCGAGCGTATTTTCGAAGGACGGACCGCTTGGGTTGAATCCGCCCGTCTTCTTTGACAGCGTCCTACCAGTTATGCGACGGGGGTCCTGGACGGGCGTCTTCAGCTTCCTTTCTTCTTTTTCTTTCTTTTCCTTGCAATATCATACCCTTTCACTGATTTGCTATTCCTCCTTATCTTTTTCTACAATGTGCTTCAATAAAAATGTAAGATGACTCTCTCTCTCTCACCGCTCTCATGCAAGAAATAAAATGCGAATGCAATGATATACGATATTATACAAAGTAAAAGGGTCTAGGAAATATCATACAAATGGTGGTTTGAGATAGGACTCCACCAAACTAATTTAAATTGTAGAAATTCTTATCCATAGAGCTCAAGGCTCTTAATAAGAGATCAAAAGCTTGTGAACAAGCTCCAAATAGACACAAGTATGGGTTGCTCCATTTGAACATGAAATTTGGCTAAGGAATTTTGTCATATGTTCTTTCTTTCACCTTTTCCTTGGCACTAGAGCTTTCCCGATGTTTCAAACCAATTAGCCCATAATTCCTTTCATTACTAGGTATGAAGTATGGTTTATTTTCGTCCGGAGACTTCCACTTACCACCTTCTCTTTCACATTCGGTGATGATGATAGCATTTGAATTTATCAATCCTTCATGAGTAGAAGGAGAATCCTTATGACCTTGATGACCGAGTTCCTTAGAAGTTGACATTGTGGGTGCCAAATCTCCATAAGTAGCTTCACGAGCGAGCTTCTCTTTGAGCTTTTCCACCAAGTAGCTTTTGTATGATGCTTTGACCTTTTGAAGAAGGTCCACCATATCCTCTTCAACAATCATTGGCTCCATGGTAGGTGTTAAGTAGTCTTCATGGGATATAGGGAAAGGACATTCACCTTCATGATAGGATATCTCAAAGGTCTCAAGGATAGGTTCCTCAAGGAAGGTGATATTACAAGTCTACCCCTTAGGCTCGTCATCATCGCTATCTCCATAAGAATCATAAATGGGGGCTTCCCTCTTCTTCACCAACTCTTTCTCCAACACCTCAACATCCACTTAAAATGACACATCCTCATACTCACAAAGGCTAAGAGTACCTGGCTTACTCAACCTCATGTCTTCATCATCAAATACCACACTTTCATACTCATAAGAGCTTAGAGAGATTGGCTCTTCCAACACTTCATTTTCCATGTCAAAAGTTACTACTTCAATTTCACATTCATGATTAATGTCTAAGGGATGGTGAGGAGTAGTTAGTTGGATTTCTTTTATTTGGGCAATTTGAATTTCCAACTCTTCACCTTTAGTGACAATGCCTTGAAGAACATTGTCCCTCTTTTGGCTCTCCTCTAGCATTTGTTTGAAGAAGTTTTGTTGATCTCCCATCATTTGGAGAATCACATTTTGAATGGGTTCATCTTCTTGTTGTGGGTAAGTGTAAAAGTGGTTGTATTGTGGCAATTGAAGCTCATTATGGAGTGGGTATTGGGTGGGTGGTTGTTGATATTGGATATGGTGATTTTGGTGGGCAAAGTTGGGGTAGTGGTTAGGATTTTTATTATACAAATAGTAAGGTAGGTTTGTGTTGACTTGCTCCTCAAACACCCCATACCCATAGTCATACTCAAAGAATCCACCACATACTCCATGTGTCAAGTTTTGCATCATCATGGTCAAGATAAAGATACAACTACAAACATGGAAACTACAAGAAAACGGTAAAAACAAACCTTGGGGAACAAGTTCCTCAAGGTTAAAGCACAAATAAAAATAGACAAACAAGTAAGAACTTAATCACATAACACCGTCCCCGGCAACGGCGCCATTTTGATCAGGACAAAGAGTTGGTCGTCACACATCCAATCACACACATTTATACAACTCAACAAACAACTAGTTAGTGGTAAGTCGAGGTCGATCCATGGGACGGTGTGCTTTGGGTTCTAAGTCTATCTATCTCAATTTATGCTAGTGTCACAATTGATGGGGTTTGTAGTTGTATTATAAACTAATGAAAGCAATAAAAGGAAGGATGTAAACAAATGATTAAAAGTGCTAGGATATCATGGGGTCATAGGGGATTCATGGTGTTGATCATATAAACATGTTTACAAAGTTGCAAGCAATTCATGTTGTGAGGGAACCGAGTTGGTTTATGTCTTACGGTTCATAGGAAGAGCTGGGTCTCGGAGCCGAATCGATTAGATTGTACAACACCTACAAGTCGACTTACTTTCCTCCTATTCAACTTCTATGCATGGTCTAACAAGACTCGAGTTGGTCTATATCTTACAAGTCAAGTTGAGTAGATAAGAGATGGTAAAAATGCAAGGATTCATAGACTTAGCATTTCATCAAACATAACATGTGTATAAAGTTGACATCACAACAAGCAAGCAATTTGATTATGAAAACATATTAGATTAAGTATGAATCAATCCCATGTTGGTTTCCCCTAATTTCCTATTAATCCTAGCTAAAGAAACTACTCACTCATTATCATGGGAAACATGTCATTAATAGTGTCAATCATCACAACAAGTGTAAACATGATAATAGAATGAAGAAATGAACAATAAAGATTAAAGAGTAATGGAATTATACCAAACTTTAGATGATCCAAATAATAAAGTAAAGAATAATAGAAGAACTTGATGATTGATGGAAGGTTGTCAATCTCCCAATAAAAACCCAATAACCTTCAATTACCCAAAAGTAACAAACTTGAACAATAATTTAAGGAGATATTAATGTGAGAATTGTGAAAGATTAAAGAGTAGTCTATTCTAATCTACTCCTAATCTAATCTAAAGAAGCTTGATTTAATCTAAGGAAACTTGATTATATTCTAATAAAACTTGATAAAAGGGCCCCTTTTATTATTTACAAGTGGGGTATTTATAGTAGAGCTTTATTAGGTTAACTAAGGCTAAAATAGTAATTACACTTTTTGAGTTTAGAGCAGGGAAACGCTAGTTTTTTTAGAAGGATGGGCATCTTTCACGGAGTAAGAAGAAGACGAAGATTGCTGTAGGAGAATCCGGGCGTCCGAGGAGGAAGACGGGCGGATTGTTGAGGTGGTGCACGGGCGTCTTCACGGGAATCCGCTCGGATTCTCTGGAGGAATCCGGGCGTCTTGGTTGCTGGGACGCACGGGTTGTCACTGCAAGACGGGCGTCTTCGTGGGAATCCGCGCTTCGTCTTACAAAGATCTTATTTCTTCACTTCCTTTTTATTCTTATGGGATTGGTCTTTAGTTCTTGCTTCCTCTTCATACTAGTCCATCAAACATCGTCAAATAGCTTCCGAATACGCACGAAATACGGGATTTTCCGCCTTATTATCTTCTTTCCTACAAAACATATGAAATGCACTAGGAAAAGCAAATAGGAAGGATTTGACGGATAAAATGGTCATGGAATGTTATAATAGTATGCAAAATAGGCTCAATTAGGGGACTAAATGTGCGCAAATAATGATCACATCAGTTATCACTGACCATATAACATCTTTTTAAGTTGTTTTTGTCCACTTTGCTGTTCTGTGTGCATCTAATTAAAATATGTGCATTATTAGTGACATTGTTGTAGACACTTTATGGCTGCAAGTAACCCAAGAAGGAATGTCGACTTTGTTTGAAGGAAAATGGCTCATGGATATGGTAATTGACCTTGTTGGTCTTCGTTTAACACTTGAAAGACCAAATCTTGTGTACTTTCCGAGAATAATCAAGGTATTCATATTCATCCTTAGTAACCGCTAATGTTTTTACTTGGAATTACCAACATTTTTCACAAATTTTCTCAACTTTCAGGATGTTGTCGCTAAAAACAGTTTTCAAAGTCAGTACATTAAGCTTCAGTAGTTGCCCAAAAGTCTAACCAAAGCTAAACTGGTAATTATCCCGTCACTTTTTTATTTTATTATATCGACGGAATTTACTACTTGCCCAATAAAGAACTTAATTAATTATCTTGTCTAACTAGTTTGAATATTATCTGTTTCATTTTCCTATGTGCGTTTTTGAAGGCTTTCTTCCCTTACTGTGTCGACCGTCAACATTGGTTTGCTTGCGTGTTTGAATTTTTTAAAAAGACCAACATTATACTTGACTCAAGCTTGCCTAGGCGTTCTGACGGAAGATGTAAATTTTTAGTTGAAATGGTATGATTATATCTGTATGCCTTAGGGGTTTGTTACCTCAAGTTTGTCTTGGTTTTCCTTCGCTTTTATATTATTGTGTTTTTCTTTTTTTGGTTTTTGTTTTTTGTAGTTATTTCCTGCTTAGGGGATTATTGCAAGAGACTTTCCAGGATACAAAAAGCTGTTGCAGATAAACAATTTTCCGTTGGTGATTGTGGATGTGCCTCAACAAAAGAATGGGTACCCTACATGTTTATATTATACTCTACTCGTTTTAATATTTTCAATGGGATACACACCATTTTAAAGCGGTTAACAAATTTCATTATTTCAAAAGGTATTCTTGCGTAGTCTATTTGCTGAAGTGGCTAGAAAAATTGACTTGTCAATCATTATGGTCCGATCAGACTTGTTACGAGGTAATGATGTCTAAACCAAGTTATATTAGTCAAACATTATTCGGCATATTTTATTGCAACACTTTCAATATTGTTATCAAATATATATGCAGAATTTGGATGAATATGGTGACAGTGTGATTGTAGATCTTATCAGATGGGAGGAAAACAAGAGAACGGTAATATCAATATCTTTTGAATGCTTTATCTAATTTTGTTTCTATTATTTCCCTATCTTTTAACTGCAAGACTTTCAATATTGATGTCAAGTGACTTTAAACGTAACAATATTTCCCTACCTTTTTTTTGTAGGATTATAACTAGGTGTTATTTTTTGATGAATATGGTGAGAGTTTGTGTGCTTAGAAAACGGGAGTGGAAGAAAACCTTCTCATTGGCTTTTGTGGATTCCTTGATTTGGGCAGGCATTAATTTGTTGGTGGAGTAAATTTGTAGATTGCATATGTGTAGAACCTTCTAAGTAACTTTTACGTGCATGAGAAGGCGTTGTATGTGTATGAAACACCTTTCTACGTGCATGCAATTTGTCGACTTTCGGGTCCGTTTATATGCTAAATTGTAACGTGGGTGCACAATTATGTCATTTTATTATGGCCTTTTTTAATGAGACTTGTAATGAAAATTAACCCATTTGTTAGGGGGTTGTCGTTTTAAAATCCCAAAGTAACATGCATAACGCGACTTGATAAACGTTGTAATGTGGGCCAAAATTATATAACTTGCATATTTACATGGATGAGAAGGCGTTATATGTGCCTTCTACATGCATCAAATTTTTCAAAACACAATTACTTGGGTTATTTAGAGATCGCCTAGGATATGCTCGGTCATGGCCTGTGTCGTGCTCGTGTCGTGCTTGAGCGTCGTGTCGTGCTTGAGTGTGCCTGACTAATTCATCAACTTTAAGCCAACTCCTATGTATTTTAAGCGTGCCGTGCTGGGCCGTGCCTAAATTATTGCCTAAAGTGCTGATAGGATTGGCCCGACTTCTTCAATAATCACTCATATTTCAGTTTCAAGACTTGAAATGAGAATTAAAGCCCAACATTTAAGTTTTGAGACTTGAAATGAGAATTAAAGCCCAAAATAACATGACTAAATTAAGCCCAATTTATTTGTTAAATTATGGCCTTTTTAAATGACTTGTAATGAGAATTAACCCATGTCATGGGGAATTAGCCTATTTGGGTTATCTGTGCATAAAATGGCCTTCCATGTGCATGGAATAACCTTGTATGTGCATGTTATTAAACGACTTATCGTACACGATGATGATTCAACTAATCACATTTTATTGTTGGCCTAATTTGGAGAAACAATGATCAAATTTGTCAAATTTGGAGAAACAATGATCACATGTTTCAGCTTTTTAATTACCAAATTTGGAGGAACAATTATCACATTTTTCAGATGTCTTAATACTTGCCTTATGTGCATAAAATGACCTCGTACGTGCATAAAATGAGCTCGTAGGTGCATGCCATAATTGCTCAGGGAAACACATGTTTTCTATTCTTAAATCCAGAATCACAATTTCATCTTCTCAAATATACAATTTAAAATTCCGGAAGACTCCCGTTACATTTATTACAAAACAATTGTAAATGAAGAAAAATAATCCAAAAAATAAGTGTTGTCTTCTCAAATGATGCTCAAAAATTCCGCTACACAAGTCCAATTCCTCGCCAAAAACTTCAATCTCACACATAAACAAGAAAATGTCAGCAAAGAAAAAAGGGCAAAAATAGAAAACTTATGCTAATAAGAGACATCACTTACTCGACTATTTGTCAGTGATCCTTTGGTCGGTCACAATTCCTGCTGTCATGGTTCGCCATCTGCCCACAAGCCTTGCATCTTCTTAGTGGTTTCTTATTGACTTCCCCCGCTCTTTCTCTTTGTGAAATCATTATTTTTCCCGAGCTTTTGTTTTTGCATTCTCTTGGAGGCAAAATTGTAATTTCGCTAGGCACACTTGTTCCCAAGAGCATTCCAATTTCAGCATTTTTGTCCCTTTTCTTTCCAATACTACTATTACCACCATCATCAGCGACACTACTTGTTGTTTCTGCAAGTACGCTTTCCTTGAACCCGCGTAAAATGGTTAGTAACTCATCACAATTAACAGGACTCTGTTCAACTAGTGACACACAAGTGAACATTTCTGACCACAATTCAGTCGGTTTGTTCTTTTGAGCATCGACTGATCTGCAATCAGCAAGCAACTGCCCATCAAAATTGAAGATTGGCTGGCAAGTTGCTAGTTTGCTCCACCTATTAAGTAGGTATTTGGTCGGACTTACATGGAGATTAGTTTTCGGTCGCTTGTCGTTAGGAGCACCTAGACCAAAACAATATTTATATCTCCACAAACAACTCTACTATTAGTAAAAAGGTAAGTAAAAGTCGGATCCCAAGGGACGGGTATTGATGTAGGATTTTCGATTGCAAGTAACGGTGTCTAGGGGTGTCACGATTTGGGTTGAGATAAGAAGATCACTAAACTAAATAACAATTAAAGTAAACAAGCAAGATGATTAAAATGAGATGTAAACAATTGATTAAAGGCACTAGGGTGTCATGGGTTCATTGGATTTGATCATACAAACATATTTTCAAATTATAAGCAAGCAATTATTGTTGTGATAGGATCGAGTTGGTTTATATCTGACAATCCTAGGAAGGTTTGGGTCCCGAAGCCGAATCGATTAGATTGTACAACACCTACAAGTCGACTTAATACTCCCTACTTAACTATATGCATGGTCTAATGAGACTCGAGTTGGTTTATGTCTTACAGGTCTCATTGAAAAGGTAAATGGTGGGTAACAAATGCAAGGATTCATAGGCTCGCATTTCATCAAGCATAACATGTGCATAAGTTGAGATCACAACAAGCAAGCAAATAAGTTATGAAAACGTATTAAATTAAGCATGAATCATCCCCACGTTGGTTTCCCCTAATTACCCATTAACCCTAGTTAAGGAAACTACTCACTCATTATCAAGTTTAACATGTTAACAAGGTTGTCAATAATATTAACAAAGCAAAACATGATGAATAAATGAAGATGATTAACAATAATTAAAAAGGGATTAAGAGAATTATACCTAATGATGATTCCAAAAAAATAATGCAAGGAATAAAAGAAGTACTTGATGATTGATGGAAGGTTGTCAATCTCCCAATAAACCCAAATAATCTTCAATTACCCAAAATAAAGGATGAAAAAAAGAGAAATTAAGGAAATGAGATTTGTATTAATATTTGATTAGATGTTGATTACAAGATTAAAGAGAGATTAGAATAATATAAACTACACTAAATATTGATAACAAGATGATGTAAATCTAAATAGACTAATGGGGTATTTATAGTGGGGATTAGGTGCACAAATTAGGGTTTACTAAGGGCTTAAATGACGATTAAGTCCTCGAGGAATCGCTCCTCTCAGAAAAGATGCGGGTCTCCTATTTGCTAGTCTTCCAAAAATATGCGCATCTTCATTGGAGGGAAAAAGATGACGTGTTTTCATGTAACACAATCCGAGCGTCCATGGGTCCGGACGAGCGGATTCTCAGGTGGCTGGACGAGCGGCCTTCAAGCTTGGACGAGCGTCCTGGGAAACTGCTGGACGGGCGTCCCGAGTGGTGGGACGAGCGGATCCTGGCCCAGCTTTCCTTTTTCTTCTTTTCTTCTTTCTTCTTCCAACAATCCTCCGGGATCTTGTCGGAGCGGCAAGGATTTCTTCATCATTGCCCATCTACTACAATATGTACAAAGGCCTTCTAGTCTTGTCTTCTCTTTGATGCTTGGTCATTAGATTCGATCAATTTAGCTCTATTTTGCCATGAAAATGCAAGGTTTGCACTCCTCTCCTACCAAGGAAACAAAACCTCAAAGAATATGCAAAATAAAGGACTAAAGATAGTAAATGACCAAAATAAGCACTAAAAAGCATAGAAACGAGGCTAATTCAGGGATTAAATATGCTCAAATATTGGTGACATAAAATATCCCCAAACCGAACCTTTGCTCGTCCCGAGTAAAGAGGTGACAAAAACTAGGACCCTTATTTAAACTAACCTACTAGCATAGCGGATATGAGACAATTAGCGGGTCTCACTCCGCCCCTTCAACTCACAACAAGACAACCATGAGGTAGGATGCTTTCTTGCAAGGGAAGGTGGGTGTTGCCAAAATGGCGACACATCCAATCAATAAAGCACATAAAATCAAGTAATGGATGCATCTACAAAAGAATAGCCACTTTCCTCATCTAAGTCGCGGAAATTATCTAAAGGGGAAGCAATTCAAGGGTACACACTCCTTCATAGATATGGTTTCTTCAAACTACTAAGCCTAGAAGGATACCAATAAATCACCTCCAAGTTATGTCAAGCTAGGATACCTTTGTCCTCAATCGTTAAATGCTTTTGTCAAGAGTAGACTCCCTATGGTGTTAGAAACACTGGAGGATCGCGGAAGTCCCCTTCTTTCCTAGACAAGAAGAAGGGTCGTCCCCTCTCTACCATGCACAAAAATGGATATGATGGATAAAGGGATCAATAGTATTTGAGTTTCATTTGGGAGTTTGCTTTTGTTGTTGTTTTTCCCCCCAATTTTTGGTGGCATTTGACGTTTGAGAACACTTTCTTTTTCCATTTCTTTTTTATGTTTGACATTTCAATACTTGACAATTTTTCAACTTTTCTTTACATTTTCTTTTGAACATTTTCAAAGTCATCCCATATGTAGTAAGGGTGCTTATATTTGAAGCAATAGGAGTCTATTTTTGCTCCTCTTTTCTTTTGATACAATTTGCAAGCTTTTTCAACTTTCATTTCATTTCTTGAACTCAAATTTGAACAATTTTTGTTTTGTGCTTATTCCCTTTCATGACAAAATGTATGGTAGAACATGGATGAATGATGGTTCCATGGTTTCAAGGGTCACCTTGTAAAAAACGGTAGCCAAGGAGTTATCACACCACAAGGTACTCTTGACTAGGCCTTAATCCAGGGGTCAAAGGATACTAGCATGACACATCCTATGGTGTTTTGCAAGAATTCTAACAAGCAAAGTCTTAAGAAGAAAAATCATCTACTAGGGCCTATATACACTTGTCAAGCTTCCCAAGTAGACGGTTTCACAAAACTTTTCCTAAATGCAACTATATGCCATGATGCGACTTACATTTATACATCCTAATGCATATGCTTCTACCAACTAATATGCCAAATAATCTAAATGCAATCCAAAATTCACATTGTTTTTACCGCATCAATCAAAATAAAGCCACATAGTCATTAACATAAAGAGGAAAAAGGAGATTGGAAATATCATACCATGCGGTCTTCAATATCCTCATGTCTCGGATGTGGCGTAGTCGATCAATGTGAAAGAGGATGAACAAACACAATATATACAAAATAATATATACAAGTCTACACTAAAAAGGAATGAACAAGTTTTTGATTTTTTCAATTTTTTTTTGGATTTTGAATTTTTTGAATTTTGAATAAAAGTCAAGTTAGAATTTCCCATCCCCACACTAGTATGGGCATTGTCCTCAATGGCCAATACGATAGGAAATTATGCAATGAATATGCATGAGCTAAGCTACACTACATGATGTATGTGTTTTTGTTATGGCGGAGACCATAATTTAAATTAGCTCCCAATGCATATGCATGGACTTCCCCAAACCAAAATAGACATTATTTCTAATGTCTTGAATTTCGGGGGAGTTTATGCACATGGAATGCAATGCATGAAACTAAAGATTGTCATTTTGGATTATACAAGTTGGGAACAAAGATAAAGAACACCTTAATGAAGCCAAGGTGTTAGTCCTCAAATGTTGCTAGGACTCCACAAAATAAATGATCAAGATAAAATAAAAACAAGGGAAATAGACAAACCATAATGGAGGTGTAAGAATGTAGGAGCCCCCAAAGTTTGCTAATCTTCACCCATCATATCATCATCATCAGCAACATCCTCTCTTGTGGTACCATCAACTTCCATAGATGTGGAATCGTGTCCACTCTCACTTTCACTTGCTTGTTCTTCCTCACTTTCCTCTTCCTCTTCTTGAGCTTCTTCTTCTTGAACCTCTTCTTCTTGAACCTCTTCTTCATAAACAACCATCTCCTCTCCACCCGGTCTTCCACCTGTTGGAATATGTGTCCTCCGACAATAATGCGATCACAACTGTCGATCATGATGATCACATGTTTAAGTCACATTTTAAGAATAAATGTGGGAAGTAATTTTTTACAGTCAACTGGTCTACACATATCGGTAATGATTGGCTGACTAGAGTTTGACATTACTGTCGTGCGACGGTGGTGATCAGTTGATCCCCTTAGGTCATACCTAAAGGGTAACACTCTTAATTGAATATTTAATTGATCGTATGACGATACGGGTTAATTAAATTACTTAAAATTGACAGACGTTTTTTGGAAGTAATATTTACGTGTCTCATTGTAATTTGATTAAATAAGATACGGTCTAAGTGATCGAATTGTTTTATTACTTAGATGAAATTATTGTTTATGGAAACAATTGAAACTGAATGAATAATTTATTATAAATACAAGATGTTGTGATTTATAATTGGTAAACCGTTTTGGTACAAGTAATTATGAATTACTAAGTCGATTTTGTATATGACGTATTTTTATTAATACGTTGATTTTAAATATGTTAAAAATGCATGACTATTTTACATGACTTGTAAGATGTGACAAATTGATAAATTGACAAAGATAAAATGGAACCCATTTTATCTTATATGGACCGAAATGAAGGGAGTATTAGGCTAAAAATTGTGTTTGATTATTTTAAGTGGTAAGCATAATCATTAACCTAATTGATAGCCATGAAAACCTAGTTGCTTTTGTGAAGAGCATCTTGGTCATGCATTGGCCCTAGCCCCTTCCCCATACCCGGTTTCCCAACCATGCAAGCAAAAGGGTTTTTACCTTTTATAATCTCTATAATGCACATATATCCGAACTAGGTGTGCATTATTATTTTTCATTCAAAAATTAACTTAGTGAAGTTTAGAAAGGGAAATAAAAACTCCAAAAATTCATCCCCTCTTGGCCGAAAATTTCAAGAGGACAAAACAATATTTTTGGGTCAATTTTAGTAAGATTAATATTATGCATCCCCACACTAGTATGGGCATTGTCCTCAATGGCCAATACGATAGGAAATTATGCAATGAATATGCATGAGCTAAGCTACACTACATGATGTATGTGTTTTTGTTATGGCGGAGACCATAATTTAAATTAGCTCCCAATGCATATGCATGGACTTCCCCAAACCAAAATAGACATTATTTCTAATGTCTTGAATTTCGGGGGAGTTTATGCACATGGAATGCAATGCATGAAACTAAAGATTGTCATTTTGGATTATACAAGTTGGGAACAAAGATAAAGAACACCTTAATGAAGCCAAGGTGTTAGTCCTCCAATGTTGCTAGGACTCCACAAAATAAATGATCAAGATAAAATAAAAACAAGGGAAATAGACAAACCATAATGGAGGTGTAAGAATGTAGGAGCCCCCAAAGTTTGCTAATCTTCACCCATCATATCATCATCATCAGCAACATCCTCTCTTGTGGTACCATCAACTTCCATAGATGTGGAATCGTGTCCACTCTCACTTTCACTTGCTTGTTCTTCCTCACTTTCCTCTTCCTCTTCTTGAGCTTCTTCTTCTTGAACCTCTTCTTCTTGAACCTCTTCTTCATAAACAACCATCTCCTCTCCACCCGGTCTTCCACCTGTTGGAATATGTGTCCTCCGACAATAATGCGATCACAACTATCGATCATGATGATCACACGTTTAAATCTCATTTTAAGAATACATGTGGGATGTAATTTTTTACAGTCAACTGGTCCACACATATCGGTAATGATTGGCTGACTAGAGTTTGACATTACTGTCGTGCGACGGTGGTGATCAGTTGATCCCCTTAGGTCATACCTAAAGGGTAACACTCTTAATTGAATATTTAATTGATCGTATGACGATACAGGTTAATTAAATTACTTAAAATTGACAGACGTTTTTTGGAATTAATATTTACGTGTCTCATTGTAATTTGATTAAATAAGATACGGTCTAAGTGATCGAATTGTTTTATTACTTAGATGAAATTATTGTTTATGGAAACAATTGAAACTGAATGAATAATTTATTATAAATACAAGATGTTGTGATTTATAATTGGTAAACCATTTTGGTACAAGTAATTATGAATTACTAAGTCGATTTTGTATATGACGTATTTTTATTAATACGTTGATTTTAAATATGTTAAAAATGCATGACTATTTTACATGACTTGTAAGATGTGACAAATTGATAAATTGACAAAGATAAAATGGAACCCATTTTATCTTATATGGACCGAAATGAAGGGAGTATTAGGCTAAAAATTGTGTTTGATTATTTTAAGTGGTAAGCATAATCATTAACCTAATTGATAGCCATGAAAACCTAGTTGCTTTTGTGAAGAGCATCTTGGTCATGCATTGGCCCTAGCCCCTTCCCCATACCCGGTTTCCCAACCATGCAAGCAAAAGGGTTTTTACCTTTTATAATCTCTATAATGCACATATATCCGAACTAGGTGTGCATTATTATTTTTCATTCAAAAATTAACTTAGTGAAGTTTAGAAAGGGAAATAAAAACTCCAAAAATTCATCCCCTCTTGGCCGAAAATTTCAAGAGGACAAAACAATATTTTTGGGTCAATTTTAGTAAGATTAATATTGTTCTAGTATTAATAATATTAATTTTTTAAGAGGTTATCTTGGGTATACATCTTTGGGAGAGATTCTAAGCTTGAATATTTGTTCTTCCATATAAGGAAAGTTCAAGAACAAGTAAGAAGGAGATCTTACTTGTGCCCAAAATCCGAAACTTTCATAGTAAGAATGACGATTTCTTTTCTATACTTATTTATGTTTGCATGCATAAGATCACAATTTATTTCATGACTAAATAGATTATCACATATATGAATATGTTAAATAATGAGATAATGATTTCTAACAAGCGATATCATGAGCCTTAGGTTGTTTGCATGCAAATCGGTTATTGTTTTTCCGAGTTATACGATTAACAAATAAAACATATAAATTTGTGTTTATTATGATATATCACGAAATTTATTATGCATGTTAAAGTTTCTTGTCCTAAAATATTTTTAGGATATTTTGGTTTATTTATGGATTTTATTGTTCATTTTTATTAATAATGGCATTAAAAATGTGTTTTTTATGATTAAAATGTCATTTTTAGACTAAAAATAGCTAAACTTCATTTTTTCCAGTGGTGTTTGGATATGTTTTCATATATATTATATACTTGTGGCCTATAAATGTTCATAATAATATGAATTGTTATGCTCGCAATATGGATTTTTCAAGATAAAATCGTATTTAAATGAGAAAATAGGTTAATATGAGTTATACTTCGAATCTGGCCATAAAAATTTAGTATGTTGTCATATGAAATTTTAAAAGATGTGTGTAAAATAATTGGCTCTAATGAAGTCTTTATGCATGATTTATGAATTTTTGATGAAAAATCACATAAATAGTGACTTTAATTAGTAAAAATTGCTAAAACATACTTCATGACTAAGGGAAAACGTCACATATTGCATTTTATCACATATATCAGATCTAAAATTGAAAAGTTGATAAAAATAATTTTTCTCATTTTTATGGTTATAATTGTTAAATCCGATAAACTGCAACATTGTTTTTCCTTGATAAATTTGCGAAATTTTTAACCTATGTTTTTTAACATTATGAGTGTCATGGTATTTTTCTAGAATGTTCATGTGTTTAAATTTTTCAAATTTTGAATTTATTTGAAATTTTTATGATTTAATTTGAAGTTTATGACATTATTTTGTATTTTAAGCCCAATTATGAACAATATTATGAAATATAAGTTAATTATTGTCAATATGTTAGTGGAGACTAATTTTGAGTCCTAAGTTTGTTAGGGTAATTAACTTGTACATAAATATTAATTTATGTAATTATTGTGATTTTTAAAAGGTAAAATCACGCAAATCCGTAAAAACCGATTAATATATGATATTGGCTCCTTAAAGGCGATTTAGCATAAAATTGGGCATGTTCATACATATTATAATGCTGCATTTTATTTATGATTGTCATATTTAAATTTTATGTAATTTTTGAATTATGTAATTTTACTTAGTATGGCCTTAGTTTTTAATTGATATTACCCGAAATGTAAGGGAATATCAATTCGGTTGTAATTTATTGTGATCTCGTATCACCGTTTTGTAATTTAATTGATTTATTTTTATTTTAATTACAAATTTATAATAGGAAATTATGTAATTTATTATGTAATTTATTTATTTCGGAGTTCTTTGAAGACGGTGCCACTCGAGAAGGCGATCCATTAAAGAAAGTATTGCCTTGGATTGCGTGCCAAGACCGAAGTTCAAGGGACCAAAGGAGTTGGTTTCCGAATTTGTAATAGTTTATTAGATTTACTAATTTAGGAAGGCCATGTTGGAAATCTATATCTCATAACTTGACATATTCATATATGTGATAATTTAATTGAGTCATAAAATTAAAAGATGATCTTATGCATGCAAACAATAAAAGATTTAAAGAAGAAATCATCATCATACATTGATATTTCGGATTTTGGGCACAAGTGAGTTCTCCTACTTACTTGTTCTTGAGCTTTCCAAATTTTGGATGAACAAGGATTCAAGTATAGAATCCCTCCCAAGGATTAATACCCAAGATATACTCTTAACAAAATTAATATTATTAATACTAGAACAATATTAATTTAAATAAAATGACCCAAAATAAATTTGTCCTCTTGGGATTTCGGTCAAGAGGAGGAAGAAGAAGGAAGAAATATTTTTATCTCTCTAAAAATATTTTTGATGATGTTAGAATGAATAATTATCCACACACTTTGCATGTAGTGAATATTAGCCAAAAAGAGCAAAAGACCCTTGGCCCTTTTACAAAGGAAACCGGGTAGGAGGGGTGGGAAATGGCAAATGCATGAGCTTGGTGCTCTTCACAAGAGGCACTATGTTTGCATGGCTAGCTTTAGGAAAAATGATCATGTTTTCCACTAAGTCAATTAACATAATATATTGTTAATACCACCCCAATATGTCGGTCCATATAGAGATAAAATGGATTCCATTTTATCTTTGTCAATTTGTCAATTTGTCAATTTGTCACATGTCACATGTCATGTAAATTTGTTATGTATTTTTAACATATTAAAAATCAACGCATTAATAAAAATACGTCATATACAAAATTGACTTAGTAATTCATAATCACTTGTACCAAAATATTTTATCAATTATAAATCACAACATCTTGTATTTATAATAAATTATTCATTCAAATGCAATTGTTTCCTTAAACAATAATTTTATCTAAGTAATAAAACAATTTGATCACTTATACCGTATCTTATTTAATCAGATTATAATGAGATACGTAAATATTACTTCAAAAATTGCCCGTCAATTTTACGTAATTTAATTAACCCGTATCGTTATACGATCAATTAAATGATCAATTAAGAGTATTATCCTTTAGGTATGACCTAAGGGGATCAACTGATCACCACCGTCGCACGACAGTAATGTCAAACTCTAGTCAGCCAATCATTACCGATATGTGTGGACTAGTTGACAGTAAAATTTTACTTCCCAATTGTATTCTTTAAAATGAGATTTAAACATGAGATCATCATGAATAACAGTTGTGATCGCATTATTGTCGAAGGACACATATTTCAACAATCTCCCACTTGTCCTCGACAAGTGTGCATCACCAATTCTCTTGTCCTATTACTATCTCCCACTCAATGCAAGGTGTCTTTCAGGTCGTACTTGCAAGTGATCATATCGAGAGTGGTTTCCTCTATCTGGAGAATAACTGATTGACCGGATTTATCCACCATGGATACATTCCGAGCTTGGCCACGCATTTCCAGTTCATTACTCCTCGAGTGGCCCTGAGATATTGTTATAACCCTGACTAGGGGTGGACAATTCCTATCGCACTTATTCCCTTCTACTAGCCACAACCATCATAACTCAAAATATGACCATTTGACCCCATTTACGAAGGTCGTAGTAACACAAATCAAAGTTAATCTGAAATTGTGCCACCTTAGGCGAATAGTTTTTAGTCAAAAGAATCGACTCATTAGAATACTATAGTAGCTCTCGCCACGACTAGGCTATATAAATTTGCCAGAACTCTATAAGCGGTCATAAGGCCCGACAAGGTGTTCCTAACAGCCTGCCTATGTGATCGACTAGTCATTCTCATATGACTCTATGTCACTTGAACTTGCCATCAATCGCATCACACTCTAGTCACTTCGAGACATCACCTCATATAAATGTCTATGGGCAAATACTATGTTAATCCGCGTTCACTTTAACGGGGTTCAATTGTCTCCACAACCCGTTTGGATGTAACAATGTATAAAGAAAAGATAAAAGACAAATTCGATTATGAACATGAACAAAAACAACACTTTCATTTCATTTCAAAATCTAACATAAACTTGGTACACGTTTAAGTCCTATGGACGCAACATGTCCATTATACTTGGCCTGCGATAAAGGCTTGGTGAGTGGATCGGCTATGTTGTCATCCGTCCCAACCTTACAAATCGCAATTTCCTTTCTTTCAATGAAATCTCTTATTACATGATATTTTCTAAGTACATGTCTAGATCTATTACTAGACTTTGGCCCCTTAGCTTGGAAGATTGTCCCACTATTATCACAATAGATAGTGATGGGATCATCGGCGGTAGGTACTACTCTTAGACCTTCCGTGAATTGTCTGATCCACACAGCTTTGTTGGCAGCTTCTGATGCTGCAATGTACTCAGCCCCGTTGTTGAATCCGCGGTCACAGCTTCCTTGAAGCTTCTCCAGCTAACGGCACCACCATTGAGCATGAAAATGAAACCAGCTTGTGATTTCATGTCATCTCTATCCGTTTGGAAACTTGAGTCCGTGTAACCATTAACACGGAGTTCGGCGTCTCCTCCAACAACTAAAATAGAATCCTTAGTCCTTCTCAAGTACTTAAGGATGTTCTTGACGGCTATCCAGTGACTATCACCGAGATTTTCTTGATATCTACTCGTCATGCTCAAGGCATACGAGACATCAGGACGTGTGCATATCATGGTGTACATGATTGATCCAAGAGCGGAAGCATAAGCGATCATCTTCATGCGTTCAACATCTTGGGGTTTGGTGGGAGATTGAGACTTGCTCAATATTGTCCCAGTTACCATAGGTACCAATCCCCTTTTAGATTTGTCCATGCTGAACCGTCGAAGAATCTTATCAACATAAGACTCTTGACTTAGTGCCAATATCCTCTTGGATCTATCTCTATAGATCCGGATACCTAATATGCGTTGTGCCTCTCCTAAATCCTTCATTTGGAAGTGGTTACCTAACCACTTCTTAACAGAAGACAACATTGGAATATCATTTCCAATGAGTAGTATGTCATCGACATACAAGATTAGGAACGCAACATTGCTCCCACTGAATTTCATGTATAAACATGGTTCCTCAAAACTTCGAGCGAAACCATACCTTTATAACATGATTAAATCGATGATTCCAACTTCTACATGCTTGCTTAAGACCATAGATGGATCTCTTAAGCTTGCATACTTTGTTAGGATTCTTAGAATCAACAAAACCTTCGGGTTGTATCATGTACACCTCCTCTTTTAAATGCCCATTTAGAAAAGCGGTTTTGAAATCCATTTGCCATATTTCATAATCATGAAATGCGGCAATCGCTAACAAAATCCTTCTGGATCTTAGCATGGCTACGGGGGCGAAGGTCTCATCATAATGGAGACCTTGGACTTGGGTAAATCCTTTTGCCACTAGCCTAGTTTTGTAGACATCATCATGTCCTTCTATGCCATTCTTGACTTTGAAAATCCATTTGCATTGGAGAGGTCTTGCCCCTTTAGGCAAATCTACCAAGTCCCAAACTTGGTTTTCATGCATAGAATCCATTTCGGACTTCATGGCTTCAAGCCATAAGGAGGAATTAGGACTAGAGATTGCGGACTTGAAGGTGGCGGGCTCGTCAGTTTCTAGAAGCAACACATCGAGTGTTCCATCTTCTTCGATAAGTCCCACATATCGATCGGGATGGCAAATAACTCGGCCCGTTCTTCTAGGTGGAGGAGGGACAACCACGTTAGACGACGAAGGAACATCTTCTTGCGTCTCTACTTGGGTTTGTGGCTCTTGAACTTCATCAAGTTCAAAATTTCTCCCACTATGTCTCTTAGAAATAAATACCATTTCTAAGAAGACAGCCTCGCAAGACACAAACACTTTGTTATCTTGAGGTTTGTAGAAGTAGTATCCTCGTGAGGTTGAGGGGTAACCAACAAAGATGCATTTTTCGGATCTTGGGGCAAGCTTGTTGTCGGTCTTTGCCTTGACGTAAGCATCACATCCCCAAATCTTCATATAGAATATATTGGGAATACTTCTGCAATGCCTTCAAAAGAACATACCAATGGTACTCGTGGATGACGGATCCGCCGTGAATGTCATTCCTCTCAAAACTGCCCACAGGCTGGGTATTAAGGAATCTGATTTAATCCCAACGAATCAAGGAGTACGCGCCTACGACGACACTCGTCGCAAGGTCGCTGAGCTTATCACTCTAGCCGTCGCAACCGGGCCACTAGAAAGACAAACCAGTTTCCAAGTGGTCGACATCGACGCATCCTTCAACATGCTCCTGGGACGTCCCTGGATTCACGCCGTCAAGGCGGTCACCTCAACGCTTCACCAAAAGATCAGGGTCCCCTTCAACGGGAAAACGATCACGATCCCCGCTTCCCCAATCAAAGCAGTCATGAGAAGAGGGGTAGCCTCCCAAGCCATTGAGGAGGACGACAATGAAATGTGGGGTTTCCAAGCCGTGAACGTCATAACTGATGAACTAACAACCTCTGAATGTGACCCGTTCGCCAGCCTCACGATCAACCGTATCATGATGCGCCAGGGTTATTTCCCGGGTTTGCCGCTCAATCCGCTAAAGGACCCATTGCCTCCCTTGAAATAGGCTAAGGTCCCCAACATTCCCTTTGGGCTGGGATACGAACCTACTGACAAGGACATCCACGAGATGAACCTCCTAATCCGAAAACGCAAGAAGCACGGAGTTATACTCCATCCCTACCACCTGACTCTCAACGGATACTTTGTCCTCGAGGGAGAGTCTGAACTCTACCACGGCTTTCCGGAGCCTATCTATGACTCTGTGGCGAAGGCTAGATACCCGGAGTGGAAGTCTTCCAGATCGCTACTTTTTCCCGACAACATCGAAGCTGCATCAACCGAGTCCAAACCGTCACCATGCCTCGACGGACAAGCTGTCACACTACTCTTTGGGGAAGATAACATCAAACACCTCGACTATGAGGACATCATCAACATCGCCCTGAAAGACAATCAGTTTGATCCAACCGCCTTGATCTCCGATCATCGACCGGAGAAAGCCACCCCGGGCTGGAGGAAAACCATCAAGTGGACCGATCGCCAAGGCCGCATTCTCAAGATAACAACCGGAGAAGGCCCTATGTTCAAGGAGGAAAGTCTTTGAAGGATCCGAGTCCGAGTCCGAGTCGGAGTCGAGTCCTTATAGCTCCTAACACTCCGGATGTCCCAGTCAAGGTCCCCTTCCCATTGTTTTATCACAAAGTCGTGGCTGATTCAGAGGCTGAGTCTACTAAGGTCACCCCCACTCCAATGAAAGGTGACAACCTGGAGCTTTCCGGGGGCCACTTCCTCTGTTGTGTCGCCTCCGACGACCACGAGATGTCTGTCCTTTCGGAGCTTTTCGCTCGTGTCAACTTAATGAACGCTAAGTTTGCTTATGACTCGTCTCATTTTAACTGCAATGCAATTCTGAATGATTATGAGGAATTTGACTTGAGTGACTACCCACCTCACTTAGCCAAAGAACTTGACAAACGGGAAACCAGAACCCCCATCATTGAGGAAACCGAGCCTATTAACGTAGGAACCGACAATACACCTCAAGAACTTAGGATAGGGACAACCCTGGACCCCTCGGAAAGACAACAGTTCATTGACCTCCTCCACGAATACAAGGACGTGTTCGCCTGGTCTTACAGAGATATGCCTGGGATTGACAGAGAAATTACAAAGCACCGGATACCCGTCAAACCCGGGGCTAAACCTGTGAAACAGAAGCTACGCCGGATGCGTTCTGAGTGGACCTTAAAAATCAAAGAAGAGGTGGACAAACAGTTCAAGGCTGGGTTCATCAAAGTATCTGAATACTCTGACTCGGCGGCCAACATTGTGCCGGTACCAAAGAAAGACGGGTAAATTCGGGGTTGCGTCGACTTCAGGGATCTGAACAAGGCAAGTCCAAAAGACGACTTCGCTTTGCCGCATGTTGACATTCTGGTAGACAACACTGTCGAACATGCTCTCCTATCATTCATGGACGGGTATGCCGGGTACAACCAGATTAAAATGGCTGAGGAAGACATGCACAAGACTGCGTTCACTACGCAGTGGGGGACATATTGCTACACGGTCATGCCTTTCGGCCTCATCAACGCCAGAGCGACCTATCAAAGAACCGCTACCACTCTCCTACATGATATGATGCACAAGGAAGTAGAGGTATATGTCAATGACATGATTGTCAAATCAAAAGAACGGGACGGCCACATCAATGCCCTCCGGAAATTCTTCGCTCGTCTGCGGAAATATAACATGAGACTAAATCCTCAGAAGTGTGCATTCGGGGTCACCTCCGGAAAACTCTTGGGACATGTCGTCAGCAAAAGAGGCATTGAGATTGATCCAACCAAAATCAAAGCAATTCAACAAATGCCTCGGCCTAAGAACGAGAAGGAGATTCGGGGATTTCTCGGTCAGGTCCGAAGACATCACCCGTTCATCGCCAAGCTCACTATGATTTGTGAACCGATATTCAAGAAGCTTCGCGCCTCCGATCACACCGATTGGGACGACGACTGTCAGAAGGCGTTCGACAGGATAAAGGAAATCCTATCCAAACCTCCCGTCCTCATGCCACCTCAACCGAGGATTCCTCTATCCCTGTACCTGACTATTACTGATACAGCCATGGGAGCAATGCTAGCACAAACAGTTGGCAACGAGGAGCGAGCCATCTACTACATCAGCAAAAAGTTCATTGAGTACGAGACAAGGTATACCCAGCTGGAAAAGACATGCCTTGCCCTCGTATGATCAAGAAAGAAGCTGCGGCATTACATGCTCAGCTACTCGGTCCACATCTACTCCAAGATGGACCCAGTCAAATACATCTTCGAAAAACCCGTACTAAACGGAAGGCTGTCTAGGTGGACACTCATGCTGTCTGAATTCGATCTCAAGTTTGTACCTCTCAAGGTTATCAAGGGAAGAGCAGTCGCTGATTTCCTAGCAGAAAATCCCGTCAACAAGGATCCAACGACCGACACATGGTCACTTCCTGACGAAGACATCTTTTGTGCCGACTCCGACGCATGGGACCTATACTTTGATGGTGCATCTAATCTGAGAGGTTTCGGGGTGGGAATCCTTCTAATACCACCAGAGGGAGAACATGTTCCGATCTCGGTCAAGCTAGACTACGCCGTCACCAACAATGCCGCTGAATATGAAGCATGTCTCATCGGCCTACAAGCAGCCATCACACTTGGCATCAAGAGACTGAGGGTCCATGGCGATTCCTCACTCATCATCAATCAGGTATCCGGATCATGGAAAATCCGATGTGACAGCTTAGCTCCCTACCGGTCAAATATCAGTCAAGAGGCCGAATTCTTCGACCAAATCGACTACTTCCACTTGTCGCGAGAGGAGAATCAATTTGCTGATGCCCTGGCAAAACTTGCCGCGCTCGTCAACATACCTGACGATATGACATCGATGCCCCTATGTGTCGAGAGACGGAGCGAGCCAGCTCACATTTGTGCCATTATCGACGACGAGGAAAGCCATGATGAACCTTGGTACCAAGCCATCCTCAATTACAAAACCAAAAACGAATTCCCTCCCAACTCTGATCAAAGAGGACATAGAGCCATCCGTTTACTTGCATCACAATTCGTGATAAACCAAAATCAACTCTACAAAAGAACACCCCAAGGAATTTTCCTCCTTTGCATTGACCATCACAAAGCCAAGAAAGTCATGGGGGAGGTTCACGACGGAGAATGTGGCCCTCACATGAGTGCAATGATGCTTGCACGGAAAATCATGCGGCTAGGTTACTACTGGACAACCACGGAAGCCGATTGCCGTAACTACGTCAAACATTGCCACAATTGCCATATCTTCGCCAATATACAACAAATACCACCATCCCTTTTATACACCATGACATCACCCTGGCCATTCTCAACCTGGGGCATCGATATCATCGGGAAAGTCAACCCGATAGGCACCAAGCGGCATTGCTTCGTCCTCGTCGCCATCGACTACTTCACCAAATGGGTGGAAGCACTATCATATGCAGTCTTGACCGCCAAACAAGTGGCCAAGTTCATTCAAAACAACATCATCTGCCGATATGGGGTACCCCATGAAATCATCAGCGATCAAGGCTCTCACTTCCGGGCGGAAACTCAAGTTTTGCTAGACAAATACAAGATCAAACGACATCGATCATCCCCCTACCGTCCCCAAACCAACGGAGCGGTGGAGGCAGCGAACAAAACTCTTGTTACCATTATCAAGAAAATGCAAGACAAATACCGCGATTGGCCGAGCAAACTCCTGTTCGCACTCTGGGTATACCGAACCTCCATTCGAACACCGACAGGCGCCACGCCCTTCTACCTAGCATATGGTATGGAGGCGGTTCAACCGGTAGAGTTAGAGGTCCCATCTCTACGCATCCTATTGTAGAGTCAAGTCCTTGAGGCGGAATCGACCCGTCGAAGGTACGAACAGCTCACTCTTCTAGACGAACGACGACTCAACGCCTGCACAACGTCCATCTATACCAACGATGTATACAACGGGCATTCAACAAGAAGGTCAAACCTCGAAACATCCGGGAGGGCGACTTGGTCCTCAAGTCAGTCCGAGCACCATTACCCGTCGATCCGAGGGGAAAATTCAAATCCAACTGGGCCGGGCCATGCCTGGTCAAGAAAATACTTTCGGGGGCGCAGTGAGACTGAGTGACCTAGACGGGGAGGACTTTACAAACCCGACCAACCTAGACCAACTCAAGAAATACTACCCTTGAACCCTATCAACCAACAACCTAGCCTAGTTTTGCAACTAGCACCAGCCTCAACCCTTTTCAAGTCAAGTTCCTCAACATGTTCTGATTTGTAATTGCATGTTTTATCGAGTCTAAGCTGCGGCACCTTGCCCGTTTCGAATGTCCTTTGATCCGTCAAAGGCAACGTCCATTTGTACTTCAAAAACAAACCCCTGAACTACGAACATGGTTTGATTTCACCTCTTCAGGTGAATACGTAGGCAGTCCCTCTTATGCTTGAGGGATACAACCACAAAACCCAATTCTAATTCACAAAACATTTCGAACTACGATCATGGTTTGATTTTACCTCTTCAGGTGGATACGTAGGCAGTCCTTTCTTACACAAGAAGGATACAACCATTCCCACAATCAAAAAACATCCCCATTAAAAAAGAGAAAAGGGAAAACCATTCCCTTTCCCCACAAAAATATAAAAAATAAGCCATTCTCCCTTTCCACAAAATACCACTTTCCCAAGTGCAATTGTTTAGGACGATTCAAATCGAATTGCCTTCGCAAAATGGATGGAAGAAACAAGCGTTCACAATTTTCGACACGAGCAATCCTCTTATTTAATTAATAATGGGAGGGATTACAATTTCAACAACAAATAAAGCACGACGAGTCTACAACTTGTCAAAGCTAAGGTGTCCACTAACACACCACACATAGTAAAACTAGCACAAAACACACAACAACTAGCTATCACAACATAATAAAAACTCACAACAATAATACAACATAATAATAAAGTGGGTAATGGAGGTCTTCACTCTTTCATTCTACCCTTCCCTTTTCCCTCAGGGTACATCTTCTCTTTATTCTTCTTGTTGGCTCGCCTAGCAGGGACTTCTTCCTCGGAACGGATCCTAAACAGATCTAAGACGGCGACGGCCTCCGGTCTAGCACAAGACCCAATATTCGACCCAAGACGAGCCAATGCACGGCCCACCATACTCTTGGGGCCGGAACTCCTCCTCTTCGGTGGTCTCATCACATCGGGAGTAGCTCCGTCAACATACTCCTCAAAGAAGGCACGGTTGGCCTTGCCAACCTCTCGATATTTCAAGTCGACAACCTCGTCCTTACGAAATTTGGATCTCTCTTCCAAGGACGGAGCACGTGACCACATGGCATAAGCGGGAGTCACCCATGTCGTGGCAATGGGGTTTGGTACCTCCAAAAGCGGCCGAGTGGCCCACCACCTTTCAAAGAACTCCACGAGCTCGGAGTTCCGGAAAAAATTCTCTTGGACAAGAGTATTTTGAGCGGGCACCTTTTGTTGACGCCCCATTTGCCTCATGAGCCTTTCGGGATAAATGAAGGAAACAACCTTCAAACCCACCACCATCAAAGAACGAGGACTAGCACCCGAAGCGGGCAACCCCGTGAAGGACCTTAAGTGCCACCATGACACCACCCAACGGATATGAGGACCACCCTCCTCCGCCAGTCTTGCGGCCCAATAGGCCTCGGTGGAAGCAAAACTATCCGGGTACAATTTCTTCCTCATGGTAAGGTGACGGAAGGAGTAAGAAGAAGGATTAACCGGAGGCTCTACATACCTTAGCCTCTCCAATAGCCACACTTGGAGGATCCTTGGCGATCCAAAAGAGGGAGCTTCTCCACAAGAGCCTTCCTTGTACAAAGCTTGGATAATCTCTCCAAGCACCAACCATGATGGATCTCTACCATGCTCCATTTGCTCAATCGCATGGATAAGGGTCATGCTACCATGGCATCTTGGCCCCTCCTTTTTCAAGACATCAATAAAGAGGTACACATGGACAAGGCAAAATGCAAGAGCCCTTCTCCTAGCAACCTCCGAGACATTAGCATCTAACCGATTCGAGAAGATGTTGATAAGAGCCAACATATCCACACCATGTGGAGCAAGAAGAAAGTTGACTTGGCTTGTTGATAAGCCCAACATGGAACGGAATTTCTCCTTGTAGCACAACCGAGTCGGAGGAAGCACCGGAGCACAACCCGGCCACCCACCAATGACTCCTACTTCTTCGGCAAGAGGACAAAGCTCGCCTTTCGGGAAAACGAAAACATGATGTTTCGAATCCCAAAACCGAGAACATGCTTCAAGAAACGAGGGTTGCACCTTGACTTGACGAAGCACCAACAATTGACCAACTCCCATGCAATCGAGTTGATACTTCTCGGGAGGCGACAAATCCCGGCACCATTGTCGCAATGCGTTCTCCAAAGCATCCATGAAATATTTTTGTGGAAGAAGAGGAGGTTTTGTAGAGATGCTTTTTGTGTTTCGGATGATGAAACAATGAAGCGCAAGCGTCTTTATTTATACAAAATGATCAGCGCATTTTTCAGAAAAAGAGGAGAGCCGGCTTCCATCGCCGAGCAGCTCGCGCCTCTTTGAGGCTTCCCCAGGATTCCCGCTGTTGACTTGTCTCTTTCAACATGTGTTTTCTCCTGAAACCTCAAACCTCCAGCCAGGAACCTCGCGCCTCTTCGGGATGATCCGGGAAATTTTGTGTTTCTTTACACTCACATTTCCTTATTTTCGCGTTTTACGAAATCCGACACGGTTTCCATGACGCAGCTTTAAACATGCGGGTTTTTTTTCTTTTTTTAAGGGGGGAAGGGCTAGTCGCCCCGATCCGCGACGGATCGTTCCCATCTCAGTCGGAATTCCGAAAATTTTTCGCTTTTTCGCAACACAAAAATCAAAATCGAAAATTGATAACACGACATCAATTTTCCTCAAAACTCAAGCACTCACAAATCCGAGTCTTGACCTCAAAAGCCAAATATACTCGCAAAAATCCTTTTCCAAAATTATTTCCTGACGGTTTGAGTTTTATATTTTTTCTAGTCAATTTTCAAAAATTTCGATGCAATTTAATTCACGACACGAGTTAATTGCTCAAATTTTCAAATCAATTCCTTTTGAATTCCAAACGTGATGATTTTGTCACGGAATCTTCAAAATTCGTTTCAAAATTTCAATTTTAACTTCAAGTCATCTTGGTTAATTTTGATTTACAAATGCTTTACGTGATTTTCAATCAAATGCTTTTGCGTGTTTACGTTTATGCCTACGTGCTATCTGTTGCCTGTTTTTCTACACTAACGATGCAGGAACTGGTGCAAAGCAAATGGAGAATCAAAAGCCGACAAGCGCTCCTCCGAAACACAACACAAAAGAAGCAAAAAATCACAAAACAAACCACAATCCAAAAACACATATATACAAACGGCCTCACGCAAAATATAAATATGTACAGGCAAGAGTCCAAGACACGGACAAGCTACAACAACTACTCGACGTCTCCCGTCGGACCAGTCCTGGTCTCACTAGGAGTCGCCGCCAACGCAGACACCACCACCAGCTCAGACTCCCTCTCCGGGGAACTCTCCAGCGTCTCACGCTCCATCTCAACGTGAAGCTCCTCCGCTGCAGCCAACTGAGCCTTCAAAGAGGCAATCTCCGCGTCTCGACTCCACAGCTCGTCCTCGTGACGCCTCAACTCCTGGTCTCGACGGGTAATCCCCAACCCCTGAGCCTCGATCATCGACCTGGCTGCCTCCAACTCAGCACGAACCCGAGCAAGCTCCACCGGATCCGCTGTGCCCTGCCAAACACAATAACAGCTCCTCAAGATCTAAAAACGTGAAATACAACACCAAATATACAAAAGCAACACACAAAACGTATCTGAGAAAGCCGAGCCTCCCTCATAGCCAGGTCACCAGCAAACGCTCTCCAGCGGTTAGCCATCCGCCACAAGTTCTGGTGGCTAACATTCGTCACCTACAAAACAAAAATGTCCTTCAATACAAGGCAAAGTATGATTGGAGAAAGTGTTCAAGTCAGGAACTCACCCTCAGAACAGTCAACCTCCACTCCATGCCAGCATCGGCCACCTCGGTCACCGCAGGCTCCGGTAAGCGCAGCTGAAGCTCCTCGCCACTCGGCCCCTGAAAAGTGGTCTCCGTCGGAAAGCTGGGGGCTGAGTCTTAATCAGCGGGTCGACTCCCTGCCATTTGGATCCACATCAAAGATGACAAACCCTCCTATCAAGGGAGGCAATGAAAACAAGGAAAAGAGGAAAACATACCTCGATCGGGTACCAAGCGAGCCTCGACAACCGGAAGGTGTCGTAGTCGGCGTCCCGCAGCAGCAGCTCCTCACCTCCTCGATCGTGAAGGTGCTCCTCAACCTCATCAGGAGTCGACTCCTGGAATAACACCCCGGGCGGGTCAACCGACACGACGAAAGTCTCGGTAAAGCACTGGCGAACTAGACGTTCGCCCAAGTACCAAACCGGCTCAATCGCACTCTCTAAGTACAGGCGCAGGGAGCTGCGAGGTCGCAAACGCTCCGTGGCGGCAGCCGACACACCCGTGTAGTGCTCCCAAGGCAGCCCAACAAACTGCATTCAAAACTAAGCTACTCAGCTAACTGGGGGCTTCATAAGCTACCTAGTCATCCTATCTCTATCTAACTCTACAAAGGAGAAAGAGAAGGGAAAGCAGAAACTTACATCAGCAATCCGAAGCTTGTTCACGTGACGCCTGCAGTCCTCGTAAGTCGACTTAGTCGACCTCTTCCGACTCACCGTCCAACCCCTCACAGCAGGGTAAGCCGAGGGAACACCGCTTGTAGTCCCCGGACGCAGAGGAGGGAAGTAAGCATACAACCAAGCCTGTAATCAAACACAGCAAACACAAATTAGCCAATTTCTCAAAAATTGCCAAAGTCAAAATCAAAATCAAAGTAAAAAAAAAAACTACCAAAAAAGGCACTCGTACCTCAAAGATGAGGCCGGGACCAACCAGAGCAGGAGCACTACCCGCTCCCACTTTCTCCGGACGCACCGCCGCGTGCAAGTACCGGGTGAAACTCGCCAAAGCCGGCGTAACCCAGTCAAACCGACCCAAAGCGTCAAGGTCGGCAAGAAGAGGAAGCACCTTGGTCGACAAGGGCTCGCCCTTGTCGCCAAAGTACGTGGCACCCAAGAAGTACCACAACCACAGCCGCGCCTCCCTCGCGTCGACCTCAGCCTCTGCCTCCGGGTTCGCCAACGGCGCCGGAACAACACCTGCCACCCTCTCAGTGAAGTGGTCCTTCACATAGGAACTCGCAATCAGGTACGGAGTGACGTCGGAAGGCCCCGGCAAAGCAGTACCAATCAAAGCAGTGACCGCAGGAGAGGACACTCTCTCCGGAGTCGCGGTAAACTCAATGGGCAGCTCACCATAGGGAAGGCCGGACACCACGACAAAGTCCTCAAGGGTCACGCCAACCTCCCCAAACTCCATATGGAACAACGACGTCGTGTCCCAGTACCAGTCCCACATGGCGCGGATCAAACACAGGTTCGACCTAATCGAGGACCTGTGAATGTCCCGCCAAGCGGCCACCAACGGCCCAAACGCCGACCTCTCTATCAACGCCCTCGACCCAGCTCGGAGAACGTCGTAGAGGCCCAAGCAGGTAGAGTAGCCAGAGAAAGTCCTCATGGTGCCGATCTCCTGAAATCAAAAACAGACAACGTCAGGATGCCTATTTAGGCCCGACACTTCAAAAATAAATGACAAATTTTAACCGGGGAACGTGACTCACCATGCCCTCGTGAGCACGGTAGAAAAAGTTGTCGGTCCAGTCGAAGCAAGAACTGGCTACCGTAAAAACCCTCGGCCCACTCTGGCGCCGCCCGTAAAAGCAACCCTCGCGGGGCCGTAGCTCGCCTAACTCTGAAACTCCAACGTCAGCATCATCCTGGGCTGTCTCTGCTCTCCGCCTCTTATGACCGCGAGACTCAACGTGGTGGACAGGGCCCAAGTCAACGACCCTGTCGACGTCCCGCAACGTACGCCTAGTCCCCCGAGGACGTCGCTCCCTCGAAGAAACCCTCCTCCCGGAGGTACCCGCCTCAGCCCCAGTCCGAGCTCTACGAGCACTAACAGCCCCAACAACGGGCTCTGCGCGCTCCTCGACGGCCCCGGAGGCCCCAACAGTCTGCTCAGGAGGTCTCTCCTCCTCAGTAATGTCCTCCACGACCACGGCAGGCGTGCTAACCGGAGTACTACCCGGGGCCGCCCCGAACAACTTCTCAAAAGTCGCAGCCATGAACCCGGCCTGCTCCGAACACTCCCCTACAAAAAAACGTCAGCCGAAATTTCGGCATTACGACGGCATGAAATGGATGAATCCAAAAACAACAACACAACCTGCAATGCAAAAGCAAGGGCAATCCCGCCCAAAATCTAACCAAACAAAACGGTTCACAAAAAGAAACACAAAAACGACTCGCCCCTCTTTTCAAGCAAAAGACGAGTCAAAACCACAAAAACGGCATTTCAAGACCCATACAAGGTCTGCCAACAACCCAAAATACATGCCTAACACAATGGGGATTTTTCTGCGGTTCAAAAAGGCAATTCATACGCTAATTTGAGCCCAAACCGGTCAAAAATTCAAAAACAACCGCAAAAAAGGCAAACGTGATTTTATTACGCCTCAAGGCGACCTAAAATACCAATAAGGTCCACTTCAAGGCAAACTGACTCAATTGAAGCCCAAACAAGCGCTTATTTTGTCAGACGTAAGACCGTCGCAAAAGGCAAAAATTCAATTTTGCCCACAAACATCCAATGAAGGTCCTTAAATGGCAAACACGGGTTTTCCCAACTACAATACAACCTAGAGGGACCCACTACCCAAGCAAATAAACTTGACATTGTGAAATGAGACGGTTTCTCGCCTCAATCACGTTTTTCGAGCATAGGGAACGGGAACGGGGACCAAAATGCAAACTAAAAGCACCCCTATACTCCAAAACAGGTTTCTAACCTAATGCAAACGTCAATTTCACTCGAAATTGGCTCAATCAAAAACGCCCAATTCGATTTTTAGGGCAAAATTTCGCCCTAATTCAATCAAGCTAAAATCGACAAATTTGAAAGGATTCAAGAGGAAATACTTACCTTGAGATGACATTTGTTGATAGCGGCACAAGCAAAAGCAAGCTAGAAGGTCCGTCAATGGCGATTTTAGGCGAGATTTCGAGGTTGAAGATGAATATTCATCCGCAACGCAACCTCGCGTCTTTTTAACAAAAAATAGGGAAGCCGGCTTGCATCGCCAGGTGGCTCGCGCCTAAACCAGGCCTCCCCTTTTCTTTTTGAGCGAAAATTGGGCTTTGGCCCAATTTCCCACAACAGACTTCAAAATTTTCGTTGACGATATTGAATATCGTCATTTCCTCGAAAGAAAAAAACAAATAGCGAAAATTTAAAACTCGCTATTTTCAAGCAAACGGCGATCAAAACCGCCAACTTCAAAAAATAATAGCAAAACTCAAATTTGCTATTTTTCTCCAAATTTCGAGCAAACGGCGATCGAAACCGCCAATTTCAAAAATAATGGCGAAATCAAAATTCACCATTTTCCTTCAAATTTTCCAAAATAATAGTGAAAATTCCAAATTCACTATTTCTTTCAAAATGTCAACGGCGGCACATAAACCGTTACTTCAATTAATAGTGAAGATTCCAAATTCACTATTTCTTTCAAAATGTCAACGGCGGCACATAAACCGTCACTTCAATTAATAGTGAAGATTCCGAATTCACTATTTCTGTCAAAATGTCAACGGCGGCACATAAACCGTCACTTCAATTAATAGTGAAGATTCCAAATTCACTCAAAATGTCAACGGCGGCACATAAACCGTCACTTCAATTAATAGTGAAGATTCCGAATTCACTATTTCTGTCAAAATGTCAACGGCGGCACATAAACCGTCACTTCAATTAATAGTGAAGATTCCAAATTCACTATTTCTTTCAAAATGTCAACGGCGGCACATAAACCGTCACTTCAATCGATAGTGAAGATTCCAAATTCACTATTCCTTCAAATACCAGCAGGGGGCTTCCTCACGAAACCCACTCATTCCAAACACAGTGATAGTGAGAACCCATACTCACTATTTCCCCAGCGACATCATGAGTTCGCTAGTCTCAAAACAAGCCCAATCGGCGCGGCTACTCCCATGGTCCATTAATCGACCACCCCATTGGCTGGCGAGCCTTTGTCCGCAACCTTTTCAAGGATACATCCCGAAGATGCCTCGGGTACATTTCCTTACCGTTTCAAGGATACATCCCGAAGATGCCTCGGGTACATTTCCTTGTCTTGGCTGGCGAGCCTTACAATGCATCACGGCTGCCGAGCCTTACAACGCATCACGGCTGCCGAGTCTTACAACGCATCACGGCTGGCGAGCCTTACAACGCATCACGGCTGGCGAGCCTTCCAACGCACCGCGGCTGGCGAGCCTTACAACGCACCGCGGCTGGCGAGCATTACAACGCATCATGGCTGGCGAGCCTTACAACGCATAACGGCTGGCGAGCCTTACAGCGCATCACGGCTGGCGAGCCTTACAACACACCACGGCTGGTGAGCCTTAGAACGCACTGCGGCTGGCGAGCCTTACAACGCACCATGGATGGCGAGCCTTAAAACACATCACGGCTGGCGAGCCTTACAACGCATCACGGCTGGTGAGCCTTACAACGCACCACGGCTGGCGAGCCTTACAACACACCGCCGCTGGCGAGCCCTCCCTACAACGCATCGCGGCTGGCGAGCCTTACAACGCATCGCGGCTGGCGAGCCTTACAACGCACCAAGGCTGGCGAGCCTTACAACGCATCACGGCTGGCAAGCCTTACAACGCACCGTGGCTGGCGAGCCTTACAACGCACCGTGGCTGGCGAGCCTTACAACGCACCGCGGCAGGTGAGCCTTACAACGCACCGCGGCTGGCGAGCCTTACAACGCACCACGGCTGGCGAGCCTTACAACTCACCACGGCTGGCGAGCCTTACAATGCACCGCGGCTGGCGAGCCCTCCTCACATACGCACCGTGGCTGGCAAGCCTTACAACGCACCACGGCTGGCGAGCCTTACAACGCACCGCGGCTGACGAGCCCTCCTCACATACGCACCGTGGCTAGCGAGCCTTACAACGCACCGCGGCTGGCGAGCCCTCCTCACGTACGCACCACAGCTGGCGAGCATTTATCCGCAACCTTGCAAGGACATATCCGAAGATGCCTCAGGTATGACTTCTTCTTATGGTTGGCGAGCCTTTGTACGTAGTCTAATGGACTTTAAACGACCCGCACGGACAGTCAACAAACTCTAAACTGTTCCCGACAACAGGTCCTTGACTCGTACCCTCGAGTCGCCTTGGCGTCGCCCTTCCCGACAACAGGTCCTTGGCCCGAATCCTTTCGAGCCGCCTCGACGTCGCTTGGGTCTTCAGGTTGTAATCTTCGATTGACCTGGGGACTCTACTTTGACTTTCGCCATGTCCAAGCCTCAGTCAAAGTGGGGGCTCAGAGATACCCAGATTCTGCGAGACTCCAACAAACACCTGATGATTATCGGACTACAACATGTTTTGGGATCGCAACGTTTGATCGACAGTTTGTGTACAACTTTACGTCGGAAAACTTAAAACGATTTCGAAAACAAAACATTTCAAAAACATTTCAAAAATACCTGGAGTGTTTAATGCACGATGACGGGGTCGCGATGACACTAACTAGAGTCAAAACCGATACCGGACCAAAAACCGACTCAAAAATTCAAATCCCGACTCCAACAACGAGTCAAACCGAGTCAACCACAAAAACAAAATATCTTCAAGCCTTCTATGCTAAGTTTTTCCGGATCCATGTTGGTCAAGTACCAAACATGTGACTACAAAACCTAGGATAGAACAAATCATGATTGCGTTTGTTGTGATAGTGACAACACAACTCGAAGTGCCGCGACGTGGCTCGCGCCTCTTTGAGCAGCCCAGGTGGCCACGTCACTCAAAACTCACACAACCACTCATTCTCCTATAAATACCCCTCAAATGCCACCCATTTGAGACTTACGCGAGTGTCCGCCCCCTCTTTTCTCCCTTAAAATTCCCGACTCGACTTCTAAAGTCACAATCCGACGCGTGTTTACGACCTATCGATCGTAAACACGAGCCTTACACATTGTTTGGTACCGTCATCGTGCATTAAACCACTTGTCCGACCACTTTGACCACTACACCATCACTAAACACTCTTTTACTTACCAAAACGGTTTTAAACCGAGTTTTTTCCGATCAAACAAGTTGTTACACTTACGTCGGTCACTCGCCATAACCAAACATGTAAGTATGAGGGTGTAAAAATCCTCTTTTATTATGTTTACATTTGTTTCATGACTTTAACATGCTAAAACATGCATAATATGAACCAAAACATGGAATAAACGAGCCAAAACTGATTTTTGGTCTGAGGCAGAAGCCCCTTAGGTCGCCAACAGGCTCGCGCCTAAATGGGGTACTCAGACCAGAGATCAACCGTGTTTGTTCTCGTCATTTCCCTTAACCCATTTTTTATATTTGTAATCGGTTTTACCATTTCAAATATTTTCGAAACCCTTTTGTTTTATTTCACATGTTTTAACCATAAAGCATTTTTCACCCTTGGTTCTTCATACCATGACGGTTAAATCCGTGTTTCGGTGATAATATTTGGTTAATGACATTTAAAAGGTATTTTAAAGCCTTTTATCTCATTTATTTACATTTTCAAACAAACATATTAGTCACCAACACGAAATCATCCTTGGTTCTATATACCATGCCGGATTTTAACCCAGGTACGATGATGAGTACCGACTAATTACATGAAAATGGACTTAAAACAATTTGTCTATAATCATTTTCAAAACTATTCAAGTCAAGCTTGTCAAAACCGAGCCCGACACCGAATATTATCAAATAATGATGATTATTCGAGTCTAGTTCTTCAAATCAACAAATGCGGTCTAAACGACCCTTTCAAAATCAAACCGGGTTCAAATACCCACTTTTAACACGTTTCACAACGTTTTCTAAACAGTCAGAACATGGCATATAGCCGTTGGCTAACCCGCGCCTCAAGCAGGCCTTTTCTTTCTTATTTTTGAAACCAGAAGGAGGCCCCTTACACCGCCGGCTGGCTCGCACCTCTTATAGCCGTCTGGTACAGGGCCTGTTCCCTTCCAGCATTAGTCTCGGACGATCCCGACTCCGGTTAATCCGGATATAGGACGGATCAGATGACTATTAGATTATTCAAAACCACATTTGCAAAATGCCTTACTAAGACAAATGGATCATGTTATGCACCCTAAACCTAATACGGTAAATGGATGTTTAATTTCCGTCTTGCATGCAAATCAATCATTAATCCAACTCGACATCTTATACTTGATACTTGGATTAAATCAACCGACTTAGAAAGCTCTCACATGTTAGGTTTAAATCATTGGATGCGCATTCATGCATTTAAACCGTTTTATCAACTTTTGCATTCAACCAACCAAGATCGATCAGTAGAGGCCGCTAAACGCGGGCGGGATTGGGTGTCTGATTAAAGGGCTTCCCAATACGTACCTTCACCTCTTACTCAGAAACTTTGGATAGTGGACGACCTTATCCAGGGCGTACGAGAGTCATTCTAGAGATAGGATGCTAAAGAGGGACGATTTCCTTATCTTTAGTACCTATGTCAAAACGCTGCTTTGTGCTTCGATTTGACCGAGGTATAAAGTGGAATTCGAACGGGCTCCAGGCATCCCATAAATGCTTGGTGGCGACTCCGAACATCTCTAATCGTTTCAAGACCCTTACCGAGACGAAACCGACCGATCTAAAAACGATCCGGTCGAAAGTACCATTACGCCGCCGAGCGTGGCTTTCAAAAAGACCGCTGCACATCCGCAGATCGAACCGGACCTGCAGGTGGGCCATGTCCACAGATATTTTGGTTAATTTATGGATTTTTATTGTTCATTTTGTATAATAATGGCATTAAAATGTGATTTTATGATAAAAATGTCATTTTATGATAAAAATGTCATTTTTGGACTAAAATTAGCTAAACTTCGATTTTTCCAGTGGTTTTTGGATATGTTTTCACATATATTATTTTTAGATGACCTGAAATTTTCATAGTTTTTGGAGTTCTTATGCTCGAAATATGGATTTTTCATGATAAAAATCGAATTTAAATGAAAAATGGGTTAATATGAGATAAATTTCGAATATGGTCATAGATATTTAGTATGTTGTCACATGCAATTTTATAAGATGTGTGTAAAATAATTGGCTATAATGAAGTCTTTATGCATGATTTATGAAATTTTGAAGAAAAATAACATAAATAGTGACTTAATTAGTGAATAATTGCTAAAACATACTTCATGACTAAGGAAAAACGTCACATGTTGCATTTTATTACCTATTTCAGATCTAAAATTGAAAAATTGAAAAATTGAAAAATATAATTTTTCTCATGTTTTTATGATTATATTTGATAAATCCGATAAACCGCAACAATGTTTTTCCCGATAAATTTTCGAAATTTTAACATAAGTTTTTGAACATTATGAGTGTCATGGTATTTTTTTCCAGAATGTTCATGAGTTTAAATTTCAAATTTCAAATTTATTTGAAATTTTTATGATTTATTTGGAGTTTATGGCATTTTATGGTAATTTTGAGTCCATTAATGAACAAATTTAAAGAAATAAAAGTTAATTATTGTCAATATGTTAGTGGAGACTAATTTTGAGCCCTCAGTTGGTTAGGGTAATTAACTTGTGCATAAATATGATTTTATGTAATTTATTGTGATTTTAAAAGGTTGAATAACGCAAATCTGTAAAAACCGATTAATATACGATATTGGCTCTTTAAAGGCGATTTAGCATAAAATTGGGCATGTTTATACATATTATAATGCTGCATTTTATTTATGATTGTCATAATTTTATTTTATGTAATTTTATTTTATGTAATTTTACTTAGTATGGCCTTAATTTTTAATTGGTATTGCCCGAAATGTATGGGAATATCGATTCGGTTGTAATTTATTGTGATCTCGTATCACCGTTTTGTAATTTAATAGATTTATTTTATTTTAATTACAAATGTATAATAGGAAATTATGTAATTTATTTATTCCGGAGATCCTTGAAGACGGTGTCACTCGAGAAGGCGATCCATTAAAGACGGTATTACCTCGAGATGCGTGCCAAAACCGAAGTTCAAGGTACCAATGGAGTTGGTTTCCGAATATGTAATAGCTAATTAGATTTTCTATTTTAGGAAGGACATACTAGGATTTAATTTATGCTATGCATTTTATTTATATGTTGCATGCATCACTAAATCGCCATAACTAAAACATGCATTGTCATTTTAATCGAGTTTATCGACCGTGTCAATTACAATTATCGTATTTCACCGCTTTAGTTCACTTAAAACGTGATAGATAATAAATTGACATGACCTCTCGCTAAAATAAACAATTGAGACTTAGCCTTACCAAAAAGTAGAAACCATGAAAACCTATTTCCTGAGGGAGTGCACTCGGCCACACCGGGGTACAAACCTTGTTACGTAGGGGAAGTGGGTGATAAATGTCTATCCACCGAATTCATGTTGATAAGGGATGAATTGGCTACACCGTACCCAAGTTAATGTGGATTTGGATCATGGACACATTTATTCGAAATTTGGGTTGAACTCAACAAAAGTAATGATAAGGGATGAATCGGCTACACCGTGCCCTTGTCGGATGTGTTTTGGGCTAAAGATAAATGTTAATGTAATTTTATCGACCAAGAGTTCTAAAAGTAGAATCGATTAAAGAGTTAATCCACCGAGTGATATTGATAAGGGATGTATCGGCCACACCGTGCCCAAGTTAATATGAATTTGGATCTTGGAATCATTTATAATAGTTGGGTAGAGGTCACTATATAAATGTTCATATCTTGTTAAATTTATTTACAAGTATTATTATAACGATGAATGTGTTGTTTTCATTATTCCGTTATCGTATTGTTCTATTTCTTTACCTCAAATTATACGATATCATTTCGATTTTTAGTTCAAATCTCCATTAAAACATCGTAATTAAAGACAAAATTTGAATTTTTTTCTAAAAACCTCGTATTATCCATTGTAAGGATCTCTTGTGAAAAGTATAGATGAAAGTTATTCGTGATCAAAAGGGTTTTGATTTTCGACTAACATATCTATTTACAATGAATGGTTTCTCATGTGCTTAATTGAGTTAAGTATTTTGAAACGTTAAATCATTTTGGTGACTAGATTTGTTGGAAATCGTAATAGACCAAAATACCGCAACCACTTCAATGAAAGTTTTAAGACTAAACAAACGAATGAAGAGTAGTATTCATGAATATAATTTTGCTTCTCAAAGCAAAGACTCATTGAAATGAGTGGGAGCATTCTCTTAAACAGTTAAGAAAAGGATAAGGTTTTAAAGAAGTAAAATTAGAATGGAATTGATACAAGGTAATGTTAAAAGTAACGTTATTGAGAATAACAATACTAAACCTATCAATCCCAACCGATAAAGTTTCTATTGTCTTAATTGTTGGACGCTAGAAAGGAAACTACCCCAAATTATTGAAGAATCAACAAGTTAGTTGTGGGACATCTAATGGGACATTCTTCTTTAAATGTTTATTTCATTGACATAAATTTTGCTAGTACTACTTCGTCAATATTAGAAACCGGTGGTGGTTTTCATCATTGTACTTGATACATAGGATGATTAGAATATAACGACTAGCAACAATGATGTTGAGAGATAGAGTCATTGTGTAATCAATCTAGTTTTGGGTTTATAGGTTTACCTAATTATGACTATTAAGTGCATAAACTCTAAATAAGAATATAAACTTGTTAAGTTACAAAAGAGGTTTCACTTTTGTGACCCTATACACCACGATTTGATGTATGGCTAGCCCATTATGAAGGTGATTATATTCTAAACCAAACTAGAATGATATATCATGTAGATAATGCAAGACTCAAATTGGTAACCCAAGATTAAACCTTAAATTCTCGAATGATGAACGCAAAGAGTTATGGAGTACTCTTGAAAGCATTAGATCTTATGGTATATGCGTATCTTGTATTCAAAGTAAGGTGTCTCATGCCTTTTGGTCGAAAAGGAGACCGAGGTTGTAAATCATTGATCCATAATAGGTTGATCATTTTATTTTACCAACGATTTAAGTTGACGCTAATGTGTTCACTTAATAAGGTAAATAGACAAATCTTTGAAGAAGTTCAAAGAGTTCAAGGAATCACCATTTAGTCGTGATGGGATTATCAAAGTGAAGACTTTGATATAAGCCAAATGAAATATGATATAGTATCACAAGTTAATATCTCTTAACACACATTATGGGATAATGTGTGGTTGGATAAAGAAATCAAACGCTATTCGATATGGTTTGGACTTCGATCAAGTTACTTTGAGTTACTTGATCCTTTTGGGGATTTTATCATTTTGTCTAAATTATTTTTCCACTAAAATCTAAAACGAATCATATGAGATATGAAATGGTAGGGCACCATGGTTGTAAGTTTTCAAAAGAAACAAATGCTCATTTTTCTTATTATAATCACGAGTACAACGGGTTTGTGGCTCGTGAAGCTGTCTTTCTAAAATACAAGTTTATTTCTAGAAGACAGAGTGGGAAAAATTATTCAAGAGCCACAAAGAATGTTATGTCGCAAGAAACTGGTATTTCTTGGCTACATGAGACGTTTTATGTTGGCTACATGAGACGTTTTGTGTAAGACGTTGTTTCTTCAAAACCTAGGAGGTTAAATTCGTCACTTGTTGAAGATGATGAATTCATGCTACTTTTAAGAAAGTAAAGAGCTTATAAGTTACAAAGAAATCGTTTTATTCAAGTTGATTACTTCTAGAAAGTAATGGACATATGACTTACATGAGAATGTTTAAGTCACAACTCAATACAAGGCTTAGAGCCATGAAAATCCGAATTAAAAGGCTTGATTATTGTCAAAGGGTTTTTGCACTAATAAAGAGAGATTTCAAAGCTTGATTGGTTGCAAGGGGTTTTGCACTAGTTGAAATGCTTAAGTCTATTTAGATCTTCTTCGGGATTGTGTTTCATTATGATGATATACATATAGCGAGTGAATCTAAAACCCACTTCTTAAATTAGAAGGGATGTATTCAATACATGTCTTGAGTTTTGTAGATTCTTGCCATCCTAAGATAATGTGAAACTTAAGAGAGGGTCTTAAGTAGGACATCAATGAGTTGGAATCAACTTTTTGATCATGTGATTAAACTTTTCTCGATAAGTTGAGAAGTTATGTTTATACATAAAGATTAGTGGGAGTTACGAAAATTTTAATTAGTCTTATATGTGGATGACATATTGATCATTGCGAATGATTTATGACTTTGGAGATATATAGTACATCCTCAATATCCGGATTTATGGAGATAAATCTACATGATATAAATGTCAAATAAGAAGTCTTATGTTGATAAGATTCATGACTAGTTCAATCAAGTTGAACATATTTGATTAATTCCATTTGCTTCCGATGTCGAATCAATTAAATAGTATATGATGTATATGTTGGGACTGGTGTCCTTTACAGTTAGTGCAAGGACTTATAAATCTCTAAAAGGATCAAAGGGTATACTTTTGTTTTATAATCAGTTGGTCCACGTTTATCAATAACGGTTGGCTTGCTAGATAAGTTTGACGTTATTGTCATACAGATGGCGGTGATCAACTGGTCCCTAAAAGTCACACCTATAGGATACGTTTGAGAAATGTGACGGTATGAAAATACAGTCATGTTGATGCCAGAAAATTGACTAAGCAGTTAGTCCGAGTTATTTGACTAATAATTAGTCAAAATGCGATGTTGAGATATTTTATTTAATACAGATTAAATAAAATTGGCTAAGGCGAATTAAACAGTTAATTCGTAAATTAAATATTAACGATTATATTTAATTGATGTATATTGAATTAATTATACAATATCGTCTTTGTCGGACATGTATTAATATTTCAACTAATCCGTGTTATTAGTTGATGCTTTAATAACCGATAACCGATGACGATTTATAATAAAACCGTGTCATATACATTTAGCGAATTTCGGGTCGTACCACGAGTTAAAAATAAGAGAAAGTGGAAAGCCCACTCTCCCCATTTGAAGCTCACGGCCGAACCCAAGCAACAAAAGGAGAGCTTTCTCTCCTTTTGCCCTAATCAATCATTTGTGAAAAATAATTAGGGTTTTGAGAGACATTTTTCCTCTCAAAATTCAGATCTCACATCTAAAGAAACTCACAACAAATTCTCTCAATATTGCAAGGCAATTAGAGAATACATTTCTAGCACAAGGGCATATTCTCAGACGATCTTAGGTGCAACAATTAGGAGGAGATCTACTTTGATCTCTATCATTGCCGAATTGCACTAGGACCGAAGGTTAATTCTTGTGCTTTATCGTTTTTCATTGTTTTTCGTTTATGACAGTAAATCACGTATTAAAATTTGCGTTATAGTCCTAATTTTATAGGGTATTATACGGATATTACCCCTCAAGTGGTATCAGAGCGAGGCCACGTAAATATTTCTATGTGATTTTCATCAAACGATTTTGAATCGATAATTTTTTGCTTAAAAATTTCGTGCGGGCACTGTTTGATCTCGTTGAAAATTTTTTTTTTTTTTCATTGCGTTTTTCTTTCTTGGGAACCGTGTCCAGTTTACACGGTTGTGGTTGTTGCATGTCTTGTTTTCGATTTGATCTTTGCATATTGTTTTTGTAATCGATATTCATTGCAATATGTTAAAGATCTATCAATTGCTTTTGTTGCATAAAATGCTCGGCTAATTTTTTTTGCACGGCTGTTTTTCCTTTCTTGAAAACCGTGCCTTGTTCATACATGGTTTTGATCACACGGTCTTTTGTTTTTCGATTTGTTTTTTGCGTATTGTTATTTTAATCGATAATTATAACAATATCTTAAGATCATGTCAATTGTAATTTTGTTTTAATACGGATTATGTTCAATTTACAATTGTTTGTTAACAAATCGATTTAGTTTGTTTTGTTGAGGCTTTCGTTTTTTCAGCCGCTTGAATTTTTTTTTTTTGGCTTTTTGAGCTCTCGGCATTAGCTCCGAAATAAAAAAAAAAAAAAAAAAAAATTTTACTGGTACTGTTCACGGCAGACGTGAAGAAAAAAAAAAAAATTTTGAGTTTTTTTTTTGGCCTTAACATGTGCATAATACGGATCTTATGCATTTGCATAATACGGATTTTTACTGGTACTGTTCACGTACCATATAGTTATTTTAAAACAATTTAAAGTAACGGATTATGATGAATTAAAATTAAACTGATAGAAGCGGTTTTATCACATAATTTTAATTATCTTTGGTGGTTTGGATTAATTTTAACATAATTACGGAATTATGTCACGAATAAATTTAATTTTTAGTTGATGCATTCTTTTTATCGTTATTGTTGAATGCCTTGAATGCTTTTTATTACGTATTTATTCATTTTTACAAACGGTTGTAACTTAGTGTGGCCTTAGTAGAACGTGTTACCGTAATGATGGAACACGGTCTTGGTTGTATTTTGAGATCTCGTATCTCCATTTTTTTTTTTTTGTAATTACAGTTTTATTTAGAATGTAAATAGGTTTATATTTTGTAAATTTTAATTGTAATTTTGAGAAGACTAAAGATGGATATCGGATGCTCACTCCCGCTGCATGGACAACGATGGAACATCAAGACAGCTTCTCGGGTCCAACGGTGGATTCCAAAGTTGTATTATGTTCTTTTTACTAGGATAGGCCACACTAGGAATTTTTATTTACGTTTTGCATTATTTCATTTATTTTTCGTAACGATAGATTGCATCATATTCCGCCTAAAAACCAAACCACCTAATAATTGCATGAAAACTGACTCATATAGAGGTCACGCGTTAGTTTTCTTTGATATACAGATATCACACGTTTTATTTTAAGCCATCACCTAAATTAATTCATTCACGCAATGCTAGTTTTTCGTTCACTTACAATGAATTAAAATTAAGTCGATGGGATCTTCCTCGTATAAACAAAAATTGAGAACGGTCTTTATAGGTCAAACTCCAATGAATCCTTTCTTCGTCGGTAGGCATAATATGACCCCTTCTACGTCGGGTAAGTTGGAACCGATTGACCTATTTTATCTCAACACTATGGTCACTCGTACGATCCTGTGATTATGGTGGACTATAGATAGGATTTACGGAAATCTATCGACCAAGAGTTCTTACGGAAGAACTAGCTAAACAGTTGGCTTATCAATTTACGGAAATTGAGTCTTGGGATCACTTGTATTATTCTTGAGGGAGATCAATTATGCAAGTGCAATGAGTCTACACGATTAAAATGAATTTTAATAGACTTAAATCACCTCGATGAGTTGCTTATTTCGTTTTTGTTTTTCTTTCTTTTTCAGCGTAGATCACGTTTTTTAAACTGCTAATAACATAATGGCTGGCATCCTCGATGACCCAATGCCAAGTGCCACATTGGACCGTGAGTCCTGGCTTCGGATCTTCATGAATCAGATGAATCAGTCCACTAGACTGAAGAATGATGGATCAAACTTTGCGGAATGGGAGGCGGCATTACGGAATGCGCGCTGGCGGCGACGGAAGCTCAAGTATCTGACTGAGCCCCTCCCGCCAGCCCCAGGCCCCACGGCTTTGAGTTAACGAGGTCTCCACGTATAGCGACTTCGTCATGGAAGCGGGTGCGATTAAAAACGTACTCATTTTTGCAATGGAATCCAATTTGCAGAAACGCTTCATAGCCCAAGGTGTAAACAAGATTTTCACCACGCTCACTAAGGAATTCTCGAAAGCACCGAGAATCGTGACCTATGAGCATACCACTCGCTTCTTTGATGCGAGACTCCAGAAGGGCCAACCGGTTAGCCCACACATTCTCAGCATGATTGAGAATGTCGAGAGACTGGAGGCGCTTGATTGTAAAATCAGCGAGAACATTGTGATAGACCACATGCTTCATTCACTCCACGAAAGTTTTGCGCTCTTTAGAGCGAATTACTATATGAATGATTTGAAGAAAAGTCCTCATGAACTGCACTCCCTTCTCGTACAGACCGATAAGGACATGAAGTTCAGTGGGAGCTTGAAACAGGATGTTCTCGTTGTGTCAAACAAGGGCAAGGGTAAGGGCAAAGCTCGGGCAGACCTAGCGGTAGGTAAACCGAAGTTCAAGAAGTCGGGGTCGGGTAAGAGTGGGCACGGTGAGTCGAAACAACTCATCAGTCGCGACAAAGAGCAAAACCGAAAACATGGAATGCCATCATTGCCACAAGACTGGGCATTGGAGGCGTACATGTCCTGTTTACCATGAGGACATAAAAGCAGGTCGCGTTAAACCTGTTGGTATGTCTTCTTCTTCTACTTTTATTCATATGATTGACATTAACCACGCAAGTTACGGAACTTGGGTACTAGATACTGGTTGTGGTTCTCATCTGTGTAATCATGTGTAGGGGCTCCGAAACATCGAACCCCTCGTAAAGGGTGAGGTGGACCTGCGTGTTGGGAATGGAGCACGAGTGGCTGCCGTCTCAAGGGGAACATATGTGATCCGACTTCCTAGCGGATTTGAGTTATTTTTATATAATCGCTATTATGTACCAGTCTTTCTAAAAACATTATTTCGGTTTACGCACTTGACAAACTTGGTTTTTCATTTGTAATAGAGAATAATTCTTGCATTTTCTCATTACACGATATGATTTATGGCAAGGCGGTCTCCATGAACGGAATTTATGTTTTAGATCAGACCAACGAAATATTACACGTAATGAATAAAAAGTTAAAGGTTGGTGACAAAGATCAAACGTATCTATGGCACTGCCGTATGGGACACATTAATGAGAAACGCGTAAAACAGCTCATAAAGAATGGAGCTATCTCGGCCTTTGATTTTCAATCTTTTGGCACGTGTGAATCATGTCTCATCGGTAAGATGACTCGAATTTCCTTCAAAGGTGTTGGAATGCGCGCTGCTGACCTATTAGGACTCATACATACGGATGTATGTGGGCCTATGTCAATCACCGCACGAGAAGGCTATAGGTATTTCATCACTTTCACGGATGATTTAAGTAGATATGGCTATGTCTACTTAATGAAGCACAAAAGTGAATCCTTTGAGAAATTCAAGGAATACCGAATCGGGTACGGAACCTACTGGGCGTAAAGATTAAAACACTGCGCTCGGAGACGTGGTGGCGAGTATCTTTCTCACGAGTTTGATCGACACCTTAAGGACTTGTGGGATTGCCCTACGCTTAACTCCACCTGAACACCTCGGTTGAATGGTGTGTCCGAACGGAGAAATCGAACACTACTTGATATGGTTCGATCCATGATGAGTCACACCGTGTTGCCTGACTCATTATGGGGTTATGCTCTTCTTCATCGGCTGCTCTAATACTTAACATCAAGTCCGTCTAAATCTGTTGACAAGACTCCATATGAACTATGGAAGGGAACGGTCCCTAACTTGTCCTTTATACGGGTTTGGGGCTGCGAGGCTTATGTCAAGTGGAGACACGAGGATAAGCTCGGCCCGCGATCGGTCAAGACATACTTTATAGGTTATCCTAAAGGAACACTTGGTCACTACTTTTATTCGCCAACCGAACAACGTGTTTTTGTTGCGGCTAGTGCGACATTCTTAGAGAAGGAATTTCTCGAGAATGCAAAGAGTGATAGAACCTTCGACCTGTCGGAGATTCCAGAACCAAATACCGAGCAACCATTGGAGGAACCAATTCCTTCAATCCCGGCTGCGGTGAATATTCCTGAGGAACCTAGGAGGTCGGGAAGAGTCTCTATTCCTCCTGGATCGATACATTGGTATGGTCGAGGAACATGACATAGATGACATTCTACTCTTAACGAGTAGTGAACCCGCAACCTATAAAGGTGCCATGACCATTCGACTCAAAGCTATGGCTTGAGGCCATGCAATCCGAGATGGACTCCAGTATGGGAACAACGTATGGGATCTTGTTGACTTACCTGCTAAGGTTCGTCCCCTTCAATGCAAATGGCTTTACAAGATAAAGCATTATGTGGAAGGTCAACAAGATATCTATAAAGCACGACTAGTTGCTAAAGGTTTCACTCAAGTGCCAGGTTTGCACTACGATGAAATCTTTGCACCCGTAGTCATGCTGCGTTCCATTCAGATTATCTTAGCGATTGCCGCTTTTCATGATTATGAAATTTGGCAGATGGATGTGAAAACCGCCTTCTTAAACGGTTATTTGGAGGAAGAGTTGTACATGGTACAACCCGAAGGTTTCATCGATCCAGAACATCATAAGAAAGTATGCAAGCTTAAGCGTTCCATTTATGGACTTAAGCAAGCATCTCGGAGTTGGAATCATCGCTTCGACCAACTTCGGTGAAAGTATGGTTGAAAAACCATTTCCAGATGAAAGATCTGGGTGAGGCACAAAGAATTCTAGGCATCCGTATCTATCGAGATAGATCACGTCGGATGTTATCTCTCGATCGAGAGTCTTACATAGACAAAATCCTAGAGAGATTCAGCATGACTAACTCCAAAAAGGGGTTTCTTCCTATGGCTCCAGGGGTGCATTTGAGCAAGTCTCAGGCACAAGAGACACCGGAAGAGAAAGAGCGCATGACACGGATTCCCTATGCTTCGGCTATAGGATCAATCATGTATGCCATGATATGCACACGTCCGGACGTGGCATATGCATTGAGTATGACAAGTCGATTCCAACGAAGATCCGTGAATCACATTGGATGGCTGTCAAGAACATTCTTAAGTACCTACGGAGGACTAAAGATTGGGCATTGACTTATGGAGGCGAACAAAAGCTATGCGCAACCGGTTACGCAGATGCTAGCTTCCAAACGGATCGAGATGACTCAAAATCTCGACCGGGATTCGTTTTTACTCTTAATGGCGATGCGATCACCGGAAGAGTTCCAAACAAAGTGTTACAAAGAGATTCTACGACTGAGTCCGAGTACTATGCCGCGTCTGAAGCTGCAAAGGAAGCGATATGGATGCGTCAATTCTTACAAGGACTATCTGTAGTGCCTAGTTCGAATGACCCGATCACCATCTATTGCGACAATAGAGGTGCCATCTTCCAAGCTAAGGAGCCAAAGTCTAGAAACAAGTCTAGACATGTACAACGGAAAGCTCATCTAATCCGAGATTACGTGGAGCAAAAGGAAGTAGTGATAGAAAAGATTGCTACAGATGATAACATAGCAGATCCTCTCACTAAACCATTACGACAAGATAAGCATGAAGGGCATGTTAATTCCATGGGAATTAAACGTGTTCCTAAGTTGTAGTACTCTTTTATGGATTAGATTCATTCTCTTTTGTACTCTATACGACATCATCGTTTTGATATTTATATATTTTGTTTTTCATGTGGATTTGTACGACAAATTTTGAACACCACAAAGTGAACTGAACAAACATTATTATTTTGGTCCTTAATTGCCCACGTGAGCTGATAACTCAAGGTAATTATTTTGTGACGTTGGTTGATGGTGGGTTCAACGAGCCATAAGTCAAAAGGTTGACTAACCAATCACAGAGGCGATTTATACGGATATATCGTAGGACACAATTGTGACATCGACGTGGAGTCCTAAATGTTTTATAACATTTGGTGCTCGGTCGTGGATAGGACCTCCATGGTGATCCTAAGAGTCGATTCTTTTGACTATCGACTGTCTCTTGAGACTAAGGCAGATTTTGGGTGACTTTAGTTTCTTTCTCACGGTCATCCGTAACAGGGGGCCAAGTAGATTTTTCCTGGGTCATTTCAGGCTGTGCTTAGATCGGAAGGAGTCGAGTTGAAGGAAATATTCAGCCTTTATCAGGTACTCGATATTTCTCGGGGCCACTCGAGGAGTCAGAATGAAATGCATGGTCATGCTCGAATACGAATTCGTTTTATCAGTTGAGTTACTCTCTAGTCAGGGAAACCACTCTAGATACAGATCGATTGTAAAAATACGACCTTTGCGGATCCGGATCTGCAAATTGTTTTACATTGAGTGGGAGAAATTTTAAATGAATATGAGAATCGGTTATCGCACATACACTTGTACGGACAAGTGGGAGTTTGTTAGAGCTGTGTCCTCCAGTTAGTGCGGATAACGTCATTGCACATACACTTGTACGGACAAGTGGGAGCTTGTTGGGGCTGGTGTCCTTTACAGTTAGTGCAAGGACTTATAAATCTCTAAAAGGATCAAAGGGTATACTTTTGTTTTATAATCAGTTGGTCCACGTTTATCAATAACGGTTGGCTTTCTAGATAAGTTTGACGTTATTGTCATACAGATGGCGGTGATCAACTGGTCCCTAAAAGTCACACCTATAGGATACGTTTGAGAAATGTGACGGTATGAAAATACAGTCATGTTGATGCCAGAAAATTGACTAAGCAGTTAGTCCGAGTTATTTGACTAATAATTAGTCAAAATGCGATGTTGAGATATTTTATTTAATACGGATTAAATAAAATTGGCTAAAGCGAATTAAACAGTTAATTCGTAAATTAAATATTAACGATTATATTTAATTGATGTATATTGAATTAATTATACAATATCGTCTTTGTCGGACATGTATTAATATTTCAACTAATCCGTGTTATTAGTTGATGCTTTAATAACCGATAACCGATGACGATTTATAATAAAACCGTGTCATATACATTTAGCGAATTTCGGGTCGTACCACGAGTTAAAAATAAGAGAAAGTGGAAAGCCCACTCTCCCCATTTGAAGCTCACGGCCGAACCCAAGCAACAAAAGGAGAGCTTTCTCTCCTTTTGCCCTAATCAATCATTTGTGAAAAATAATTAGGGTTTTGAGAGACATTTTTCCTCTCAAAATTCAGATCTCACATCTAAAGAAACTCACAACAAATTCTCTCAATATTGCAAGGCAATTAGAGAATACATTTCTAGCACAAGGGCATATTCTCAGACGATCTTGGGTGCAACAATTAGGAGGAGATCTACTTTGATCTCTATCATTGCCGAATTGCACTAGGACCGAAGGTTAATTCTTGTGCTTTATCGTTTTTCATTGTTTTTCGTTTATGACAGTAAATCACGTATTAAAATTTGCGTTATAGTCCTAATTTTATAGGGTATTATACGGATATTACCCCTCAGTATAACATTTCATATACTTTGAGTATGATGAATTGTTTCAAATCGAATTTAAGTAATAGTTACCAAGTAAGCCATAAAGATTACCCTTAAGTGCTTGCAGAAGCATTAAGGATGTAATGCAAAGTGTTATTTGATGCAATTTTGTGTAAGGGTGTTACACAAGTGACAATTGACAATTGAGATTGCGCATGGTTTCTGACAAAACCATAATCAAAACACATTAGGATGGTTAAGATACCGTTGTGGTTATGTTATTTAAGAAATAGATTTTCTAGAAGCGTTCTAGGCAATAAAGAACAATGAGAAATATTTACAACGGAAATTCAGTACACTTACAATCATGGGATGTGCAAGAAGGATGAGTCTGGTACACTGTGAAAACAGTGGGAGCTATTCTAAGGCTAGAGGGCCTATGTCTTGATTGGATCTCGACACGTACTCAGAAAGTTTTGTAATGCAAACGTATACATTACAAAGGAAAACGAGTATGTAGTAAGGTTGAGTAAGGTACAAGAAGTTGATAAAACCTACTAACCAAAGCCTTCTCATAGGCTAAACACGATGAGTCATGTCATTTCAATTGAATTGAGATGAACAACTACATACAAGATCTAAATTGGAAATAAAGTAGCAATCAAGTATTGACTACTCATATGATAATCACATTTGTCGTTCGAGTTTTTAAAATTTGAAAACTCCTTTTATACTTTGTTACATCCAAACGCGTTGTAGAGACAATATTGAACCCCGTTAAAGTGAACCCGGATTAACATGGTATTCGCCCATAGTCACTTATATGAGGCGACGTCTAGAAGTGACTAGAGTGTGATACGATTGATGGCAAGTTCAAGTGCCATAGAGTCATGTGAGATGACTAGTCGATCACATAGGCAGACTGTTAGGAACACTTTGTCGGGCCTTATGACCGCTTATAGAGTTCTGGCAAATTTATATAGCTTGGTCGTCGCGAGAGCTACTATAGTATTCTAATGAGTCGATTCTTTTGACTAAAGACTGTTCGCCTAAGATGGCACAGTTTCAGATTAACTTTGATTTATGTTACTACGACCTTCGTAAATGGGGTCAAATGGGCATATTTTGGGTTATGACGGCTGTGGCTAGCCGACGGGAATATGTGCGATAGGAATTGTCCACCCCTATTAAGGGTTATACCAATATCTCAGGGCCACTCGAGGAGTAATGAACTGGAAATGCGTGGTCACGCTCGGAAGGTATCCATGGTGGATGATTCTGGTCAATCAGTTGTTCTCCAGATCGAGGAAACCACTCTCGATAAGATCACTTGCAAGTACGACCTGAAAGACACCTTGCATTGAGTGGGAGATAGTAATAGGACAAGAGAATTGGTGACGCACACTTGTCGAGGATAAGTGGGAGATTGTTGGAATATGTGTCCTCCGACAATAATGCGATCACAACTGTCGATCATGATAATCACATGTTTAAATCTCATTTTAAAGAATACATTTGGGAAGTATTTTTTTTACTGTCAACTGGTCCACACATATCGGTAATGATTGGCTGACTAGAGTTTGACATTACTGTCGTGCGACGGTGGTGATCAGTTGATCCCCTTAGGTCATACCTAAAGGATAACACTATTAATTGATCATTTAATTGATCGTATCATGATACGGGTTAATTAAATTACTTAAAATTGACGAACGATTTTGGAAGTAATATTTACGTATCTCATTATAATTTGATTAAATAAGATACGATCTAAGTGATCGAATTGTTTTATTACTTAGATGAAATTGTTGTTTACGGAAACAATTGAACTGAATGAATAATTTATTATAAATACAAGATGTTGTAATTTACAATTGGTAAAGTGTTTTGGTACAAGTAATTGTGAATTACTAAGTCGATTTTTTACATGACGTATTTTATTAATACGTTGATTTTTTAATTCGTTAAAAATACATGACAATTTTACATGACTTGTAACATGTGACAAATTGATAAAATTGACAAATTGACAAAGATAAAATGGAACCCATTTTATCCCATTTGGACCGAAATTATGAGGGAGTATGATGTTTATATTATGTTGAATTATTTGAGTGGAAAACAATATAATTAAACCTAGTCTCCTAGCCATGCAAGCCTAATCTTTTCTTGGGAAGAATAGAGGCTCATGCATTGGCCCTTCTCCCTCCCATACCTGGTTTTTCCAACCCTCCATGCCAAGGGTTTGTCTTTTGGCACATACACTTATCTTGAGAAGAATCAATTGTAATATTCATTCTAACATCATCAAAAATATTTTTAGAGAGATAAAAATATTTCTTCCTTCTTTTTCCTCCTCTTGACCGAAATTCCAAGAGGACCAAAATATTTTTGGGTCAATTTTATTTAAATTAATATTGTTCTAGTATTAATAATATTAATTTTGTTAAGAGGATATCTTGGGTATTATTCCTTGGGAGGGATTCTATACTTGAATCCTTTGTTCATCCATGTTAGGAGAGCTCAAGAACAAGTGAGTAGGAGAACTCTCTTGTGCCCTTTGATCCGAAATATCAATGTAAGAATGATGATTTCTTCTTTATATTTACTTATGTTTGCATGCATAAGATCTAATTAATTTTATGACTAAATTAAATTTGAAACATATATGAATATGTTAAAGTAATGAGATATAGATTACTAAAAAATACGTCCTTATGCAAGGAGAATTGTATAAAAGAACACCTCTTGGTGTAGTCTTGCGTTGCCTTTATCATTCACATGCACATAAAGTTATGGAAGAAGTCTATGATGGAGAATGTGCCCCTCGCAAAAGTGGACCAATGATGGCGAAAAAAATCATGTGCCTGGGATATTACTAGACCACAATGGAATCCGATTGCAACAAATATGTCAGACATTGTCACAACTGCCAAATCTTCGGGAATGTGCAACACATCCCTCCTTCACTACTCTACACCATGACATCTCCTTGGCCATTTTCTGCTTGGGGAATCGACATCATCGGGAAGATCACCCCAACCGAAACAGGAGGCCACTGTTTCATTTTGGTGGCTAACGACTATTTCACCAAATGGGTAGAAGCAACATCCTACACTAGTCTCACAGCCAAGAACGTGGCAAAGTTCATACAATCCAATATTATTTGTCGGTATGGTTGCCCACATGAGATTTTCAGTAACAATGGGTCATATTTCCAGGCTGAGACTGAACAATTGGTAGCCAAGTACAAAATTAAACACCACCATTCCTCACCATACAGACCACAAACTAATGGCACAGTGGAGGCAGCCAACAAGAATGTTGTCACAATCCTTAAGAAAATGATCGATAATTATCGAGATTGCCCAAGTAAGATACCATTCGCCTTATGGGGATATCGCACATCCGTTAGGACGCCCACTGGGGCTACTCCTTTCTATTTGACTTACGGCATGGAAGATGTACAACCAGTTGAGCTAGAAATCCCATCCTTACGCATTCTACTCGAAAGTCAAATTCCAGAAGCCGATTGGAAGAAAGATAGATATGAAGAACTCATCCTCTTGGATGAACAAAGATTGCGCGCATTACATAATGTGAAAACATATCAAGCACCCATCAAACGAGCCTTCAACAAAAGGGTTAAGCCTAGAAATATCAAAGAAGGAGATTTAGTCCTCAAATCAGTTAGAGCTCTTCTACCTGTCGATCCACGAGGAAAGTTCAAACCCAACTGGGCCGGACCGTTCTTGGTCAAGTCCATACTCCCGAGGGGTGCGGTTAGAATCACGGACCTAGATGGGAACGAATTTGCTAACCCAACTAACCTCGACCAACTAAAATGATATTATGCCTAGAATAGGACAAAAACGCGCCACGCGTAACACCCACGTGCCGCTCATGCGACACGAAATAAAAAAGGCCCCTAGCCCGCTGAAATAAAGCTGATGTAACCTTGCTCTTGCATTTTGAAAATTCGTCTTCCTCATATCATCAAAATTAATCGAATTGTGTTTTAGGATTAAGTAAGGCTCATGCTCAATTTCTAGTTCACTACAAGCTCTTGCTTAGAACAATTATTCTTTTACATTTACTCGAACTATGCGCAAGGGTTTGATTTCATTTTTAAAATGAATACGTAGGCAATCCTTCACAGGATACAACCCATTATTTTAAATGTAAATAGAAGGACATTTGCATTTGCATTTGAAATTCAACAAGAATAATAAAAGGGAAATCACAATAGTTTCAAAACTAAGTAAATCTTTTATTCATTTTTCCTCCATAAATAATAATAATACGCCACATAATATAAAAATGCTGAAACAAATTAATAGGCTAGGATTCTAAAAACCCCACCATCTAGTACAAATAATAATAATAATAATAAATAGGATTATTTCATGGGAATAATCCATCCTATGGGTGCCCTGCAAATAACACTCCATCCTATCAATAATTTCAATTAAATCCATCCTATCCACCATTCTTCCCATAATAAACTCACTTAAAATTATAACCGGTTACCATAGGTGGTAACCTTCTCTGTCCTCCTTATTTAAGTATATTTTAACAAATTTCCTTCATTTTTGTGTCTCTCTTATACTCCGTATTTTTCAACAGCTCACGGAAGAGAACCATGGACTCTTCCACACACCCATAAGGGCCATGATACCCTAGCAAAGAAAAAATCGAATTCCAAATCACCAAATTCTTCCGCGGCAGGAACACTTGAACAGCCTCATCAACACACCCATGTCTACCATACAACCCACTCAAAGCAGTCCCCACACAAGGATCCCCAGACCCCTTCCTCAACAACAATCCACGACACAACAACCACCACCAAATGTAAACTCATTCGGTCTAAATCCACAACCCCACATACCACAAAACACTTCCCAACTTCCCTCCACACACCCGCTTCTCCTATACCCATTTATCATAGCATTATAAGACACGACATTTCTCTGAGGCATTTCATCAAACACCTTCCGTGCAACATCAATCTCGTCAAAACTCATATGCAACGATACATCATTGGTTGTGAAGTAAATGGGTTGTCTTGTAAAGGGTCAAACTGTAATATTGAGCGACTGAACGGTGCGTAACGCTTTAAGGGTTCGAGATAGCGCGAATTTATTGAGAATTTTGTGGAGATGAGTATCTGGGTAGACATTAAAAGGTTGAAAATAGATTAAATTGGAGGAAAGTTGAGATATTGGGAAGATTGAGCTTCGTTTGATGGTGAAATTGATCATAATTCATAAGCTAGCTAATACTATTATCAGGTTGTTTAAAGTTGGGATATTGGGAATATTTTGTGGAGATGAGTATCTGTTGGGTGTGTTTTAGGCGTATTGAGCACACTTCAGTCATTTTAACCTAAAAATAATAAGGGTGACCTGTTGTTCAGGTTGCCCGTCTTCTTAGACTATTATGAAAAGAATGGTGGATAGGATGGATTTAATTGGAATTACTAATAGGATGGAGTGTTATTTGCAGGGCACCCATAGGATGGATTATTCCCATGAAATAATCCTAATAAATAATACTACGACTTAGGCTATTCTTCCATCTTTCCCTTGCCTTTGTCATTTTTATCATACTTTTTATCTCGACCACGAGCCGGGCGCTCATGTGCTATCTCAGACCTAATCACGAAAGGTCTCTCTCGCGGTCTAGTTTTACCATTTCAATCAACCACCATCTCTGCGGGAGGAGAAGTCTTCGGTTTCTTTGACGGATGAACAACTTGGAATCCGGCTTCTTCCTCCCCCTCAGTCAAATATTTCTGGTTCTCCTTTGCTACCTCACGGATCTTGTAGTCAACGGGCTCTCGCTTCCTCAATTTCTCGTGTTCCTCGGGAGTAGTAGCCTTCCTCCATTACAAATAAGAATCTGATACCCACAATGAACTAACAGAAGAATGTAGGAACAACATGTTTCTCTGAGCCCACTTGAGGGCCCACTCTCTACGACTCTCGGTAGTATGTGCCACTGCAGTCTGAGGAACGGTATCAAGCTTAGGAATTTTCTGCTTCAAGCCCACCTGCCTCATCAATCTCTCCAGGAAGATGCATACTATGAATTCCAAGCCGGGAATGCGTACCGATCGAGTAGGATAGAAGGATGACACTCCAGTAACTGACTTGGGATGCCACCATGGACTACCCATTTGATCAGAGAACCATCTTCGTTTTTCAACTTGTTCTCCTAATAGTTGCAAACCCGAGTGAAGTCCACCATATAGAGTTTGGTCCTCATCGCAATTGACCTAGCATGATTTCCTGGTACATTAGCTGGGGGCTCGATCAACCAAAGACGCTCCATGAGCCAAACCTACCAAAGACGGGAATTAGTATCCAACCAAAAAAAAAAGAAAACAGAAAAACGAAACGAAAACAAAAAGAAGAAAAAAATACAATGGGTATTGTACATGAAGGTTCTTACCTGCAAAATGATAGGACTTCCCAAATAAGGAAACTCGCGGTTAGCTTTCCTATTATCCAGCCCCAAAATGATCTCTCCTAGGCACAGACATGCCGGGCTCCTACGCAGCTCCATTTGCTCAATCAAGCTCAAGTAACGAGGATCCCCTCTCATTTCCTTATCAACATGCCCTTTGAGGACATAACTATGCAGTAGCCAAAACCCGAATGGCTTACGCCTCGCCACATAAGAGATAGAAGGGTCTTCCCTGTTTATCAATCGATCAATAAAATCGAGCATACAGACTCCTTTTGAGGTTACGAGACGGTCAACCTCAGCTTTAGTCACTCCAAGTAAATCTCTAAATTTGCTTTTGTACCCTTGAGAGCCAGAGGGTATAGCAGGCATATTTTCTGGGTCCTATCCTCCAATTGCAGCAATTTCCTCAGGAAAAGGACAGATGTCACCTCCAGGGAAGGCAGACACGTGGAAATTAGGGTCCCAATATTCGAGACAAGCATCCAAGAATGGTTTTAAAACCTTCACCAATTTTTGACTCAATATTGACCCCAAATTGAAAGCACCCATATCATGCTTCTCGACGTTTGAAAATTCGTTTGTCCAATCTTTGAGGCGATTTTCCTAGGCATCCATGATTTGTAAATTTTTCTATGTTATAGGAGAGTTTTATATAATAGACGGAAGAAGGACGGAAGAATTATGTGAATAAAAGCTCCCTCGACGTCTATATTTATACTAAAAGTTGTTTCCTAAAATCCGTCAGAACTGGCGAACTGGGGAAATGGCGCAGCACCTAGTGCGCCTCTTCGAAGGGTCGCAGCTCGTGCTGCGCCTCCACCTTAGAGGATTTCCGTGATTTTTCCGCATTGGATCTTTCTTAATTCCTCTTGATATAATTTCCTATTCCTAATAGGCTATTATTTTGGTAATTCCATCAAATTACCATATTTTATGTTTCCTAATTTTCCGGACACGCTTTTCGAGACGAAATCGACATTTTCGTCAAATAAGCAAACTTACCCATTTCATTTTGTTTTCTTTTTTTGAGGGAATCATTTCACTCCCATTTCACATTCCATTTCAAACTTATACATTTCTTTTTTTTCGTTTTTTTAGGGGGTAGCCCTCCCTACCGTCCGGCCCGGTCATTTTTCGGCAAAATTTTTTCGCTCATTTCTGGGCAAGTTTTTGCATTTTGTAGGTCTTTTCCTCGTTTTGCGCTAGTTTAAGCTATATGTACAATATGTGTTCTATGTGCAATTTCTATGTAAATTTCGGCAGCATGACGGCGTAAACCGTCATCTACCAAACCTGCTCAAAGCTAACCTGCAGGAACGAACAAATAACCCAGCAGCAAAGGCACTCAGGCCATCATATATATATACAACCAAAATGTTATATGTACATCAAACTGGGGGCTCTTGCCCAAAACAAGTCCAAAATGAAGTCCTAAATGTCCAAAATGTGTGCAGTACAGTCGACGACAATAACAGAAGCAAAAAAAAAAAAACAAAGACAACTACTCCTGGTCACCACCTCGCTCGGTGAACCTGGCCTCGAGAGCGGCAATCTCGGTGTCTCTGACCTCCAACTCCCTCAGCAGGCAAGCCTTCTCCTCCTGGGACTGCACTAGCGCACGCTCCAGGTCGCGCTCCCTCTGCAAATGACAAATAAATTCCTCATTTCAATCATTTCAAATGCGAGAAAATTACAATATTCAAAATGAAGTAAACGAAAGGTTCATACCTGTCGTCCTCGACAACCAGCAAGTGCCTCAATGGCTGTAGCCCATAGCCGGTTGGCCACCCTCCACAATGCCACATGCCGAGATGGCGCCACCTGCATTTCAATAAACAGAGGTTTTCAACAAAATGGACAAATGTATTCTTATACAACAGCAAAAGCCAATTGAATTGGGAGCTTACCCTTCTAACCTAGTGTTGCCACTCCTCTAGGCCAGCATCTGTCACTACCTCGCCAAAGTCACGGAGCTCGGAGATCGTCGCCATCCCCGCTGCGTCAATATACTCGAGGGTCTCGGGGTACGCTGGGGGCTCGACGCCCGCCTCCTCAACCTCCTGATAATTTAAATGAATTCTTTATTTGATGATCATTCATCATTTTATCAAGTCAACTCAAATAGGAAAAATGAAGCACTTACCACGACCAGCCAGTACGCCAGCCTCTGGCTAATGAACACAGAGTACTCCTCACCAGGAAGAAGAAGAGCGTCGCTATCGACGTTAGCTAGGACAAGCTCCCTCTCAGTGTCAGAAGTTTCCCTAAACATCGTCCAAGGAGGATCGATAAGAACAGTGAAAGCATCACGAGAGCACTGACGAGTCAAGCGCTCGCCCAGATACCACACTGGACCCATCAACGTCCTCAACAGCAACCGACTCGAGCTCCTAGGTCGAAGGACCTCAGCCACGAAAGGAGGGGCGTCAAGGTAGTCCACCCAAGGCATGGGTACCCAATAAGATAAGCAAACAAGAGGTCATTCTTATGATCGCTTCTAAAAGAAACAAATGAATGAAAAGTGATTCAAAAATACTTACGTCGCTCAACTTCAGGGCATTCACGCCCTGTCGACAGACATCTTAAGAAGAGCGCTGGCTCTTCCTACGACACATCACCCAATCCCTCACAACGGGATAAGCTCTCGGCCCAGGCTCCGCCCACTTGGGCGCGAAGCCCGGAAACTAGGAGTACACCCAAGCCTGCAAAACAAGAAAGTCGATGACGATCGTTCACGATTCGATAAGAAGAATAAATGATCTTTGATGATACGAAATGAAGGTTCATACCTCCAACAGCAGTCCAGGACCGATAGTAGCAGGAGAAGTCCCCTTCTCCAGCAGCTCAGGACGATCCATGGCCCTCATGCAGCGAGTGAGGACCGCAAAGCCAGGAGTGACCCAGTCCCAATGACCTAGGTCACTCAGGTCAGAAAGGAAGGGAAGAAGCTTCGTCGATAGCCTCTCCCCCTGTCTCCAAGGTAGAGTGAAGACAAGAACCACCAGAGCCACAGACGAGCCCTCTACTCCGCAGTACAAGGAGGAGGAGCCACCTCCCTCTCGTCTATCGTTACCATCGCCGGGGTCTTACCTGCAAAGTAATCCCTGACGTAGGAGCTCGACACTAACCCAGGAACCGTAGCAGCACTCGTCGCTAGGTTCCAGCCGATCAGCCTCCTGGCCTCGGCCGAGTCCACCCTCATGGCCGTCTACGGCCACACTACAGCCTCCACTCCACACGGCAGACCAGAAATCATGCTGTAGTCCTCCAACGTGACCCTAACCTCGCCAAAAGGCATGTGAGAGGTCGAGGTCGTGTCCCAATACCAATGAAGGAAGGCTCGAATAAGGCAAAGGTTAGCCGGAAGCTTCCTTGATCTCCCTCCACGCTCCCACCAAAGCTCCGAAAGCTCCGAGCTCAATGGGCCTGCTCCTCCTCCGACAGTCTCCCATAGGCCTCCATCATCGTCGTGTAGCCAGAAAAGGTCCTCATGTTCCCAGCCTCCTATATCGATTCGACGCAAAGCTAAATGAAATGGCAAATAAATAAGTAACGAAAGATGATGAGGGAATGACGAGTTTAAGATTTACCATGCTCTTCACCGTCCTATAAAACAGGTGACTCTCCGCTGCCCAAATGAGATATCGGCCATCACATTTCTCAGCCCACTGGGTGCCCTTGCTAGCTGGTGACTGCCTCGTCTGACGTTGGCCCGCCTCGGGGCCTCCTCCTCAGCAGTTTCCTTCTCGACAGCCTCCTCCTCGGCAGCCTGCTCAGCAAACGCCTCCTCTAACACCTCCTCAAAAGTAAGAGAAGGGTCGAAGTCACTATCCACATCCATGGGAGCCCTCTCCGATGTAGAAGCCACGTCACCTGCAAAATTAGAGTAAATTAGGCCGCGTCAAGTGTCGGCGAGCCTCAGTCAAGGTGTTTTTAAGCCTTTCAATCTCCGAAATGACTTTTCTCGCCATCTTTGGCCATTTCTTTTGAAACCCGACCGCTCATGTGGTAAAATGGGTCAAGTCATGTCTAAGTTCCAGCCTAGTCATGGGTTTGAGTTGAAGTTTCGGCAGCATTTCGCTATAACGGCGATTATGCCCTAGAAAAGTGTCCTGAAAAAGCCGTCACAAATCAAAAATCCGAGATGGTAGGAAGTTTACCCATCACACAAGGCTTCCAAATAGCAAATTTCAATACAAATCGGCATTCCTAAGGCCATTTTCGAAGCAATTTACAAAACAGGTGAGAAATCGTCTCAATTCTACTTAAATGCTCAAATACTCAATGAAAATTCGAAAAGAACATATGGTTATGTTCCTTACACTAACAATTATCCATTTCTAATGTCAATTTCACAAGGAAAATTCATTTGGGGGAAAAGCCCCAAATTTTCAACATATTAGGGTTGAAAACCGTAATTTTCTTGACTCAAATTAAGCAAAATGCGTATGTTTAAGCAAGAATGAGACACATACCTCGATTAGTCGTGATAAATGCAAGATTTTGATCAAGGTTTGGCGGAATGTCGACGGAATTTGAGAGAGTTTCAAAGGATTTTGTGTTTTGTTATTATGAATAAACACTGGTTCTGTCGAGTTTTTACTAAGACACAGACGAACCCAGGAAAAGACGCAGCAGGTGCTGCGCCTCTTCCAAGAGTCGCAGCTCTTACTGCGCCTCTTCCTCAGCTTCCCTCCAATTCGATTTTCGAAAATTCGTTACGAGTTCGTTATTCGTGGCCCATCTTTGGTGCGCCTCTTCTGCAACACCATATATCGTATATTTGGTCCATTTGATGTTTATTCTTCGTCCGGACCCGTATTTTCGAGCAGACTATGAATCGTCGCAGTACTTTACCTTCGAGCAGACTGTGAGCAGACTGCGAATTGTCGCAGTACCTTATCAAGACTTCGCTTGCAACAGTGAGCGAAGTCTTCTTCGACGGTGTTTCGACACACCTCAATTATTTTCCTAGTGAGAGTTCATGACAGTCGATTGTTCTTCTCGAGACATGGAGTTTGCTTGAGACCGACGCAAGAAGACTCAACCTCATGTTTTTTTGCCGAAGTTTCTACCGACGTCCTGCTGCCCTTCAATACTACGTATTTCCCCTCGGAGTTCGACAAAGAAAGAAGTCTTAGGTATGGTTTCTTCTTATGGCTGGTGAGCTTCCTTACGTAGTCTAATGGACTTTAAACGACCCTCCACGATAGTCGACAGACTCTAAAATGTTCCCGACGACAGGTCCTTGGCTCAGACCCCTTGGGCCGCCTTGCATCGCCATAGTCGTCAGGTTGTAATCTTCGATTGAACTGATGGTTATACTTTGACTTTCGCCTTGTCCAAGCCTCAGTCAAAGTGGGGGCTCTGTAGATACCTCATTTCTGCACCTCCCGTAAGCCACCCGGTTTACCTTCGAGCAGACTGTGAGCAGACTGCAAATTGTCGCAGTACCTTATCAAAACTTCGCTTGCAACAGCGAGCGAAGTCTTCTTCGACGGTGTTTCGACACACCTCAATAACCCTGATGCATCATAATGGTTGGCCGTGAGGTTGGTGAACGGGTCACAATCAGAGGGCGGCAATTCATCAGTTATGGCGTTCACGGCTTGGAAACCCCACATTTCATTGTCATCCTCCTCAATGGCTTGGGAGGCTATTCCCCTTCTCATGACAGCTTTGATCGGGGAAGCGGGAATTGTGATCATTTTCCCGTTGAAGGGGACCCTGATCTTCTGGTGGAGAGTTGAGGTGACCGCCTTGACGGCGTGAATCCAGGGACGTCCCAGGAGCATGTTGAAAGAAGCGTCGATGTCGACCACTTGAAAAATGGTTTGTCTTTCCAGTGGTTCGGTCGCGACAGCCAGAGTGATAAGCCCAGCGACCTTGTGACGAGTGACGTCGTAGGCGCGTACTTCTTGATTCGTTGGGACCAAATCAGCTTCCTTGATACCCAGCCTGTGGGCAGTCTTAAGAGGAATGACATTTACCGCGGAACCGTCATCTACGAGGACCATGGGTATGTTTTTCTGGAGGCATTGTACGGTGATATTCAGGGCCAGGTTATGATTGGCTACGAACGAAGGGATATCCTCGTCGGAGAAGACGAATGGGTTGTTCAGATCAGGGGCGTCCCTCGTCATGTGCGCCACTATTTCTTCTGGGGAAGAGGTGGAGGGCACATTTAATTTTCCCAAGGCCTGCAGCAAGGCCTGCCGATGCTCAAAAGACGTTGCGATCAGTTGCCAATTGAGATTTCAGCTTTCGCATCCCGAAGCTATTTCGGGATTAAGTTCTCAGGAGCCCTCCGGGACGGCTTGGTCATTCGTTGTTGGAACGACCGTCGAATTGTTCGGATTCTGGTAGGGACGTCCGGACCGGATGAGATGCCCGATTTCTTTCGCCCGTTTCTCCTTCCCTGGGATGATATAGACATCCTCAACATCATCTCTTCAGATGCCGTTATTTTCAGTGTCTCGAGGATACCTTGGAGGGGTATCATTCCCTTTCCCTTGATGATACTGACAGTAGGCGTTGGGGTTCCAGAACCGGGACTTCTTGGCATCGGTCGGATCCGGGGTGGGTCCGATCGGTTGTAACTTCCCCTGGTGCATGAGCCTTTTCAGGGCACTTGCGTAAGTCGACCCTATGTTGGTAAACACACTCTGGGGGCGCTCAGTTCTCTTAGTAGATGGTTCAACGAGGTTGACCTCATCAATTTTGTTTGTCTGGCCGTAAGGGCGAGATCCGGTTGAGGTGGATCCCTGGTAACCTCTGCCAGTGGTCTTGGTTAAGACACCCTTTCAGAGGTCGTCCTCAATGCGCGTCCTAAGAATCTGCAGATCTTTGAAGGTCTTGATATTCTGATACCTCAGTAGGTTGGCATAAACTGGGCGGAGAGTGTGATGTGACCATAATTAGAGCATATTTAGTCCCCGAATTAGCCTTGTTCCCGTGCTTTTTAGTGCATATTTGGGTCATTTATTGTCTTTAGTTCTTTGTTTTGCATATTCTTTGAGGTTTTGTGTCCTTGGTAGGAAAGGAGTGCAAACCTTGCATTTTCATGGCAAAATGAGACTAAATTGATTGAATCCAATGAACAAGCATCAAGGAGAGACAAGATTAGAAGGCCTTTGTACATATTATAGTAGTTGGGCGATGATGAGGAAAGATCCTTGCATCCCCAAGGAAATCCCCAAGGATTTTATGAAGAAAAGAAGAAGAAACAAGGCTGAGCAGCAATCCGCGCGGATTGTCCTGAAGACGCCCGTCCCCAGCACCACAATCCGTGCGTCTTCCATACAAGACGCCAGGGCAGCAGCTACCAGAAGACGCCTGTCTTCTCCCAAAGACGCCCGGGCAGAGACTCACGAATCCGGCCGTCCCGAGCCTAAGATGCACGGATTCCAAGACAGCGCAAATTCGTTTCTTCAAGCTTCAAGAAAGATGCCCATCCTTCAGAAAATACCGGCGTTTCCTTAAGTAGGGACTTAATCGTCATTTAAGCCATTAGTTAACCCTAATGCATCCACCTTATTTCCACTATAAATACCCCATTAGTCTAATTAGAAGAGTATGTTCTTCTTATCAATTCTTAGAGTAGTTAATATCAATCAAATCTCTCTTTAGTTTTGTAATCAACAATCAATCAAGTTTTAATACAAGTTTTATTTCCTTAATCTCTCTTTTGTTCATCCTTTATTTTGGGTAATTGAAGATTATTTGGGTTATTATTGGGAGATTGAAAACCTCTCAATCAAGCATCAAGTACTTCTATTATTCTTTGCTTTATTATTGGAATCATTAGTAGGTATAATTCTCTTAATCCTTGTTTTAATTATTGTTAATCTTTCTTACTTGTTCATCATGTTTGGCTTTGTTAGTATGATTGACAACCTTATTAACATGTTAAACTTGATCATGAGTGAGTAGTTACTTAGCTAGGGTTAATGGGTAATTAGGGAAAACCAACATGGGGAATGATTCATGCTCAAATTAATATGCTTTCATGGTTTATTTGCTTGCTTGTTTTGATCTCAACTCATGCACATGTTATGTATGATGAAATGCGAGCCTATGAATCCGTGCATTTTTTACCCATCACCTACCTTTTCAATGAGACTTGTAAGAAATAAACCAACTCGAGTCTCATTAGACCATGCATGTTGTTGAGTAGGAAAGACTAAGTCGACTTGTAGGTGTTGTACAATCTAATCGATTCGGCTCCGGGACCCAAACTTTCCTAGGATTGTAAGATATAACCCAACTCAATCCATAACAACAATAATTGCTTGCTTATAACTTGAGAACATGTTTGTATGATCAATTCCCATGAATCCCCTATGACCCCATGATACCCTAGTGCTTTTTATTAATTGTTTACAACCCTTTCAATTCATCTTGCTTATTTACTTTCATTGTTATTTAGTTTAGTGACCTTCTACATCAACCCAAATTGTGACACCCCTAAGACACCACTAGTCTCAATAGAAATCTCATTTCAATTCCCGTCCCTTGGGATCCGACCTTTACTTGCCTCTTTACTAATTGTAGAGTTGTTTGTGAAGCTATAAATTGTGTTTTGGTCTAGGTGCTCCTAACGACAAGTTACCGAAAAGATTTAGTCCCGACCAAAAATGGCGCCGTTGCCGGGGACGGTGTTATCTTGATTTAGATTTTCTTATATTGTTATTAGTTGTGTCTTTCTTTGCCTTGAGGAAGTAAAACTCCTCAAGGTTCGTTCTAATTGTTTTCGAGTTGTTTGATATTTTGCATGTCTGGAAGGTCACAAGGTGATTTGTTACCTTTTGATCGTGAAATTGAAAGAACTTTGACAACCAATAGAAGACTTTCTAGGAGAAATATGAGAGGTATTAGTGAGGTTGTAGATATTCAACCAACTATTGAGTTTATCAACCCTTTTGCAAGAGAAGGTGAGGAGAACCCAACACAAAATACAACACAAAATCAACCCACAATGCCTAAGTTTTCATCACATTCCGTACCCACCAAGGAGAACTTACCCAATGGTACTCCCACACCACAACATTTGACCGGAAATTTTATTGCTAAATCCGCATTTATCCAATTAGTAGAAAGGAGCCAATTTGGGGGGATTCCTAGTGAAGACCCTCATTCTCATATGGAGACCTTTTGTGACTATTGTGATGCAATTTCTCAAACCGGTGTAACTCAAGACCAAATTCGATGGGTCTTATTTCCTTTTTCTCTAATTGGCACCGCGAAACAATGGTTGAAGGGCCTTGATAAGGCCACTCTCGGAACTGATTCTTGGAAGAAGTTGGCTCTAGCTTTCTACAAAAAATTCTACCCACCGGAAAAGACTAACATGCTAAGAGCTCAAATTACGGGTTTTAAGCAAAGGGATGAAGAATCTTTGTATGAAGCTTGGGAGCGGTTCAAAGGAATTTGTCGCTCATGTCCTCACCATGGACTTAGCGAGTGGTTCTTGGTATAACAATTTTGGAACGGTCTATATGAAGATTCAAGGAACATTCTCAACATTGGATCAAATGGAATGTTCACCGAAGTTGATGACAATCAAACTTGGAACAAAATTGAGGAAATGGCGGTCCATAACTCACAGTATAGTAGAACTCGCAAGGCTACTATAGGAGGAAAGCATGAAGTGGACTCCGTTACTCAATTGGGGGCTCAACTTAGTGCTCACATTGATACCATCAATTTGAAGTTTGAAAAAGCTATGGCTAGACTTGAAGAAGCCTCAAAATCACCAAAGCATCATGTTAATGACATGACGGCATCTTCATCAATCCCAAGTGGGATATGTGAGAATTGTGGAACTTTGGGACATGACCCAAGTGAATGTAGGGGAACAAATGAACAAGTGAATGCTTTCCAAGCATACGAGAGTGGAACCCCTTATTCCAACTATTACAATGAAAACACCAAATTCCATCCAAATCTCTCATACAAAAGCCAAAATGTTCAAAACCCTCAAACAACATACACCCCACCTCCCATGAGAAACCAAAATCAAACACCCTTTTACAACCAAAACCAAGGTTACCAAAATCAAAATCCATAAAATCAACAAAATGACCAAGGTTTTGATGTTCAAAAAGCGGTCCTTCAAATGCAAAAGAATCAAGAAGAATTTTTCACTAAAATGCAAAAAGATAGTCAAGCAAAGGAAACCACCAACAACAACATCCTAGCTCACACCAAAATGTTGGAAACCCAATTGACTCAACTAGCATCTTCAAGCTCACAAAGACAAAAGGGGCAATTACCACCTCAAAGTAATCCCCCAAGACATGAAACGGTTAGTGCCATTCACTTGAGAAGTGGTACAAGGTATGAAGCACCGAAGAAGCAAGTTGAGGACGAAGTTGTGGAAGCTAGTGATAAGGAAGAAATTGTGCAAAACTCCAAAGATGGAGAATCATCAAAAGAAGAAATCTCAAAGAAAATTGAAGACAAGGTCAAGGAGAAGGAGCCCATTGTGATTAGACATCCTTTTCCAATACGTCAAGCCAAGCCCAAATTTGATGACCAACTTGGAAAGTTTATGGAAATTATGAAGAATTTGGAAGTCTCAATTCCTTTCACGGAATTAATCAATCACGTGCCGGCCTATGCGAAATATATGAAAGACATCCTCATAAAGAAGAAGTCGATCCGGAAGCTTGAGACTATCGCCTTCACTAAGGTGAGTAGTGCAATACTTCAAGGGAGTTCACCTCCAAAACTCAAGGATCCGGGAAGCTTCTCAATATCGTGTACCATTGACGACACCACGATCAACAAATACTTATGTGATCTAGGGGCTAGTGTGAGTGTTATGCCGTACTCGGTGAGTAAAAGGTTGGGGATGGGGGAGCTTAAATGCACCAATATCACACTCCAAATGGCCGATAGATCGACGAAGACACCATTAGGGATATGGGAAGATGTTCCCGTACGAATTGGGAAATTTTTCATCCCGGTGGACTTTGTCATTGTTGATATGGAAGAAGATTCCAACATTCCAATCATTCTAGGAAGACCTTTCTTACACACCGCGGGTGCGGTGATTGATGTGAAACATGGAGAGCTCACTCTAGAAGTGGGAGATGAGAGTATAACTTTTAATCTTGACAAAACTATGAGAGCTCCCCGTTTACATGAACCATGTTTCATGATCGATCATTATAGCCGGAAGGATGATAGGAAGAAGTCGGAACTCCAATGGAAGAAGGAAATTGAAGATGCTCCATTCAAAGAGCAAGTGAATTGTAACAAAGAGAGCTTGCAAAGCTCAACGAAGTCAAGCAATGAAGAAGATGGCCTTATTGGCCAAAACAAGATAATGGGAGAATTGTCTCTATCAACTCAAGAGATCTTTAGTGATCAAGTAGATGAAGTTTGTGGTCTTTGGGACGATGAGTTTGAAGGGATTTTCAATCCCTACATACATTGGTAATGCTATCGATCAAGACCGACAACAAGGGCAAAGATCTATTGAAGAACTTTATCACGACAATGAACAAGCTTTTGATTACTTTTTCAAGGTGTTGAGCAACATCAACAACACCTTGGACATGCCCCCTTGACATCTCATCAAGAATGAGAGTTTGGTGGAGTCCTCCCTAAACCACCATTTGTAAATATTTCTAACTCTCTAACTCGCATTTTAATTCTTAATTTGCATTTTTGTCATTTTTGGATTTTTTATGCCTTGCTCAAGATAATTATCATGTTTGAGAGAAGTGAGGGAGGGACTAATAATTTCAATTAATGTGTAGTGTTTTAGCTTAGTGTGGGGATAGCAATTGTCTAGGCTATTCATGCCTTAGTAGTGCCCCCACAATGAAGAACATGAGATTTTGAAGAAGAATGAAAAAAATGACAAGGGATATGCAAGGTACACGGATGGAACTGAATCCGGGTAATAGGGGTAGAATCCGAGCGGTTTCAATAGAATCCGCCCGTCTTCAGGCAATCCGGGCATATTGGGCAGAAGACGCCCGTCCTTCTGAGCTGAATTTTTGAATTTTTGTGACTGTTAACGAATCCGGGCGTCCTGGAATAGAATTCGCCCGTCTTCATAAAGACGCCCGTCCTGAAAGAAAGACGCCCGTCTTTTGGCTGAGAAAAAAACAAGAAAAATCCCTGGAAAGGAATCCGCCCGTCTTCTCTGAAAGACGCCCGTCCCGTGTTTTCAAATCCGTCCGTCTTTGCTGCAATCCGCCCGTCTTTAGGCGAGAATTCCGAAGCCCATCCGCAGAAATCCGGACGTCCCGAAGGAAAGCCGCCCGTCTTCCCCCTGCATTTCAAATTTTTCGGGTTTATTATAAACCCCATCCCACATTCATTTCCTCATTCCTTCATTCAAAACACTACCCATAAACCCCATAACTCCAAAACCCTCATCCTCTCCATCAAAAAAACAAGATTCCTCAACAACATTCACCAAAATCAAATCAAAACATCCTTTTAACAACAAATTAATCACTCCTCTATCAACAAAAATCAAAACCAAGCACAAAATCTTCAACCTTTGAGTCGATTTTTGAATTCATAAAGGCAAAGCCTTTCATCTTTAAATCGATTTGTTTGCACTAGAAATTGAAGATTTTCACTCTTTTCTTGGTTTATTCATCAATGGCAAAGACAAAGGGAGAAACAAAAGAAACAAAGGCAAAGGCACCAAAGGCAAAGGCGCTCTCATCAAGACAAAAGAGTCTTCAAGCAAAGAAAGCATTGGCTATGGTGGTAGCTAGCCCAAACTTGGAGGTGCAACAACAACAACCTCCCATTGAAGCAACAACATCTACTACTCCGGAAATTGCTCAACTTTCGAATTATCCGGAGGTAATTTTCATTTCCAAATCCCATAGGGACACTTTTGCCAAGTTTGCTAGTAAATCATTTCTATCCACCAAGTTTATTAGTGAAGATGCCTTAGATAAGTTGGGTGTCCTTGAGCAAACTAGAGCCTTCTTTAAAGCCATGGGGTTGAAAAAATTGTTTACAACAAAAGAATTGACATACCCCTCCCTTACCTTAGAATTTTTAAGTTCTTTGAAAGTTAACAAGGTTGAGACTATGGAAACCATCGAGTTTCGCCTAGATAATGTTGGTAGGTGCATCTCCTTTGAGGAAATGGGTAAAGCTTTGGGTCTTAGTGATTCACCGAGTTATTTCAAGAATGTTGGCAAATATGACCTCGACCCTCTTTGGGAGGCGATTTCCGGAAGGAAATTCGAGAACTTTCATGCTAGTCGCGCTCTATTAGTCCACCATCCGGGCATTAGAGTGTGGCACAAGGTTATAGGGAACACCATCATTGCAAGAAAAGACACCAACCATTTCACCAAACTCGATTCTGGTCTTCTTGAGTCGGCCTTGAACATTGGAAGGGAATTCACCAAGCCTTTCAACTCTCTAAGGCTTTTGGTGGATAGATGGATAAATGTTGATTGTGGGAAGCAAGACACTACCGTCATTGTGAATGGAGGTTTAGTCACTCTTTTGGCTAAATACTTTGATCCTAACTTCAATAAGGATAGCAAGTATGAGGCAAAGAAGGGTTGTCATCTCATTGATATTGATACTATGATAAACAAGTACAAGTGGGTCTCTCATAACCCTCTTGACAGTAAGTATGGGTGGCTCACTAGTGAGGCTAGATCTTTTACTTTGCCTTCGAAGATTTGTCGTTTAAGTGTCCACCGGACCAACTATCTCCTTCCCCTTTCAAAAGAGGCCGAATACATTATCCGACAACAAAAGGGTGAAATTGAAATGCCCTCCTCTTCCATTGTCACACCACCCTATCCTTTCAAGTACCAAGAGTTCAAGCCCGAAGGTGTTGAAGCAAGCAAAGATTATATGACTCTTCTTATGCAAGAGATGCACAAGTAAATCTTCAAGGATCGGGAAGATGCTTACTTAGCCCAATATCCACCCCTCCTTCACTTAGCTAGGCAAGGACTACTTGACCCTTCATGTCCTTTGCCTAGTTGGGCGGATAGGGAAGTCTTCTTTCCGAGTGCATCTATGGGTGAGTTTCCGGGTGATAATGAGGTTGTCGGTGATGAAGAGGTTGATGATAACATTGATGAAGAAGCTAGTGAAGAAGGAGAAGAGGATGATGAGCAAGGTGAACAACAAAGTGAAGAGGGAAGTGGTGATGAGTCCACTTCTAGTGAGGAAGATGATGATAGTGATGATATGATGGAAGATTAGCAAGCTTTGGAGGCTCCTACCCTCTTGAGGTTTGTTTACTTCTCTCTTTGTTGTATTTTATTAATCTTGATCATTGTTGGAGTAGTCCTAGCACCAAGGACTAACACCTCGGCCCCATTGAGGTGTTCTCATTTTATTGTTCCCACCTTTAAAAATCCAAAATGACAAATTTAGTTTCATGCATTGCATAGTGTGTGCATGAACTACTGAAGGAAATGTAGATCTATATACATACAAACATACTCATATATGTTGAAATTAATTTGTCATAAAATTAAATACGGATTTTATGCATGCAAACAATATGAAAAGTAGAGGAGAAATCATGTTCTTACATTGGTGATTTCGGTTTTATTGGGCACAAAAAAAATCTTCTTTTCTTTTTTTCTTGAGCTTTCCTAAGATGGAAGAACAAGATCCAAGTGTAGGATCTCTCCTTAGGATTAATACCCAAAGCTTTCTCTTAATTAAGATTAATATTATGAGAACTAGTACAATATTAATCTAGTAAAAATTGACCCAAAAATATTATAATACTCTTAATATTTTCGGTTTATAGAGAGAAGAAGAAGAGATTTATTTTTCTCTCTAGAATACTAATTTTGGATGAGTGAATGAATGAATGATAAATTACAACATTTTGTATATTATTAGGTAAAAATTATAGAAAAACCAAGATGGGTTTTTTTTATCTTCTCAAAACCGTGTAAGTGGAGGGATTTTTGGTGAGCCAATGCATGGAAAAATTGTTCTTCACAATAAACAATAGGGTTGCATGGCTAGTGACTAGGGTAATCATCATGCCCTCCACTAATTACAATCAACATATAATTAGCTTAAAAACCCTCTAATTTTCGGCCCACTTGATAATATGGATTCCATATTATTTTTGTCAATTGTCAATATGTCACATGTCATATGTGACATAAATTTGTTATGTATTTTTAACATATTAAAAATCAACGTATTAATAAAAATACGTCACATAAAAAAATCGACTTAGTAATTTCATAATTACTTGTGCCAAAATATTTTACCATTTATAAATCACAACAGATTGTATTTATAATAATTCATTCAATTTCGATTGTTTCTTTAAACATTAATTTCATCCGAGTAATGATACAATTCAATTACTCAGACCGTATCTCATTTAATCACATTTCAATTTGATAAGTAAATTTTACTTCCAAAGTCGTCCGTCAATTTTTCAAGTAATTTAATTAACACGTAACATTATACGATTAATTAAATGATCAATTAAGAGTGTTGCCCTATAGGTATGACCTAGGGGTCAATCGATCACCACCGTCACACACGAGTAATGTCAAACTCTAGTCGCCAATCATTACCGATATATGTTGACCATTGATGATAACAATATTACTTCCCAATTGTATTCTTTATAATGAGATTTAAACATGTGATCATCATGATCAACAGTCGTGATCGCATTATTGTCGGAGGACACATATTCCAACAATCTCCCACTTGTCCTCGACAAGTGTGCGTCACCAATTCTCTTGTCCTATTACTATCTCCCACTCAATGCAAGGTGTCTTTCAGGTCGTACTTGCAAGTGATCATATCGAGAGTTGTTTCCTCGATCTGGAGAATAACTGATTGACCGGATTTATCCACTCTGGATACCTTCCGAGCGTGGCCACGCATTTCCAGTTCATTACTCCTCGAGTGGCCCTAAGATATTGTTATAACCCTGACTAGGGATGGACAATTCCTATCGCACTCATTCCCTTCGACTAGCCACAGCCATCATAACCCAAAATATGCCCATTTGACCCCATTTACGAAGGTCGTAGTAACACAAATCAAAGTTAATCAAACTCGTGCCATCTTAGGAGAATAGTCTTTAGTCAAAAGAATCGACTCATTTGAATACTATAGTAGCTCTCGCCACGACCAGGCTATATAAATTTGCCAGAACTCTATAAGTGGTCATTAGGCCCGACAAAATATTCCTAACAGTCTGCCTATGTGATCGACTAGTCATCTCACATGACTCTATGGCACTTGAACTTGCCATCAATCGTATCACACTCTAGTCACTTCGAGACGTCACCTCATACAAGTAACTATGGGCAAATACAATGTTAATCCATGTTCACTTTAACGGGGTTCAATTGTCTTCACAACCCGTTTGGATATAACAATGTACAAGGTGAGTTAATAATAACTCAAACGACAAATGTCGACATCACACTCGGGTAGTCAATATCATATTACAACCTTGTGATGTATATCATAAGTGTAAACACTTATTGATTGCAATAGAAGTTTAACATCCCATGTGTCCATGTGTTTAAACTTCTTACACTTGCAATTTCCTTTACATTCATGTTCTCTCTCATAGCATGAATCTTACCAAGTACACATCAAGGTTCCTGACCTTGGTTTCGGTTCTTTAACTTGAAAGAACTTTCTTATCGACTATCACATAACGAACGAATTTGTGATGAATAATATAACTTGTACTGATCAAGTATTCCATCCACACACAATGCACTAGGTATATGTTTTGTAGAATCTTGTAACAATTGACAAGATTATTTAGCTTAGCACTTCTCACAAGTCCTAGCTTTACTAGGAAAGATTAATTTTGAATAACCTCTTATTCAACCAAGCATCTTTCCAAAACTTCTCATTTCTCTTTCTAGGCTTGAAAGAATTGGGATTCTCATAAATCCTCATATGTGCTCGGTTTTTCTATAATATGTGCAACCTCTTGACACATAATAGAGCATTCCGTCAAAAACTGAAATCGCTCATTGGATTCTACTTGAGAATTCATGACGTTTCTATTATGGCTCACCAATCAATCATCATGCTCTTATGCATATGATTCATAATTGGACATGTACATGATTATTCTAATGGCGGAAACATTAGTTACTAATAATCATGAGATCAACCGTTCGTGGGTTCTATGAACGACCATGACTGCTAATGGTAATTCCATTTTCATTCATATGAATAACCTATGTGTATGTTGATGTGATGTGTATCTCTTAATACTAATCCAACATCCCTGATGTAATTGGATTCATCATAGTCCATTTTCATCCAGGATTGAAAACTCACATCTTCCTTTATGAAGGAAGGTATTGGCTCGTCATTCTTCAATGAGTGATGAGTTATAACCCTTTTCAAGATGATTGCTCCCACTAAATTCCATGTCTTCACATGATAATTGCCAAACTCCCACTCAATTCTACATGTTTCGAAATTGACTTCTCAATCGGAACTTTTAAAGAATTGAAATATAAATTGCATTTGCCAAGTTATCAAGATAGAACCATATATGTTCACATCATATCCCTTCAAAATACCTATTTTGAAGTGGTCTCATCTTAAACTTATTTTAAAAAAAAAAATTAATCTCTAACTCACACATATCATAATGATGTGTAGCAATGTCATTATACAAATATAAATAATATTTAGAATACGTCCTTCGAAATACCCTTTTGGAAGGAGGTTTAACCATTTCATAGTGAGGTTAAGTAATGACATTTGCGTGGTTAAAACTTGGCCATTGAAGATATCGGTATATCAATCTTTGCAACTCGATCATAACTAGTATGTTACTATGATACATTTAGGCTCTTAAGTAAATCTCAAGGTTGAAACTATTGGTCAAATGTTTCATAAACTTAGTCAAAAACTTGTTAAGACTTTACATTAGTCATTTTTCTTCCAAAACTTTCTTTTGGTCTCCTCGTGTAGTTATCTTGAGAATATTCTCTTATGATTACTACACTTGGTCTCTTTAGTCATATTGAACTAACTTGAGACCATAGATCTCATCTATTCGGCATACTATGTAAATAAATATACCTTCATTCAAATCATTCTCTCTTGCGTAGATCTTCATATACACAAGTACACAATTTTATCTTGTCTTGTGTGTTGTGTCCTCATTTTTCTCCCACTCTATCTTTAGAATAAATACACAATAGATTCAAAGATAGCATATGAGACACAAATAATGATGTTGAAGTATAAGGAGAACTATCTCATAGATAGACTAATGGTTATTAATTTCATATGTGTTCTTGGTGATTGACATTCCTTTAAGAGAGTTCATAGACTCAAAATCGCTTTATAAATGATCATACACAAGCCTTAAGCATGTGGACATATAATGAAACCCGTCATTATATTTGTCTATTAGATCACTTTAAGTGACTAATCTTATGTTTCAAAGTGCAAGCATTTAAAGATGAATTTTAGAACATAAATGGATAAATGATAAAACGGGTGACTTGGGTTGCAAACCAAGTCACCATCATCCAAAATACAAACCATTATCCAAAATACCTTTCCATGTCGAACACGGAAACTTAAAGTTCTAAAGATTCTAAAGATTAAAGTAAGACAATGAAAAGCAAAGCTCCATAAAAGCTATCCCTAGCTTCTTGATGGTTTCTCATGCTTGCTTTTCCTTTCCCTTGTCTTTGCTTGGTGGAGGCCCTATTTACAATAAAAAGGGAGATACATTATCACAACTTTGCATCATAATACCATAGTTGAATTAGAAACATAAAAGAAGGTTAGTCATTTACCTACTGGAGTAATCTTTCCAGCTTTGATATCACCAAGGTATTTGGAACAATTTCTTTTCCAATGTCCCATACCATTACAATAATGGCATTTATCAAGAGGACCCTTCTTGATCTTCGAGGTGCTAGCTTCACAAGTCTTAGCTTTGGTGAATGTGGGAGCTTGCTTTTTACCCTTCCTTCCACTCTTCTTGAATTTCCCCTTACTCTTAGTGCTTATGTTAAGCACATCTTTGGGAGGGTTCACATTTAACCCCATGTCCCTCTCGGCTTGCACAAGTAACTTGTGCAACTCTTCAAGAGACACATCCTTGTCTTGCATGTTGAAATTCACCCGGAATTGCACATATACCTTGACTTTGGACAAGGAGTGTAGAATCCTATCTACGATGAGTTCTTTGGGGATTTCAACCTTTTGAATTTTCAAGGTCTCGACAAGCTCCAATAGTTTGAGCACATGAGGGCTAACCTTTTGGCCCTCTTTGAAGTGGAGATCAAAGAATGCCGCGGCCGCCTCATATTGGACGATCCGCGGAGTTTGTGAAAACATGGTCACAAGTTTGGAGTAAATCTCATTAGCATTGCCCATTTTGAAGGCTCTCCTTTGGAGGTCCGCCTCCATCGCAAATATTAAGACATTTTTCATTGCGGCGGACTCCTTTTGGTAAGCCTCATATGCTTCCCTAGTGGCCGCGGTGGACCTAGTGGAGGGTTCGGGTTGAGAGGCCTCGGTAAGGTAACGAAGCTTGTCGTCACCTTCGGCGGCTAATTTGAGTTGGGCATCCCAATCGGAGAAATTTGACCCATTCTTTTCAAGTTTACATCGATCCATAAAGGATCGGAGCCAAGATGAACTAGCGAGAGGTGTGGCATTAGGAGTTGGTGTTGGTGTTGCCATTTGTTATGAAAAAGAAGTGGTCTACAAAACAAAATATAAGGAGTAAAACAAATGTCGTTTTAATAATACTCGTAAAAATGTATGATTTAAACAAGTTTTATGCATTTTTCTAGTGACCTCTACCCAACTAGATAAATGATTCCAAGACCCAAATTCATATCGACTTAGGCACGGTGGGGCCGATTCATCCTTTATCAATACAACTTGGTGGATTAACGTTTAATCGATTCTACTTTTAGAACTCTTGGTCGATAATATTACATTAAAAATTATCTTTAGCCCAAAACACATCCGACAAGGGCACGGTGGGGCCGATACATCCCTTATCAAAAACTTTTGTTGAGTTCAATCAAAATTTCGAATAAATGTGTCCATGATCCAAACCCACATTAACTTGGGCACGGTGTGGCCGATACATCCCTTATCAACATGAATTCGGTGGATTAACATTCATCACCCACTTCCCCTACATAACAAGGTTTGTACCCCGGTGGGGCCGAGCGCACTCCCTCGCGAAATAGGTTTTCATGGTTTCTACTATTTGGTAAGGCTATGTCTCAATTAATTGTTTTAGCGAGAGGTCATGTCAATTTATTATCTATCACGTTTTAAGTGAACTAAAGCGGTGAACTACGATAATTCTAATTGACACGGTCGATAAACTCGATAAAATGACAATGCATGTTTAGTTATGGCGATTTAGCAATCACTAGTAGAAAAAGTGACATTGACATCGGTTATTTAGGCCTATTTACATCGGTTTTGGTGCGATGCTTCTGGGGGCGTTGTTTATTGAATTTATAAGCAAAACATCGGTTTTACAACCGATGTTAATGGTTTAAACTTACATCGGTTCTGGACCAAAACCGATGTTAATAGCATATAAATTACATCGATTCTTCACCAAAACCGATGTAAATAATTCTTTTTTACATCGTTTATAATTAGTAACCGATGTAATTTAATGATATCAACATCAGTTGTACTTAGTAACTGATGTAACTTATAATTACATTAACATCAGTTGTACTCAATAACCGATGTACCTAATTACATTAACATCGGTTTATTAAAACTTCTAGAACTGATGCTAATACTTCTTATAATTCATGAGGGCAATACGGATTCAATAATTTACACCCGCAACTAAATGCTACATATAATACGCTAATAAGCAACATGAGCTTTGCTTCCAATAATTCAAACAAACACATCCATTTATTATATACCAAAAAATATCAAACGTATTACAATAATTCCGTCCATTCATAAAACTAGTTAAAACACTACTAAATGCGTGCCACGATACAAAATGTTAAATGTTTTCAATTAGAATTCCTACGAATCAAACCATACATTAGACGTTCTTTACACAATAAAGCGACCAAAGCTCTCGAACCTCATTCATTTGTTCAATTGTTATTTCCGCACCTGAAACACACTACATAAAAGATGAGGCTTAGGAAAATATAGGCAATTTACAAAAAAAAAAGGAATAATTGACAATAATAATCCCACCTTTTGTCTTTCTTCCCATAGTAATCCCATCTTTCATTATTCTCATATTAAGCCCACCTTTATGGTCTACCTTCTACAAATAAACCACAAGACTTGTTACCTCTTTAGCCAGTTGCTTTACTTTTTTTATTAATTAAGTCATCCCCTTTAATCCAGCCTTCAGCTCATATGTAACATGTAATGCCCATCTCTATCTTTTTTTCCAGATTTTAAATTTTCTAATACTTCTCCCACCTTTCTCCTTCAACTCACCAAAAGCTAATCTCGCTTTAGTGAATCCACTAGCGTCATTGCCCAGCACCGGAGTAGTCACTGTAATTGCATATTGGCGTAATCACCGTATTGGAATGTACAAGATTTTTAAGGAAATTAAAATTTTAAATTGTGTCAATTAGTATGGTGAACATTTTTGGCTCCCTCAATACTCTTGATTATCAGACGACTAGTTAGATTTTATGAAGTGGTTAAGCTAATTGAGAAAAATTATCTAATCATGCGCAAGACTAATGCTAATTTCAAAGAATTTAGTCTAAGAATTGTTCTTATGGGGGGTATTTTTGGGTGATTTGAAACGAATTGATGGCTATAAGAGAAAAATTGGTAGTAATGCTCTTAAAAAAAAAAAAGAGAGAGAAGAATGACGGATTTCGGGAATGAATAGAGAGAATGAGGACAAATTTTGAAGGGTAAAAGCTGAGGCGAGACTCGAAAGAGTATGAGAATGGTGGAGAAGGTAACCGAGTACTTTCAGAAAAACATTCGAGATGAGTCAGAAATAAAACTCACTATCGCTTGTTAAAGTTGAAGAATTTTAAAAGCCAGCGTCAATAAAGGATAAGCATGGTGTGATGGCGATGAATGATGGAGATGCGGAAAAGGTGATTAAATTACAGTGGAGGGTGGAGGATGATTTGGGTTAAGGGAGATTGTATTAAAAGAGGGAGTTGACCTGATATCACAGGTAATATTTTCACAAGGATTGTTTTAAGAAGACATGGTAATAAGGTGGGATTATATTGAGATTAATGATAGGTGGGATTATTTTAGGAAGAAAGGTTAAAGGTGGGATTATTGTTGTCAATTTTTCCAAAAAAAAATACAAACAATATGAGTTTGTGAAATGTGGGAATATTAACTTTCAAAATAATAAATGAATAACCCCTTATCGATTAACACATATATAAACTCAGGTAATGTAAAATTTTAGGGCTGGGAGTTTGGGAAATAAAAATACAACAGAATATAAAGCAAGTACCTTTTCTATGCCGTCCTCCGATAATGCGTAGCGTACGATGATATCATACATCCACTTCATAACATAATAACCACACTCATAATTCCCTGGCTGTTGAGTGCACTATATTTATAGAAAAATAAGAGTTAAGTAAAGACTCTAAGCTCATATAATCTAAGTAAAATATACTACCACCATAAGGTAATGCATTATAATTATAATAATTAAATAAAATGACGTTATACGTGTTATAGTCAGAAGTTAACAAGTTTCCGTATAAAGCAACATACTCCAGACAAGTCAAAAGACACAAAAAGGGCAAGATTCTGATCGAGGCAAAACAAGTAATCGTAAAAACCTACATCGGTAAATATCGCTAAATAGCATCACCAAACCTCTGCTTCAAGAGAGTCTATCCATGAGTAGTTCATTTTTTTAACATATCACGCGTAAAACAAAAATAGGAGGTGGGGTGGTAGTAGTTGGCGTAATTGAATTTCTAAGGAAAACTTCATACCTCAATCATTTTTATCTGGAGTTCATTTTTTTTTAACATATCACGCGTTCCCGCCCTAAAAGAATACCTTTTCCAAGCCCTGAAATTAATTGAATACATGAAATGTAATCATATTATCGACATTCATACATAACATAACTATAATTTATGTGGTTAATCGATTGAACTTACCATGATAAGCAACTTTTTATTTGCCATGTCTTCTTTGTCGCTTTATCCGAGTCAAAAATATATGCAATATTATCTCGAAGACAAAATACAACCAACATCCAATGCGAGCTATATCAAATAACAAAACTTATAAATCCTTTAATAAGGTAAAAAAAATATGTAAAGGAAAAAAAATTGTTGAAATGCAAGAAATTTTTTTGTAATACTCACGCCTCAAAAAAAGCACCCATCACATATCTCTTATCTTGTTCCTTCTTTAAAGCCTCAGTTAAGTATCTCTCCATCTCAACCGAAGAATGCATATATGTGCAAAGTCTATCGGGACACAAAAAACCAACTAGTTTTTCCGTCACTCCACGTTGTGTCCCATAATCATATAAGAAGCTACATTATTATAATGAGAATAAAATTTAAGTATATAAATATATACACATTTGTAAAGAAAGATTAAATTGAAATATTATGAGAAAAGTGATACCTTCCCCAGAGTTGAAGAATGGATATATTTAACCATTCATATCTAAACATCTCCCTAATATCATCAAACACGATTATCAGCTTAATTGGACTTTCGTCTGAATAAACTAACTCACTAATCTCTATAGTAAACAACGAATATTTTCCCGAAATAGCGAATGATCATGTCTTCCAATCTCTCGACAAAGGGGAATCCAAACGGCTCAACTCGTCCTTATTTAGAGGCCCCTTTTTGTTCATTGTTGACTTCACCTAAAAATTATAAGTTTTAAAAACCAAATAAGGAAAATTACAAGTTTTAAAAACCAACTAGTAAGAGATTCATTACCGCCTCAAAGAACTTTGAATCTCCTTGCTACCACCACCAGACGGCTTTATTATCTTTCCTGGATTAACCGTGTCTTTAGTAGTCTTAGCCTGTTGAACCTTGTCTCTACCCTTAAGATCATCCTAGCAATTACAATTAATACTAACACTTAAAAAACAACACTTAATTGGCTTCTTGATAGTTGCAAAAATAATAACTAATAAATTAATTGCACATTTTATTACCTCGTCAGTTCCTAATAAAACCAATGATTTAGGCCACTGTGCAAAACTTCCAATAACCTCACCAACCCTTTCATGTCCATCCCACGGAATTGGAAGTAGTGCGTTCCCATCTTTGATATTATCAATGGACACGTGAGCATTTTCACGGGTCAATGGTGTGTTGTGAACCATCTTACCTTCTACCCATGGCCATATTGTTCCCTCGGCAACAACGTTCTTCGTCTCAAAGAACATACACAAACCAACCGACAAGGGACGGGACCCTATAGGAATAGTAAAAATGAAATGTAAAGTTTTATCTCAACAACTAGTAATATAAGATGGTCATTCATACTATACATATATACCTCTATCTCAAGGAAGCGATCATTAAGCTTGGTAGAATGAGAACTACTCTCAAGAAGGTGAGGGGAGGAGACATCCATCATCTTTGTAATTTCGTTGTCATCTAATGACTTTGATTCGAGATGAGACTTTAAAATTTCGGACACATGTTGTTTTACCAACCTTTTTACATCAACCATTTGTTCTTTTTTCACCTCTTCCTTAAACAACCTAAAATCATCCTCCGTATACACCTTCTTATTAACTCCCGGACTATTTGATTTTCCAAAAAAGCTAGTAAGACCAACTAAGCCTCCAACTCCTCTTATGAATCCAGGTCGGTCAAATTTTCCCGTTGCCTTAACCAACACATCTTCTCTTCCTGAAGGAACAAACTCCCCTTTTCTCTTCATCTCCTCCCAATAATCCTGCTCACATGAAAAAATGGTTAATATTTTAGACGAAAATTAATTATTCACACTGAAACTTGACCACAACTTGACAGTATTAACATTTGTGCTGCAGTTTCCAAGGTTAACATTGCATTTTAAGACTCCTACGATAACCCTTGACTATTTATAAGCAGATTGTACCAATAAGGCAGTAAGTCTACAGAGTTCAAATACAATTCAGAACACACGGTGACTGAGAAATTATAATGGAAGCTCAAATACAATTTTCTATACAAACCGGCAGAATGTGAATACCGTTTGTATATCAAATTGAAGCATCCAAAAAATATTCACCAGACTTTTCTAAATGGACCAGCTGCTACTACTACGGTGCAGTAAGTAGCAAAAAAATTACGTGCTTCATGACTAGATAACTAAAATCATATAACTAATTCTACCAATCTAGTTCAAGACCATAGCAGGTCCAAGTTACCTTCATGAACATTTTAAGATCTTTTAAGACCACCTTCTCGCTTCCAACCCGAACTGCCAAATTTCATGTACAATAGCAGGCCGAAATTAAGTTACCTATAGTGATTGGTCTGAACCACAGATGAATTTTTAATTAATTAGTAGGCGGACTTAACCAAATCACATCTTCAAAAGCTGGACACTGTCAAAGTTCAGCTCTTTACTCTCCTGATTTCCTCTATCTTCTCATAAAATGCTGAGAAGTTGAACTCATACACTACATAAGACACTGGACAACAAATACATCTCAAAACGAAAAGAAATAGTTAGTCACTTACAATTTCACTTATCAAATCTTTCGTTTGCGACGAAAGGTCCTTAGATGAAGGGGTATGTCCCTTGATCCACAAATAACCCCGATCCTCAAAACGTTTGATAACATCTTTCTCGGTCGTTTTAGGATCGGCATCAAGATCAATAGCCAAGGCAGCATTTAATTCTTCTTGATACCAACCCTCCAACTTACCCATATAGCAGCTCTTCCCATAAAATGTTTATGCACATTATGCTTTTGGGATTCCCGTGCTTTTCTACTTTTTTCCTGCAATTTAATAATATATGATATTTTTTATTAGTAATAAACTTGAAAGAAAGAGATGGCTGAATATAATTAACAAACAATAAAATAATTCACCTTAAATTTCTCATCCATTCGCTGTTTCACAAACTCCTTCTAATCATCTGGTGTTATTCCTTTATAAAGAGTCAAAGGATCATCTAAAGGTACTTGTCTCCTCTGTTTTCTAGTTTTGTAGATAAAATAAGTAGTCAAGGTTGTCTTAAACAACCTCCAACTCACACCCACGTTGTTTAAAACCTTTATACGCATCGCATCATCTTTGAAGTTCCAATTGGTCTATAAAAATAATTCATAAACATGGTAGAAAAGTTTCATTTAACTCAAAAATATTAAAACATCAAACTATGGCTTCTAATGTTAACGACTTTTGATGTCAAGGACAGTAGCAGCTATTTCTCAATAAACAAATCAAGAAAAGTCAGTAAAAAACGTACACTAACACTATGGTGCATCAAAGAACAACCTTATACGAAACCTCGAAGGCTCATCACATATGACCATAATAAACATCACATCATTTGGTTAGCATATGGCCCTAATTAATCATAATGGCAGAAAACAAAAGACGAGACAATGTGGAAAAATAACTAGCACAATTTGATTTTCAGATGCTAATCAGAGACAGAAACCAAAATGCTCAACCAACCGTCCATAATCAATAATAAAAAAATTCAGAACCTTTATGTCTTTCCAAATTGAATCTTTAATTCCCTCGGGTACTTTAAACCAATTCTCATATGTGATCTTGATATTATTCCGGGCGATTTGACCAATATCTCTAACAAAATCTAGCCTCCATGCTCCAAAAGGCCTATCGTGCTCATCAAAATCAATACCCTTAGGCCCTTTATCTTGTTTTTTGGTCTTTATACCGGTTGTTGCACCTCTCCCTTTACGTTCGGTTTTTTACAATGGTCATTTTCGCTCGTGGGGGCTTCCTTGTCCATTATATACCTAAGGAAATAAATTAAGAAAAATAGTTAGTACATACCAAATATGAAAAAAAAAATTCAAAGAGATAAATGTTTAGACGATATAATTAAAAGAATGTGCTCTAACCAATTATTCTGCATTTAAATTGTTTTGATGCACTATGTGATTAAGTGTATGATATGGTCTACTTGCAGTGGGTAATGGAAATATCTGATAATCCCGGGAGAGAAGAGCCTGAACCTGCTTTCAAGGTAAGTTATCTGTCTTGAATCTTGGGAGAGTTGTATTCATGATAGAGTGACTGAATTAAAATGCTCATTCTAGTTATGGGATTTGTTAGTTAAGTGGCTGTGATTCATTTGAGAACATGGATGAATATGCAATTATATATTCATTGGAACTTAACATTGAGACCAGTAAGAAGCAGTCAGCCCAAGGCTGGAATTATGACATGCAAGTAAGTATATTACTGTACCAATATGTGTCTGACCTTAACAGTGTAGATGTTTGCAGCTCAAAAGAGGCTGCTTTACTTCTGAAGCAGGCAGCAGAATGCCGGTATGTGTACTTTTTTTTTTTTTTTTTTTTTTGATTCAAATTTTCAATGTTCATCCATGGTTGCAAAACTACTTTTTAAACTGAAGGAGGACTACAATTACTAATAAAAGGGGTGCTGTGACAAGGAAGAGTGTAAGGATTGGAAACTTCAATTGTTCCTTGTTGTCGTGTTTGATATACAAGTTTCTATTTTGATTTTCAGGTCTGTGGGCAAGACACAAATGAATGACCAATCTTCAAGGAGTCATTTTCTATTTACTCTCAGGATTTCCTCGTCCAACCATTTCAAGTTGACAAGTACAAAGAACAAGCAAATTGGCAGTGGCACAAAATTCGTTAATTTTGAAAATTGTCCACTATCTTATCTTTCATAAGCAACAGTCAGAACACCTTTCTGAAAGTGTAAAAGTTTAGCAGTGGCACAAAAGTTAAATAACTATGAGTTGGATTTACAATTTTCAAAACCCCTCTTAAGATATCTCGAAAAAATGTAAAAATCCAATTTACTGGTGGATTATTAAAATATATGGTTTTGTTGTGCATTTGTTAACGAACAATAGAAGTACCTAAAATAACCATGAACTATTTAAAGTTATCGAACCATAGACCCTCATCATGATCTTGTCGCATATAAGTTTCATCGCGTAAATCTTGAACCGATCGACGCTTGACTGAAACCGGAGGGAGTTCATCAAGTTGATCATATTCTTCTTCGTCAACTACTCCCTCGACACCAAGAATACGCCTTTTCCCATATCGAACCACGGATGAACTCTTATCTAAAGGATCTTCAATGTAGAATACTTGTTTCGCTTGAGATGCAAGAATGAAGGGTTCATGTATATGTCCAACAACATTAAAGTTTACCAAAATGAATCCCATATCGTCAACGGTGACACCCTTATCACAATCTACCCATTTACACCGAAACAAGGGTACACTAAAAGTTACATACTCAAGCTCCCAAATATCCTCAATTTTCCCATAGTACGCCCTTGTGATGCTTACGGGATCCTTACCCTTTCCAACATATTCTTCTGATGATGCAAGAAGAGTCACTCCACTATTTTGCATTGTACTCTTCTCATCTTGTCGGCTTGTGTAAAAGCAAAACCCATTGATATCATACCCTTCAAATGATGTGATGTTCGATTTAGGGCCATATGCTAACCAGCGTAAGTTAGCACTTACATTATGAGATTGTGTAGACAACTCACTCATCACCTTACCTTTAAACCACTCCGCAAAAGTTCGACTATGTTCATTCAACAACCAGTCATCGCGTTTATGTGGATTTTGTCGCTTCAGTAACTCCAGGTGCTCGGTTAAATAGGGATGGACCTCTGTCATATGTTCTAAAACATATAAATGTGCTTTCTGAAAAGAATCGCGGTCCACGCTCATTTGTTTCTTACCCAAAGTACCCTTCCCTAAGAGTCTACCTTCGTGCCGAGATATGGGAACTCCAATAGGCTGAACATCTGCCATATAGTCAACACAGAATTGGATTGTCTCACATGCAATTGTTGCTTCAACAATACTACCTTCAGGACGACAACGATTCTTCATTCGTCTCTTATAAGTACCCATCTCTCGCTCCATCGCCCACATGTTTCGTTGAAACACCGGACCACAAAGTTTAATCTCACGCACTAAATGAATGACCAGGTGTACCATGATGTCAAAGAAAGAAATCGGAAAGTACATCTCTAATTCACATAAAGTCACAACAACATCCGCTTGCAAGTCATCTAAGGTGTCAAGATGGATATCTTTTGAGTTGATTGCATCAAAGAAGAGGCAAAGCTTGGTGATGACTTGCCTAACATGCTTAGGCAATACGGATCTAATGGCCACCGACAAAGAATTGTGTAAGCATAACATGACAATCGTGAGATTTCATACCAACTAACTTACAATCTTTTATGGAAACAAGACGACTTATGTTAGAGCTATATCCATGTGGTACCTTGACCCCTTTTAAAGATTCACAAACAATCATCTTCTCCTTCTTAGAAAGAGTCGTGCAAGACGGTGGTATATAGATACGTTTTCCCTTCTCAATTGGTTTTAACTCGATACGCCCCCTAGCAGCCATGTCATTTCGAGCTTTCACCCCATCCTTAGTCTTATTCGGCATATTGAGCAATGTTCCAATTACACTATCAAACACGTTCTTCTCCACGTGCATAACATCAATGCAATGCCTCACATACAAGTGCTGCCAATATGGAAGTTCCCAAAAAATTGACCTCTTTGTATGATATACTCCATCTGGTGGAGGTACGTACGGTTTTCCAAAAACTGTAGTTATATTCTTAACTTTATCGTAGTACTCTTCTCCACTCAGAAACACAGGGGGTTTCCTATGCTCCGTTTTCCCATAAAAAGCCTTCTTCTTCTTTCGATATTGATGATTTTCAAGTAGAAAACGACGACCACCTCTGTACGAAAATTTGCCACTGTGCTCCAACCAATCAGATTCAGTTTCATCCCCACACACCGGACATCCCTTATCAGTCTTCAGTCGGTATCCAGAAAGGTTACCAAAAGCTTTGAAGTCATTAATTGTACAGTACAACATAGCATGCATTTGAAACCTAGAGCTAGTATTTGCATCAAACACCTCTACCCCAACGTTCCACAACATTTTCAAGTCTTCAATTAGAGGAGCCAAATACACGTCAATGTCATTTCCAGGTTGCTTAGGTCCCGAAATTAGGAGTGTTAACATAATGTATTTGCTCTTTGTGGTAAGCCAAGGAGGGATATTGTAAATTATCAACATTACTGGCCAACAACTATGTTGGGTACTTAAAGTTCCAAAAGGATTAATTCCATCGGTGCAAAGTCCCAATCTTAAATTTCTAGGCTCTGAACCGAATTCTGGAAAGGTTCGATCAATTGTTCTCCATTGGGGAGAATCAGCTACGTGCCTCAGTCTGCCATCTTTATTCCTCCCCTTTTGATGCCACAACATGTACTCCGCATCTTTTTTATTTGCAAAATAGCGTTTAAATTTTGGTATTATTGGCAAATACCATAATGTCTTCACAGGACTCCCCTTCTTCTTGCCACCATTACCATTGTCTACCCTCTTGTATCGTGACTCACCGCACTTTGGGCATTCTTGTAATTCACTATACTTTTTTCGGTACAAAATACAGTCCTTCACGCATGCATGAATTTTTTGGTAAGACGTAGATAATGGGCATAGCAGTTTCTTGCATTGGTATGTGGTGGAGGGAAGCTCGTTACCTTCTGGCAACATTTGACACAAAAGTTCTAACAAGGAAGTAAAACTTTTGTCACTCCACCCATTTCCAGCTTTCAATGTGAATAGTTTCAACACAGCTAATAAAAGAGAGAATTTAGAACCATTCGGGTATAAAGGCTTCTTGGAATTATCAACCATTCTCTGAAAAATAATAGGGCACTCCACAATATCTTCTTCAAGATCCTTCATCAGCCCGTCAATATTATCATTATCGTGCTCTATATTATCATCCATATCAATATTTTCAAAGATTTCATCATCATTTTCTACCCCGACATCAATCTGATCCCCATCTTTATCATTAATTCCAAAATTTACGTTGGTACAAATATCATTATCACTTTCTCCATGTCATATCCATACATTATAATCTGCTTTAAATCCTTTTAAAATTAAATGTTCCCGCAATTCATCCCTAGAGTTCACCTTTTTACGATTTTGACATAAGGTACACGGACATACGAATTGATTATCTCCATGGAGTCTTTGATGTTCGACGGCACAACTAAGAAACTCCTCTAGTCGTTCAAGATAAACAAAATCACGCTTTCCATACATCCAACTTCGGTCCATAATCTAGTTAATAAACATGTATATGAATGGGTATCTACGTCAATGATGTATAATAATCACATTAAATGCACTAAACTGTTTCATGTAATAAAAATTAACCATCATTTAGCGAGAAACTGAAATTGAATAAAGATATACATACCTTCAAGTGGCAATCAAGTAGCTTTGTAAGGTCGAAATAGAGAATTTTGGTGGAGAGAAAGCCTGTAAATAAGGATGATTTTAACCTTTATTAAACATTATTCAAAATAAAAGTGTGAACTAAAAAAAACATTAGAAAACAGAACACTAGACAAGTTACAAAACCTAATTGACAACATTAGGGACAAAAGTCCAAACATCCTAAAGATGACAAGATCAGGTGAACAAATTTGCACAAATATTTTCAAAGTTTTCTTTATACCCTTACTTTCCATCACTAGGAAGGTTTGGACTTGCATTCCCAGTCAAGGGAACATCAGAGGAAGGCCAGAGATATGGTCTTAAGCATCAAAAAAAAGAAAAAAAAAAGAAACAGGAGTAAGATTTCTATGATAATTGAAGTGGAAGAAACTTATGCTGTGTTTAATATACTCTCTGCCCCTTTCCTGCGGGTCTTGTGGGGGTTCAGGTTGTTGAGGGATGAAATTGGGAGTTTCCACTTAGTTTGTGTACATTTTTTTTGGTTAGGATATCAAAACTTCAAGCCTCTGCTCAGGAAGGAAGAGACGGAGGCAGACTTAAGAATATGGGTTTCAAGGCCGTGGAAATAAGTGTTACAGACTCTGTGGTTTGACTTCCGCTCAATTCAATCATTCTATCCGAGTGACAGGATATGTTGAATTTTTTATCATTTTAGTGCTATTTAACAAACTATTTCACGTTTTGGTATCCATTTGAAACTATTTGTCCCAAATCTACGCTAAATTCGATACTTCACAGTTTACATACAGACAACTTAATCCAGAAATGGGAAAGCTTAGATAAACACTGAGTTTCTATCAATAGAAAAACCCCGGAAAAACGGACAACATATGGCTTTCTAAGAAAATCACAGCCACGCCTGAATAGTAGTTGCAGACTGAATCATAAAAACATATAAAGCCGCTATTAAAGTTAGCGTCTTACTGGTTGGTTTATGCCAGTTTTGTCATTTCAGGTCGCTGCCATATTAGTGAGGATGGAATTGTGGAACTGAAGTTTCAGTGACAGTTAAGTTAAGTGCATAGACAGTAGAGTCATAAGCAAGACTGGTTGGTCTTTGCTTAAGTTCCATGTAGTTATGAATTTCGATTGTGTCCTTGAACTTAAGCAAAGTCATAAACAAAAAGTAACTTAACTTATTAATGAAACGCATTCGCAAAACAAAGAACAATTTTCATCACTACCACCCCTTAAGCAGCTAATTTAATCAATCAATTGCATAGACACAAGATTCTCAAATGCAGCGGCATTTATTAATGAAAGTACACAAATTACTGGCGACTTGTACTAGTAATCAAACATAAAGCTGCATATCTTATCCGACTTGTACAAAAACTAGAACCATTAACAAACTGGCGGAGATATTAACGGACAATGTGTGAATAGAAGCCTTGGAACTGAAAAAAACATTCAGCAGGTCTGAACTATTAAGGACCATAGTCAAGCCGTACCCACTACTAATGCAACACATTAAACAGTTGACTTTGTATACATCCTGTTATTTGGCTTCTGTTACCAATGATGACGATGATTCATTTTCGAGCACATTGCATTAAACCCTGTGTTCATACGATGGACCCACCTGGCCATTGGATGCCATAATGCAAGGAGAAGAAAATTCCTCTCAATCTATCGAAGTAAGATTTGATATGTATTCATAAAATGACACTATAATACTAGTGAGTGAACTATAACCAAACTTCCTCAAATTTTGCACTTGCATAGACTCTGAGGACACAGTGCAGGGATCTATTAATAACAGTCTAGTTTTGATAATAGCATTTTAGCTTCTCTTAGAGGTACAGTCACCTGCCTCAGCTAGGGACGTCTCACCAGTAGTATTACTAATAAAATATCTGATCTTGAACCCGGCTACTAATAAGCAGTTCTAAGATTTAAGAGACACACTTCAACATTAAATCTCTCTTAAAAAAAATACATAAAAACTATGAACTGTTGCTCTTATTAGGGTAATTTTCAACACAAAAATATTTTTACAAGTTTCATTTTTTTTTTTGTACTATTTTGTCAAATTGAAAGTCAGACCGTCACTTGACTCAATTCCTACAACAAAACCGTCACTATATAGTACAACAGAGGAAGTATTAGATAATCCGTATGTTTATGGAACTGGCAAAAGGTTAATTCGGTGAGTTATTTTTCTATATACCATCCTAATCCGAACGGATGAAAAGTGAACCTTTCTCGATTCATTGGAAAAGGAAACAAAACATTGTCATCAGTATCATTATTGCGAAAAAATTTCACGAACAAAACAATAATCGGGGATATTAAAACGAGCATCAATCCCAAAATACACAGAACTAGTTTCACACGGCAACAACAACAACTAGTCAGCAACAACAAGCGAATGATTTCTAAGAACGCAAATTATTGTTTTCATCAGCAGTAGCATAAGACGGTGCTAATTGTAGCATAAGACGGTATTACTCCGTAACAATTAACAGAAGTACCAGAGACCTAAATCGCTATATTGAATTCTAACAATCGCAAATAACTTCAGATTTCTTTCACATATCATACAAGTAACCAAATAGTTGTCACATATAATTGACTACAGCATATGTAATTGCAAAATAATTGGAGAAACAATAAAAAAAAATTGGATGCAGGCATACCTGATTAATAGATCATACGGGTCAAAGCAGAAAATCGATTGAGGGGTTCGCAGGTGCGCGTGACGACGGGTAGATAAGAATTGTGGTGGCCGGAAAAAGAGGAGGCGACGACGACGGGTGCGTGGGTTTTTGTGGGAAGCAAAGGGGTAAGGGTTTTTGCGTGGGGGAAGGGTTTTTCGTGGGAATTATGCGGGTAACTGAAAGGTCGGTCTGAGTATTACGTGTTTGACGCGTGAAGGACTTGTTTTAATGACATCGGTTACAACCGATGTATTTGAAAGTCCTTTAAAATAATTGTCAACGGTTATGACCTCGGTTTTAAGAAAACTGATGTAATGTCGATATATTAACATCGGTTTTCATATAAACCGATGTTAATATAATATAAATAACATCGTTTTGATTTTTAAACCAATGTTAATAACTCCAATATTAAAGATTACATCGTTTTTATTAAGAAATGATGTAACTAAGGCGATGTCAATAGGACTTTTTGTACTAGTGAATGCATGTGACATAAAATAAAATGCAAGCATAAAAGATAAATAAATCCTAGTATGGCCTTTCCTAAAATAGAAAAACTGTTTAACTATTACATATTCGGAAACCAACTCCATTGGTCCCTTGAACTTCGGTTATGGCACGCATCTCGAGGTAACACCGTCTTTATGTATCGCCATTCTTGAAGAAATCCGTCTTTTGGAACTCCGGAATGAATAAAATTACATAATAAATTACATAATTTCCTATTATACATTTGTAACTAAAAAAAAATAAATCTATTAAATTAAAAAACGGTGATACGAGATCACAATAAAAATTACAACCGAATCGATATTCCCATACATTTCGGGAAATGCCAATTAAAATCTAAGGCCATACTAAGTAAAATTACATAATTCAAAATTACATAAATTAAGATTATGACAATCATAAAGAAAAATGCAGCATTATAATATGTATGAACATGCTCAATTTTATGCTAAATCGCCTTTAATTAGCCAATATCGTATATTACTCGGTTTTTTACAGTTTGCGTGATTTCAACATTTTATAATCACAAAAATACATAAACTCATATTTATGCATAAGTTAATTACCCTAACCTCTTAGGACTCAAAATTTAGTCTTCACTAATAATTTGACCATAATTAACCCATATTTTATAAAATTGTTCATAAATGGACCAAAAATTACAAAAATAAGCTATAAACTTCAAACAAATCACAAAATTTCAAATAAATTCAAAATTTGAAATTTAAACTCATGAACATTCTGGAAAAATACCATGACACTCATAATGTTCAAAATCTTAGGTTAAAAATTTCGAATTTTTTTTTCGGAAAAACAATGTTGCGATTTATCGGTTTTAACTAAAATAATCATAAAAACATGGAAAAATTATTTTCATTAACTTTTCAATTTTAGATCTGAAAAATAAAATAAAATTCAACATTAGACGTTTTTCCTAAGTCATAGATTATGTTTTATTAATTTTTCACTAATAATGTCACTATTTATGCTATTTTCCTTCAAAAATCCATAAATCATGCAAAAAGACTTCTATATAGCCAATTATTTTACACACATCTTGTAAAATTGCATGTGACAACATATTAATTTTCTATGACCAGATTCGAAATTTAACTCATATTAACCTATTTTTCACCTAAATCCGAATTTAATAATGAAAAATCCATTTTTCGAGCATAACAAGTCCAAAAATTATGAAAATTTACAGGTTATCTCAAAATAATATATGTGACAACATATCCAAAAATCAATGAAAAATTCGAAGTATAGCTAATTTTAGACCGAAAATGACATTTTTACTCATAAAATCATATTTAAATGCCATTAATGTATAATATGAACAATAAAAATCCGTAAAATTAACCAAAATATCCTAAAACATTTTAGGACCAGAAATATTAACATGCATGGATTAATTTCGTGATATATCATAATAACACAAATTTTACAAGTTTTATATGTTATTCTTATAACTCGGAAAAACTTTTAACCGATTTGCATCCAAACAACCTTGGCTCTTGATACCGATTGAAGGAAATGTAGATCTATATACATACAAACATACTCATATATGTTGAAATTAATTTGTCATAAAATTAAATACGGATTTTATGCATGCAAACAATATGAAAAGTAGAGGAGAAATCATGTTCTTACATTGGTGATTTCGGTTTTATTGGGCACAAAAGAAATCTCCTTTTCTTTTGTTCTTGAGCTTTCCTAAGATGGAAGAACAAGATCCAAGTGTAGGATCTCTCCTTAGGATTAATACCCAAAGCTTTCTCTTAATTAAGATTAATATTATGAGAACTAGTACAATATTAATCTAGTAAAAATTGACCCAAAAATATTATAATACTCTTAATATTTTCGGTTTATAGAGAGAAGAAGAAGAGATTTATTTTTCTCTCTAGAATACTAATTTTGGATGAGTGAATGAATGAATGATAATTTACAACATTTTGTATATTATTAGGTAAAAATTATAGAAAAACCATGATGGGTTTTTTTTGTCTTCTCAAAACCGTGTAAGAGGAGGGATTTTTGGTGAGCCAATGCATGGAAAAATTGTTCTTCACAATAAACAATAGGGTTGCATGGCTAGTGACTAGGGTAATCATCATGCCCTCCACTAATTACAATCAACATATAATTAGCTTAAAAACCCTCTAATTTTCGGCCCACTTGATAATATGGATTCCATATTATTTTTGTCAATTGTCAATATGTCACATGTCATATGTGACATAAATTTGTTATGTATTTTTAACATATTAAAAATCAACGTATTAATAAAAATACGTCACATAAAAAAATCGACTTAGTAATTTCATAATTACTTGTGCCAAAATATTTTACCATTTATAAATCACAACAGATTGTATTTATAATAATTCATTCAATTTCGATTGTTTCTTTAAACATTAATTTCATCCGAGTAATGATACAATTCAATTACTCAGACCGTATCTCATTTAATCACATTTCAATTTGATACGTAAATTTTACTTCCAAAGTCGTCCGTCAATTTTTCAAGTAATTTAATTAACCCGTAACATTATACGATTAATTAAATGATCAATTAAGAGTGTTGCCCTATAGGTATGACCTAGGGGGTCAACTGATCACCACCGTCACACGACAAGATAATGTCAAACTCTAGTCACCAATCATTACCGATATATGTTGACCAGTTGACAGTAACAATATTACTTCCCAATTGTATTCTTTATAATGAGATTTAAACATGTGATCATCATGATCAACAGTCGTGATCGCATTATTGTCGGAGGACACATATTCCAACAACTACACCCAACCTTAGGACATTAGCAATAATGTCTAACTCGGTTTGGGGAAGTACATACATACACAACGGGAGGTAATCTAAATTATCCTCTCCGTCATAAACAAAAACCATGCATCATGTAGTGTAGATTAGTGTAGCTTGCATTTAGTGTAGAAATCATGCATCATGTTTGCATAATTTCCCATCATTTTGGCCATTGAGGACAATGCCCATATTAGTGTGGGGATGGGGAATTCTAATCTAACTTTTATTAAAAAAATCCAAAAAAAATTGAAAAATCTCGAAAAACCATAAAAATTTGAAAATTGAAAAACCGAAAAACATGTTATTTTCCTTTGTAGTGTAGTCATGTATATATTATTGTATATATTGTGTTTGTTCTATCCTTGTTCACATTAATCGACTACGCCACATCCGAGACATGAGGATATTGAATACCGCATGGTATGATCTTTCCAATCTCCTTTCTCCTCTTTATGTTAATGACTATGTGGCTTTATTTTGATTGATGCGGTATAACAATGTGAACTTAGGACTTGCATTTAGTTTATATGTCATATTAGTTGGTAGAATCACTTGCATTAGGATGTATATAATAGTTGCATCATGGCATATAGTTGCATTTAGATAAAATATTTTGAAAAGTGCCTAATTGGGAACTTTGACAAGAGCAACTAAGCCATTACAAATACTTTTTCAACTTAAGACTTCGCCTACTAGAATGGTTGTAAAACACCCTAGGTTGTGTCATACTAGTGTCAAACGACCCATGACCCAAAGCCTAGTCAAGGGTTTGCATGTGAGTCACCTATCCAACCCCGTGATGCGATGTGGACTTGGTTAACTTGTCTAGGTGACCTTGATTGACCTTGTGGTACGGCAACCCAAAAATACTTTCTATCAATAAGTTTGAAGTGCTCATTTCAAAGATTTTGTATGTGGAAACGTTTTATTGCCAAGGAAACCTCAAATGTTATGAAATGTTGAAATATTGAGAATTTTAGTTGTTTTGATAGAGGCGTACCACTTCGATGTGCTTTGGAGAGGGATCCATTGAATTGGGCCCCCACACGGTTGTGAATTCAACCGCCCAGAGACAGAGTGACTATCACCCCGAAAAGCTATTGTCTAGAAGTTAACCGGTTGCCTAATAAGCGATTGGCGAAAGCAAAGGACATTAGCATGGAAGGGACAAACCCCATCTCAAATTTTTGAAATGTGAAAGTTGAATGAGGTCAATTTTTGAATGCTAGTCATATCCACCCTTGTTTATAACGATTTGAGCATTTCATTCCCAAAAAGCCTTTTTGTCAAGCCACTTTGTCGAGCTTGGGACGATCCATGACCTTTACTTTTGTAGAGAACTCGAGACTTGTCATGTCATATGCTACTAGCATCATGGGGATCATCATTCCATACCATCCGATCGCTCTTGACGAAAGTATTTGGAAATTGAGGACGAAAGTAGTCTAGTTTAACACCATTTGGAGGTGATTTAGTGCCATCCTCTTAGCCTTAGTGATTTGTTGAACTAGTATTTGTGACGGAATATATGGTCTTAAATTTGTTCTCTTTTAGTTGACTCCGCCACTTGATGAGGAATTGGCTATTCCTTTTGTAGATGCATCCATTATTTGATTTTGTGTGTTTAATGTTTGGATGTGTCGCCATTTTGGCAAGACCCACCTTGCCCTGCAAGAAGGCATCCCACCTCATGGTTGTCTTGTTGTGAGTTGAAGGGGCGGAGTGAGACCCGCTAATTGTCTCATATCGGCTATGTTATTAGGTTAGTTTAAATAATGGTCCTAGTATTTGTCACCTCTTTACTCAGGACGAGCAAAGGTTCGGTTAGGGGATATTTAATGTGACCATAATTAGAGCATATTTAGTCCCCGAATTAGCCTTGTTCCCATGCTTTTTAGTGCATATTTGGGTCATTTATTGTCTTTAGTTCTTTGTTTTGCATATTCTTTGAGGTTTTGTGTCCTTGGTAGGAAAGGAGTGCAAACCTTGCATTTTCATGGCAAAATGAGACTAAATTGATTGAATCCAATGACCAAGCATCAAGGAGAGACAAGATTAGAAGGCCTTTGTACATATTATAGTAGTTGGGCGATGATGAGGAAAGATCCTTGCATACCCAAGGAAATCCCCAAGGATTTTATGAAGAAAAGGGAAGAAAAGAAGAAGAAACAAGGCTGAGCAGCAATCCGTGCGGATTGTCCTGAAGACGCCCGTCCCCAGCACCATAATCCGTGCGTCTTCCATACAAGACGCTCGGGCAGCAGCTACCAGAAGATGCCCGTCTTCTCCCAAAGACGCCCGGGCAGAGACTCACGAATCCGGCCAACCCGAGCCTAAGACGCACGGATTCAAAGACAGCGCAAATTCGTTTCTTCAAGCTTCAAGAAAGATGCCCTTCCTTCAGAAAATACCGGCGTTTCCTTAAGTAGGGATTTAATCGTCATTTAAGCCCTTAGTTAACCCTAATGCATCCACCTAATTTCCACTATAAATACCCCATTAGTCTAATTAGAAGAGTATGTTCTTCTTATCAATTCTTAAAGTAGTTAATATCAATCAAATCTCTCTTTAGTTTTGTAATCAACAATTAATCAAGTTTTAATACAAGTTTTATTTCCTTAATCTCTCTTTTGTTCATCCTTTATTTTGGGTAATTGAAGATTATTTGGGTTATTATTGGGAGATTGAAAACCTCTCAATCAAGCATCAAGTACTTCTATTATTCTTTGCTTTATTATTGGAATTATTAGTAGGTATAATTCTCTTAATCCTTGTTTTAATTATTTTTAATCTTTCTTATTGTTCATCAGTTTGGCTTTGTTAGTATGATTGACAACCTTATTAACATGTTAAACTTGATCATGAGTGAGTAGTTACTTAGCTAGGGTTAATGGGTAATTAGGGGAAACCAACATGGGGAATGATTAATGCTCAAATTAATATGCTTTCATGGTTTATTTGCTTGCTTGTTTTGATCTCAACTCATGCACATGTTATGTTTGATGAAATGTGAGCCTATGAATCCTTGCATTTTTTACCCATAACCTACCTTTTCAATGAGACTTGTAAGAAATAAACCAACTCGAGTCTCATTAGACCATGCATGTTGTTGAGTAGGAAAGACTAAGTCGACTTGTAGGTGTTATACAATCTAATCGATTCGGCCCCGGGACCCAAACTTTCCTAGGATTGTAAGATATAACCCAACTCAATCCATCACAACAATAATTGCTTGCTTATAATTTGAAAACATGTTTGTATGATCAATTCCCATGAATCCCCTATGACTCCATGATACCCTAGTGCTTTTTATCAATTGTTTACAACCCTTGCAATTCATCTTGCTTATTTACTTTCATTGTTATTTAGTTTAGTGACCTTCTACATCAACCCAAATTGTGACACCCCTAAGACACCACTAGTCTCAATAGAAATCTCATTTCAATTCCCGTCCCTTGGGATCCGACCTTTACTTGCCTCTTTACTAATTGTAGAGTTGTTTGTGAAGCTATAAATTGTGTTTTGGTCTAGGTGCTCCTAACGACAAGTTACCGAAAAGATTTAGTCCCGACCAGATTGTTGACAAACTTTTCCACCAAAGTTGATTCGCTGGGCTTACTGACCAGTTGAGTACTCACCCTCCTCCAACGGGTTAGGAATTCAGTGAACCCCTCCTTGTTGTTCTGGGTTAACACTTCGAGAGTACGCCTATTGGCCTGGATCTCGACATTGTCGGCATACCGTTTGGCAAACTCAAGTGCGATCTCATCCCAAGTAGAAAGGTTTTTTGGATCAAGGGAGTAGTACCATTGGCGAGGGATCGGTTCCAAAGAGGATGGGAAGATCCGAGTAAAAAGTTCCTGTTTGACCCCTTTAATGGCCATGTAGTCCTTGAAAGCACGGATATGGTTGAGTGGGTCCTCCACTCCTTTGAACTTAGGCACATCGGTCAGGGTGAAGTTTTCAGGTAACTGGTCCCCAACAGGTTCGAACCTTCGGTTGTTCTCAAGATTGATATTGTTACCCCGGGCTAGGAGCTGTTCTTCCAAGAGCTTTAGCCTTTTACGAGTTTCGATCGAGGGTGGGGTATTGTGTTCCCCAGTTTCCTTGTTCTCAAGGGCGTCGATACGGGTCTCGACGCGATCCAGGGTGACCTTAAGGGCGGTAAGCAGGCTGGCTAGCTGATTAGTTATGACATCTCTGTTATTATCATTGTTGTTGTTGGACGAAGCTGAAGACGGGGCCATGGCTCTGAGGCAGAAAAACGGCTCACATTACAACTCAATCCGACACGGTTCCAAGACTGAACGCAGACAACACAAAGGACGAGACAAAGATCAGACTTAACAAGACAGGGATGACCATGTGTGGTCCCTCGGTGCTGACTCGATTTATGACGTGACGGTGTTTGACCGAACCTTTGACGCGAGTCCAAAGTAACGGCGCGACGCAATTGGACGGGTCTCGTGGTGAGACGACTCATAAGTAAAGACCCATAAGTACGTTTGCTTTGACTCGATAGACACGAGGCGGAATTGGAATGGTGGATTGAAGTTTTCGAAAATAGAAATTTTCAAAAAGATTCATTTGCGCTTTAATGGACGGCTTCCGAAGATATAAATCTCCACAAGTCGATCAGTTGAAAGGCTCGTGTTAAGTTTATTTGCAAAAGACGGTTTGAGTTTGAGTCGGCTCGGAAAACAGTGTGTTGTTTCCCAAGACGGTTTTTGAAATTCAAAATTGTATGTTTTGAAAATCGAGTTTGAAATGTTTGAAGAGGTCTCAGGGATGTGTATGGTCCTCGGGATCTTGAAAGTGTCTCGATAAAAGGGCGTGTGCTTTACTCGGGTTTTGGAAGAGCCATTATTGGCGCGAAACGGGTTAAAATCCGTGTCTAGACGCGGCGATTATATGTTGGAAATCTATATCTCATTATTTAACATATACATATATGTTTCAAATTAATTTGGTCATAAAATTAATTACAAATCTTATGCATGCAAACTAAAATAAATAAGTGAAGAAATCATTTTCTCACCATATGAATTTCGGTCATATTGTGCACCAACAAGATCTCCTTCTTGTTAGTTCTTGAGCTTTCCAATATTGGATGAACATACATGACCTCAAAGTAGAAGCCCTCCAATTAGTAGCACCCAAGACTATCCCTTAAACCCACAAACTAATAAGTACTAGATATTTATATTGTGGTTTACCTTAAAATTGATTACTAATACTCATATATTACATTGATAATTTTAGTAATCTTTTGAACAAATTTGAATCAAAAACTCATCTTTTTGATGAATATTAAAGAGAGTGAAGAGAGGAAAAATACATGAACTTTTTGCATGTGATATATTAGAATGAATGATGAGAGAATAAATCCCCTTACCCACTTCATTTTCACGGTTGGAATAATGAAAAATAGGGCATCTATTTTCACTTTTTGTCTTCACAAGAAATAGATGTGTAAGAGTAGGTGTAAGGCTAGTTGTAGGTAGGCATCATCATGCCATTTTATTAAATAAAATAAAACAACCAAAACCCACTAACTCTTTCCATATTTCGGTCCATATATGCATAAAATGGACTACCATTTTATTTTGTCAATTTGTCATTTGTCACACAATATGTCACATGTAGTATGATACATGTTACTAATTAATTAAATGCATATTTATCACATAAATATCATTTTATAAATTAATTAAATTACATTCAACAAATTGACTAGTGATACTTGATCACAAAAATAAAATGGGTCATATAATTATAATTCACAATATCTTGTAATTATAATCAACCATTCATTCTTATCTTTATTGTTTCTCAAACAATAAACAATTTTAGTAATAAAGCATTTTATTTACTAAAATAAATCTTTTTTAATTCCATTACAATAAGATATCAATATTCTCTCTCACAAATTGAATTGTTCAATTTTAAGGAATTAATTAATCTGTATCGGTATATAATTAATTAACCTTTTTCAATTAAGGGAATCGTCCTTTAGGTGTGACCTCAAGGGATCAACTGATCACCACCGTCGCACGACAGTAATGTCAAACTCTAGCCAGCCAATCATTACCGATATGTGTGGACCAGTTGACTATATATATTATGTATCATCCCTTCCGTATTCTTGTAATGAGATTTAATAATGATATTTAAATAATATGATCGCACTATTGTTGAGGACACATTTCCCAACAATCTCCCACTTGTCCACGAATAGTGTGCGTCACCAACTCTCTTGTCCTATTACTATCTCCCACTCAATGCAAGGTGTCTTTCGGGTCGTACTTGCAAGTGATCATATCGAGAGTGGTTTCCTCGATCTGGAGAATAACTGATTGACCGGAATTTATCCACCATGGATACCTTCCGAGCGTGACCACGCATTTCCAGGTCATTACTCCTCGAGTGGCCCTGAGATATTGTTTTAACCCTGACAAGGGGGTGGACAAATCCTATCGCACTTATTCCCTTCGACTAGCCACAGCCATCATAACCCAAAATATGCCCATTTGACCCCATTTACGAAGGTCGTAGTAACATAAATCAAAGCTAATCTGAAACTGTGCCATATTAGGTGAACAGTCTTTAGTCAAAAGAATCGACTCATTAGAATACAATAGTAGCTCTCGCCACGACCAGGCTATATAAATTTGCCAGAACTCTATAAGCGGTCACTGCCCGACAAAGTGTTCCTAACAGTCTGCCTATGTGATCGACTAGTCATCTCACATGACTCTATGGCACTTGAACTTGCCATCAATCGCATCACACTCTAGTCACTTCGAGGCGTCACCTCATACAAGCGACTATGGGCTAATACTATGTTCATCCGGGTTCACTTTACGGTGTTCAATGTTGTCTCTACAACCTGTTTGGATGTAACAAAGTATAACAAAATAGTTTTAAAGTAAAACTCGAACGACAAATGCGATTATCACATATGAATAGTCAATGCCTGATTACTATTTCATGTTCTATAATCTAATTTGATCTTGTATGTAGTTGTTCATTTCAATTTAATTGAAATGACATGACTCATCATGTTTAGCCTTTGAGAAGGCTTTGGTTAGTAGGTTTTATCAACTTCTTGTACCTTACTCAACCTTACTACATACTCGTTTTCCTTTGTAATGTACACATTTGCATTACAAAACTTTCTGAGTACGTGTCGAGATCCAATCAAGACATAGGCCCACTAGCCTAAGAATAGCTCCCACTGTTTTCACAGTGTGCGGGACTCATCCTTCTTGCACATCTCATGATTGCAAGTGTACTCAATTTCCGTTATAAATATATCTCATTGTTCTTTATTGCCTAGAACGATTCTAGAAAATCTACTTCTTAATTAACATAGCCACAATGGTATCTTAACCATCCTAATGTGTTTTGATTATGGTTTTGTCGGAAACCATGCGCAATCTCAATTGTCAATTGTCAATTGTGTAACACCCTTACACAAAATTGCATCATAAACACTTTGCTTTACTTCCTTAATGCTTCTGCAAGCACTTAAGGGTAATCTTTATGGCTTACTTGATAAAGATTACTTAAAATCGATTTTGAAAACAACTCATCATACTCAAAGTATATGAAGTGTTATACATCATTACTCATTTAATTGATCCGGCAGCGGAAGCAAATGAAATCAATCAAATATGTTCAATTTAATTGAACTAGTCATGAATCTTATCAACGTAAGGCTTCTTATTGACGCTAATATCATGTGGATTTATCTTCATAAATCTGGATATTAAAGATGTATTATAATACTCCAAAAGTCTTAAATCATTCGCAATGATCAATATGTCATCCACATATAAGACTAATAAAAACTTCCGTAACTCCCACTAAACTCCATGTATAAACACAACTTCTCGACTTATCAAGAAAAGTTTTACAACATGATCAAATCATTGATTCCAACTCATTGATGTCCTATTTAAGATCCTCTCTTAAGTTTCGCATTATTTTAGGATTGTAAGAATCTATAAAACTCATGACATGTATTGAATACATTCCTTCTTTTGAAGAAGTGGGTTTTAGATTCACTTGTTGTGTGCATATCCTCATAATGAAACACAATCCCTAAGAAGATCCAAATAAACTTAAGCATTTCAATTAGTGCAAAACCCTTTGCAACCAATCTTGCTTTGAAATCTCTCTTTATTAGTGCAAAACCCTTTGTCACTAATCAAACTTTTTATTTCGGATTTTCATGGCTCTAAGCCTTGTATTGAGTTGTGACTTAAACACTCTTATGTAAGTCATATGTTCATTACTTTCTAGAAGTAATCAACTTGAATCAAACAATTTCTTTTGTAAGTTATAAGCTCTTTACTTTCTTAAAGGTAGCATGAATTCATCATTTTTACCAAGTGACGAATTTAACCTCCTAGGTTTTGAAGAAACAATGTCTTACACAAAACGTCTCATGTAGCCAAGAAAGACCAGTTTCTTGCGACATAACATTCTCTGTGGCATTCTTTGTGGCTCTTGAATAATTTCTCCCACTCTGTCTTCTAGAAATAAACTTGTATTTTAGAAAGACAGCTTCACGAGCCGCAAACCCGTCGTACTCGTGATAATTGAAAAGGGAAAAATGAGCATTTGTTTCTTGTGAAAACTTACAAACATGGTACCCTTACCATTTCATATCTCATATGATTCGATTTAGTGGAAAAGTAATTTAGACAAAAATGATAAAATCCCCAAGAGGATCAAGTAACTCAAAGTAACTTGATTGAAGTTCAAACTATATCGAATAGCGTTTGAATTCTTATTCAATCACACATTATTCCATAATGCGTGCTAAGAGAGATTAACTTGTGATACTATATCACATTTCCTTTGGCTTATATCAAAGTCTTCACTTTGATAATCCCATCACGACTAAATCGTGATTCCTTGAACTCTTTAAACTTCTTCAAAGATTTTTCTATTTACCTTATTAAGTGAACACATTAGCGTCAACTCAAATCGTTGGTAATATAAAATGATCAACCTATTTTGGATCGATGATTTACAACCTCGATCTCCTTTTCAACCAAAAGGCCCGAGACATCTTACTTTGAATACAAGATACGCATATACCATTAACAATCTAATGGTTTCAAGAGTACTCGATAACTCTTTACGTTCATCATTCCAAAATTTAAGGTTTAATCTTGGGTTACCAATTTGAATCTTACATCATCTACATGATATATCATTCTAGTTTGGTTTAGAATATAATCACCTTGATAATGTGCTAGCCATACATCAAATCGTGGTGTATAGGGTCACAAAAGTGAAAACCTCTTTTGTATCTTAACAAGTTTATATTCTTATTTAGAGTTTATGCACTTAATAGTCACAATTAAGTTTAACTTTAAATCCAAAAACTAGATTGAGTACACAATTACTCTATCTCTCGACAATATTGTTGCTAGTCGTCATATTCTAATCATCTTATGTGTCGAATATAACGATGAAAACCTCCACTGGTTTCTAATATTGACTAAGTGGTACTAGCAAAATTTATGTTTAATCAAATAAACATTTAAAGAAGAAGGTCCCATTAGATGTCCCACAACTAACTTGTTGATTCTTCAATAATTTGGGGTAGTTTCCTTTCTTGTGTCCAACATTTAAGACAATGGAAACTTTATTGGTCGGGGTTGATAGGTTTAGTATCGTCATTTCTCAATAACTTTACTTTTAACATTACCTTGTATCAATTCCATTATTATCATTACTTCTTGAACCTCGTCCTCATCTTAACGGTTTAAGAGAATGCTCCCACTCATTTCAATGAGTCTTTGCTTTGAGAAGCAAAATTGAATTCATGAAGATTACTCTTCATTTGTTCGTTTTAGTCTTAAAACTTTCATTGAAGTGGTTGCGTTATTTTGGTCAATTTTGATTTCCAATAAATCTAGTTACCAAAATTAGAAACAATTCATTGTAAGTAGATGTGTTAGTCAAGAATCAAAAACCTGTTTGATAATGAATAACTTTAATCTATACTCTTTACAAGAGATCCTTAGCAATGGTTCATTTGAGGTTTTAGAAGAAAATTCAAATTTTGTCTTTAGTTACGATGTTTTAATGGATATTTGAATCAAAAATCGAAATGATATCGTATATTAATTGTGGTAAAGAAATAGAACAATATGATAACGGAATAGTGGAAAACTTAACATTTATCGTTTTATTAATACTTGTAAATAAGTATAGCATTTACATAGTGACCTCTACCCAACTATGATAAATGATTCCAAGATCCAAATTCATATTAACTTGGGCACGGTGTGGCCGATACATCCCTTATCATTATAACTCGGTGGATTAACTCTTTAATCGATTCTACTTTTAGAACTCTTGGTCGATAAAATTACATTAACATTTATCTTTAGCCCAAAACACATCCGACAAGGGCACGGTGTGGCCGATACATCCCTTATCAAAAACTTTTGTTGAGTTCAACACAAATTTCGAATAAATGTGTCCATGATCCAAATCCACATAAACTTGGGCACGGTGTAGCCAATACGTCCCTTATCAACATGAATTCGGTGGATAGACATTTATCACCCACTTCCCCTACGTAACAAGGTTTGTACCCCGGTCTGGCCGAGTGCACTCCCTCACGAAATAAGTTTTCATGGTTTCTACTATTTGGTAAGGCTAAGTCTCAATTGTTTATTTTAGCGAGAGGTCATGTCAATTTATAATCTATCACGTTTTAAGTGAACTAAAGCGGTGAACTACGATAATTATAATTGACACGGTCGATATACTCGATTAAAAGATGATGCATGTTTTAGTTATGGCGATTTAGCGATGCATGCGACATATAAATAAAATGCAAAGCATAAATTAAATCCTAGTATGGCCTTCCTAAAATAGAAAATATAATTAACTATTACATATTCGGAAACCAACTCCATTGGTCCCTTGAACTTCGGTTGTGGCACGCATCTCGAGGTAACACCGTCTTTATGTATCGCCATCTTGAAGAAATCCGTCTTTGGGAACTCCGAAGTGAATAAAATTACATAATAAATTACATAATTTCCTATTATACATTTGTAACTAAAATAAAATAAATCTATTAAATTACAAAACGGTGATACGAGATCACAATAAATTACAACCGAATCGATATTCCCATACATTTCGGGTAATACCAATTAAAAACTAAGGCCATACTAAGTAAAAATTACATAATTCAAAAATTACATAAAATAAAATTATGACAATCATAAATAAAATGCAGCATTATGATATGTATGAACATGCCAAGTTTTATGCTAAATCGCCTTTAAGTAGCCAATATCGTATATTACTCGGTTTTTACGGATTTGCGTGATTTCAACATTTTATAATCACAAAAATTACATAAATTCATATTTATGCATAAGTTAATTACCCTAACCTCTTAGGACTCAAAATTAGTCTCCACTAACCATTTGACCATAATTAACTCATATTTTTTATTATTGTTCATAAAAGGACTTAAAATAACAATAAAAAGCTATAAACTTCAATTAAATCACAAAATTTCAAATAAATTTGAAATTTGAAATTTAAACTCATGAACATTCTGGAAAAATACCATGACACTCATCTTATATATATATATATAAAATTGGGTTGAAACGCTGTGGATGCGACACGTGTCAACCCAGCATTAAATACGAGTATTAATTATAGCTGGACATTAAATATAAACATAATAAATGCAGCATAAATCTTAGTAAATATTAATTATAATTTAATAAATTTTATTATAAAATTATATTAAATAATTACGTTGATTTTATTCTAAATTTATTAAAAAAAAAAATTGATAAAAATTCTAAATTGTAAATAAAAACGTTCATTGCAAAAAATGCTTTCAATCGAGTATACTTTTCATTATATTTATTAACATAATTTGATATGTAGAGATGATTAAAGTGAGCATCTTACAATGTTTCACATTTACGTAAAAAAACATTTTGAGAAAGTTATAAAACTTAGACCATTAATTTTATTAAGAAAAATATATTTTAAAGAGTCATTGTATATATTAAAAACATAACTTTAAAAAAAACTACTAAGATATAAGTTTTTATAGTGTGGGAACGAAAAAATTATATTGCGACAAAATGAATACATATGAGATTTTGAGAGGTTTAATACTGTGATAACGAGTATGTATGTACACAGGGATCACGAATGAGTTTGAATAATTAAAAGAAAAGTAATGATTATTAAGTAATATAATATTATATAGGGTTTTCCTACGTGATACCCCGTGTTTCTTCGCATTCTACGTGATACCCTATATTTTTGAAAATATAAGTGGTATCCCTTAATGTAGTAAAATGTTCTAAAAATACCCAATCTACTAAAAATCACGTTTAAATATGTTATATTTTGTAAAGTAAATATGTTTACAATTGAGTAGACGATGTTTATGTTAATGACATGAACAATTATTGCCAAAAAAATCAATAAAAAATGTATAAATTAAACATTCTAAAGAGGCGGATTAGAGCGTTTGGGTATTTTAAGATGTTTTTATCATGTTTAGGGGTACCACGGGTATTTTTGAAAAGCGAGGGGTATCACATAGAATTCGAATAAGTACAAGGGTATCATGTAGAAAAACCCAATTATATAAATAACATGAAAAAGTAAAATACACATTAGATTTTTCTTTAATATCTTTAGTTAAATATGTATACGTCAAGAACAAAACATTAGTTATGACTAACTAGATATTACTTTTATTTAAATATTTTATACGTTATCTTAGAAAAATGATATTTGAGAAAATTCCACATATTTTATTTACGGTAAACTCTTAAACATCGTTATATATAGTTGTTAAAAAAAAAGGTGCAAATTTCTGATAGATATGTTTGACACATAGCACATGTAAGACAGAACCAAAACATTTGAATAAGTTTAGTGTGGGCCATATATGTTACAAAATTAAAAATTGCATAAAATTATATTCACATCATTTTGAATAAATCTTTTAACTGATTTGGAACATAACGTATCGTGAAATGATATAATTTGATACCTTAATGTTGATTGTTGCATTATTCGAACAAATTTTATTTTAATTAATGTGATAAATTGATCAGTTACAATTTTTTTTTGGTAAAACTTTGATCATGCGTAATTAACTATAACTTAGTATTAGTTTTAATTAAAATTATATTTTATTTTAAAACACTGAACTTAAACCAAAAAAAATAAAATTTGAAAAAAAAATTAATTTATTTTTATTTATAGGTAAAAATATTAAAGGTTATATACGAATTATATTATTTTTCTTCAATTATAATAATAAAATTTTAAAACAGGCCGCGCGAAGCGCGGGATACTACCTAGTAATGTTCAAAAACTTAGGTTAAAAATTTCGAAATTTATCTGGAAAAACAATGTTGCGGTTTATCGGTTTTAACAAAATAATCATAAAAACATGAGAAAAATTATATTCATCAACTTTTCAATTTTAGATCTGAAAAAGATGATAAAATGCAACATGTGACGTTTTTCCTTAGTAATGAAGTATGTTTTAGCAATTATTCACTAATTAAGTCACTATTTATACTATTTTTCATCAAAAATCCATAAATCATGCATGAAGACTTCATTATAGCCTATTATTTTACACACTTCTTGTAAAAATGCATGTGAAAACATACTAAATTTCTATGACCAGATTCGAAATATTTCTCATATTAACCTATTTTTCATTTAAATTCGATTTTTAACATGAAAAATCCATTTTTCGAGCATAAGAACTCCAAAAATTATGAAAATTTCCAGATCAACTAAAAATAATATATGTGAAAACATATCCAAAAACCACTGGAAAATTCGAAGCTTAGCTAATTTTCGTCCAAAAATGACATTTTTATCATAAAAATCACATTTTAATGCCAATATTATATAAAATGAACTATAAAATACATAAATTAACCAAAATATCCTAAATACATTTTAGGATCAGAAAATTTAACATGCAAAATAAATTTCGTGATATATCATAATAAACACAAATTTATAAGTTTTATATGTTAATCGTATAACTCGGAAAAACCATAACCGATTTGCATGCAAACAACCTTGTGCTCTTGATACCGCTTGTTGGAAATCTATATCTCATTATTTAACATATTCATATATGTTTCAAATTAATTTGGTCATAAAATTAATTACAAATCTTATGCATGCAAACTAAAATAAATAAGTGAAGAAATAATTTTCTCACCATATGAATTTCGGTCATATTGGGCACCAATAAGATCTCCTTCTTGTTAGTTCTTGAGCTTTCCAATATTGGATGAACATACATGACCTCAAAGTAGAAGCCCTCCAATTAGTAGCACCCAAGACTATCCCTTAAACCCACAAACTAATATGTACTAGATATTTATATTGTGGTTTACCTTAAAATTGATTACTAATACTCATATATTACATTGATAATTTTAGTAATCTTTTGAACAAATTTGAATCAAAAACTCATCTTTTTGATTAAGATTAAAGAGAGAGAAGAGAGGAAAAATACATGAACTTTTTGCATGTGATATATTAGAATGAATGATGAGAGAATTAATCCCCTTACCCACTTCATTTTCACGGTTGGAATAATGAAAAATAGGGCATCTATTTTCACTTTTTGTCTTCACAAGAAATAGATGTGTAAGAGTAGGTGTAAGGCTAGTTGTAGGTAGGCATCATCATGCCATTTTATTAAATAAAATAAAACTACCAAAACCCACTAACTCTTTCCATATTTCGGTCCATATATGCATAAAATGGACTACCATTTTATTTTGTCAATTTGTCATTTGTCACACAATATGTCACATGTAGTATGATACATGTTACTAATTAATTAAATGCATATTTATCACATAAATATCATTTTATAAATTAATTAAATTACATTCAACAAATTGACTAGTGATACTTGATCACAAAAATAAAATAGGTCATATAATTATAATTCACAATATCTTGTAATTATAATCAACCATTCATTCTTATCTTTATTGTTTCTCAAACAATAAACAATTTTAGTAATAAAGCATTTTATTTACTAAAATAAATCTTATTTAATCCCATTACAATAAGATATCAATATTCTCTCTCACAAATTGAATTGTTCAATTTTAAGGAATTAATTAATCTGTATCGGTATACAATTAATTAACCTTTTTCAATTAAGGGAATCGTCCTTTAGGTGTGACCTCAAGGGATCAACTGATCACCACCGTCGCACGACAGTAATGTCAAACTCTAGCCAGCCAATCATTACCGATATGTGTGGACAAGTTGACTATATATATATATATATATTATGTATCATCTCTTCCGTATTCTTGTAATGAGATTTAATAATGATATTTAAATCATGTGATCGCACTATTGTTGAGGACACATTTCCCAACATTATAACGGCGTGAAAAAAGGTTATTTGAAATGGTTGTACAAAACCGGGTTTGAAAATCGTCATTATGACGGCCTAGAAAGGCGTGTTGAAATGGTTATACAAAATCGGGTTTTAAAATCGTCATTACGGCGGTTTAGAAAGGCGTGTTGAAATGGTTATACAAAACCGGGTTTGAAAATCGTCATTACGACGGCCTAGAAAGGCGTGTTGAAATTGGTTATACAAAATCGGGTTTGAAAATCGTCGTTATGACGGCCTAGAAAGGCGTGTCATTTGAAATGCAACGGTCGGCGAAAGACCGAGTTTTGAAACGGCCATTATAACGGCGCAAAAAGGTGATTTTGAAAGTTTGAAAATGACACGGAAGGACTTATGATCAAGTAACACATAAGCACTCGCAGTTCATTATATTATGCGTTATGCCGACACGGGTTTTGGCTTAAAAGGGTGGGTTACACACCAAGCGATCAAACCCCGATTTGCGAGAAGGATACCAATACAAACAAAATGTGTAAGGAGGGTGCCCCAGCCTCGTGCTCGAAGGTGATTAAAGCTCTTTGACGAAACAGAAATGTGTAACGTCAATGGTATGCTTGACTCAATCGGAATTCGAAACGCGGGGATGAGAAAACTCACGCCGGCGAGACGAGCCAATTGGTCGAAAAGGGTTAGGTTGTGAGCCGGGACAAGGAACCCGGCCGTGACCGTAATATCAATTAATGCATTCCAACCAAGACCTCGTTCGAGTCTCACCATCTAGGGATCAGAAAGACGTAAGTGTCCTAGTTTTCCCAGTGAGTCGCCAACTGTGGACATGGCCCACCTGTAAGCCCAGCCGATCTGTGGACATACAGCGGTCTTTTGAAAGCCACGCTCGGCGGCGTAAAAATGCTTTCGACCGGATCGTTTTAGATCGGTCGGTTTCGTCTCGGTAAGGGTCTCGAAACGATTAGAGATGTTCAGAGTCGCCACCAAGCATTTGTTGGATAGCTGGAACCCGTTCGAAATCCACTTTATACCTCGGTCAAATCGAAGAACAAAGCAGCGTTTGACATATTTACTAAAGATAAGGAAATCGTCCCTCTTTAGCATCCTATCTCTAGAATGACTCTCGTACGCCCTGGATAAGGTCGTCCACTATCAAGGCGTTAGCGGCCTCTACTGATCGATTTTTGTTAGTTGAATGCAAAAGTTGATAAAAAGGTTTAAATGCATGAATGCACATCCAATAATTTAAACCTAACATGTGAGAGCTTTCTAAGTCGGTTGATTTAATCCAAATATCAAGTATAGATGTCGAGTTGGATTAATGATTGATTTGCATGCAAGACGGAAATTAAACATCCATTCACCGTATTAGGTTTAGGGTGTATAACACGACGCGTTTGACTTAGTAAGGCATTTTCCAAATATGGTGTTGAATAATCAAATAGTCATCTGATCCGTCCTATATCTGAGCTAACCGGAGTCGGGATCGTCCTAGACTAATGCTGGAAAGAAACAGGCCCTATACCAGATGGCTATATGAGGCGCGAGCCAGCCGGCGATACAAAGGGCCTCCCTCTGGTTTTGAAAATGAGAAATGGAGGGCCTGTTTAGGCGCGGGTTAGCCCACGATTTATGTGCCGTGTTCTGACCTTCTAGAAAACGCTATAAAACGTATTGAAAATGGGTATTTGAACCCGGTTTGATTTAAAGGGGGTCGTTTAGACCGCATTTGTTGATTTGAAGAACTAGACTCGAATAATCGTCATTGCTTTGATAATATTCGATGTCGGGTTCGATTTGACAGACTTGACATGAATAGTTTTGAAAATAATTATGGACTAATTGTTTTTAGTCTATTTGAATGTTATTAGTCGGTACTCATCATCGTACCCGGGTTAAAATCCGGCATGGTATGTAGAACCAAGGATGACTTTGTGTTGGGGACTAATATGTTTGTTTGAAAATGTAAAGAAATGAAATAAAAGGTTTTAAAATACCTTTTAAATGTCATTAACCAAATATTATCACCGAAACATGGATTTAACCGTCATGGTATGAGGAACCAATGGTGAAAAATGCTTTATGGTTAAAACAAGTGAAATAAAATAAAAAGGGTTCGAAAATATTTGGAATGGTAAAAACCGATTACAAATATGAAAATGAATTAAAGGGAAATGGCGAGAACAAACACGGTTGATCTCTGGTCTGAACACCCCATTTAGGCGCGGGTAAGTTGGCGACCTAAGGGGCTTCTGCCTCAGACCAAAAATCAGTTTTGGCTCGTTTATCCCATGTTTTGGTTCATGTTATGCACGTTTTAGCATGTTATAGTCATGAAACAAATGAAAACATAATAAAAGAGGATTTTTACACCCTCATACTTACATGTTTGGTTATGGCGAGTGACCGACGTAAGTGTACAACTCGTTTGATCGGAAAAAACTCGGTTTAAAACCGTTTTGGTAAGTAAAAAGAGTGTTTTGCTGTTAGTGATAGTGTAGTGGTCGAAGTGGTCGGTCAAGTGATTTAATGCCCGATGAAGGTACCAAACAATGTGTAAGGCTTGTATTTACGATCGGTAGGTCGTAAATACGCGTCGGGTTGTGAGTTAAGAAGTCGAGTCGAGAATTTTAAGGGAGAAAAGAGGGGGCGGACACTCGCGTAACTCTCAAATGGGTGGCAATTGAGGGGTATTTATAGGAGAATGAGTGGTTGTGTGAGTTTTGAGCGACGTGGCCACTTGGGCTGCTCAAAGAGGCGCGAGCCACGTCGCGGTTCTTCGAGGTGAGTTCTCGCTTTCACAACAAACGCAATCATGATTTGTTCTATCCTAGGTTTTGTAGTCACATGTTTGGTACTTGACTATTCATGAATCCGGGAAAACTTAAGGTAGAAGGTTTGAAATGTTTGTTTTTTGTTGTTGACTCGGTTTGACTCATTGTTGGAGTCGGGATTTGAATTTTTGAGTCGGTTTTTGGTCCGGTGTCGGTTTTGACTCTTGTTAGTGTCATTGCGACCCCATCGTCGTGCATTAAACACTCTAGGTATTTTTGAAATGTTTTATTTTCGAAATCGTTTTAAGTTTTCCGACGTAAAGTTGTACGCAAACTGTCGATCAAACGCCGTGATTCCAAAGCATGTTGTAAATCGTGTTTGTTGGAGTCTCAGCAGATACTGGGTATCTACAGTAGGGTACTCGATCGAGTGGCCCTCACTCGATCGAGTGCACCTCTTGTTACTCGATCGAGTAACCCTTACTCGATCGAGTAGCCCTGGTAATTCGTTTTACGTGCTTCTGACCTTCACCTACTCGATCGAGTAAGTCACTCACTCGATCGAGTGACATGTAGTCGATATAGTGACCCCTGTTTTGAGTCATATGCTTATCTTTTGACTTTGTTACATATTATGTTTAATTCAAAGGTGTTATATTGCTTCTTTATGCATTGTTTTACGTATGTGTTGGTCCTGATGCATAAGTTACCCAATATTGTGATGCAAGGAGTGGCACCTATGGTGAGTATGAGTTCGGTGGGGAGGACATGAGTTATATGTGGATGTGACAGATAGTGGAAAAAGAAAAAAAAGGATTGGTATGGCTTATTGGGGCATGGAGCATGTTTTGTGAAATGGGATGAGTGATATGATGTTGTGTTGGGTAATATAAAAGTAGGGGAATATGGGCAAGGAATGGTATAAGTCTAAGGAACGTGAGAATGAAAAGATTGAAAGGAAGGATGTGGATAGTAGCAACTTGAGATATGTAAGGAATTATGGAGAGAGATGGTTAGGGATCGTGTGAGTTCAGAATATATGTAGTGAAAGATCGTTGTAGAGGTATGGAGAAGAGTGGTATATAGTGAACTTAGTGGAAACATGTCGCGACGTGGATTTGCAGATAGTGAGTATGTTTTGGAATTTGTAGTGTCAAGAGGTGAAACAAATGTGTGATTTCCTTGGGCAAGTAACGATATGAAATGAGTTTTGGAAAAAAAGGGAGAGATTAGAGATCAGTGTGAGTAATAGCATGAGATGGTCTGGACTGATTTGTGATAAGTGTGAGTTATAGCAGGATAAGAAAAGATCGATGGTAAGAGAGATTGAGATGGTATTAATATGAAATAATGGAATTTGAGTTTTGGAGCAACGAGAAGGTAACCAGAGCACTAAAGAGTTAGATAGAAGTAATAAGGAATTGAACTATTAATTGGTATTGTTGAGTGTAAAGAGAAAAGAAGGGTAAAAAGTAAGCTGAGAAAAATGTTGACCGGAGTTATGTGATAAAGAGGTAATGAATCATCGAGATGTGTGATACTATCATGAAGATGTTAGTTAATGGTTATATAGGAGTTTCAGGACAACATGCTTAGTCATGAGTTTCGAGGAATTAAGGGAGTAAGAAGTTGGTAGAGTATCTGCATGATATGAGATTTTGGTGGAGAATTAGATGACGATACAATTAAGGATGAAATTGGAAATAGTGTTGAGGTAATTTTGTGGATGGATTTGATGTTAGTTATTTGGGAAATTAAACAAAGATAGGAAAGAAACCGTGAAGTTTAGAGATGAGTGTAAGAGGTTTTCTATACGAGAAATGGTGGTATTTTGGTTTTGTCACTACTGGCTAAGGGCGATGATAGATAAGAAAGGTAGCAATTCTAAAGAGGTTGATTTTGTAGAGACCAGATTGATATGTATTATTGTGAGAGAGTATAATATGTGGTTATATGAGGCGGTTGTTAGTAGTTGAGTATTAATGGTATGGTTACATTTGGCAGGGGGTGATGGATATGCAAATGGGAGAATATTTATGAGGGGCATACGAGTTAAGCTCTGGTGAGAGGTAACTTTTATCATTCAGATGGTAATTTACGTGATCAGGATTAACTGGTTGGATGTGTTTATGGTCTATGATGTGTATAAAAGTTTGTGTGAGGTTCTGACCTCACGATAAGTGGTGTGGTGTGATAGTTATAAAGTTGTTATTTGAATGTTCTATAATGCATGATGGGTACGGTAGCTTAATGGAATGATATTCAAAATTGATAGTTTGGGTAATCTGGCATGGTTAGTTATGCTTGCATGTGTATTGATGATATATGTTTATTCCGTGAAAAGGTATGGATGATATTCATGAGATTCTGGTCTGTTTATTCCGCATAATATGTGGTGTTGCGACCTAGTAAAGCAGTTTTGAGTAAGTTTTCTTGTCCGGAAAGTTATACTGAGTCAATGTTTGTGGGAATTGTATGTGGTTGTGATGTCTATCGATGTGGTTGTTGTGCCTCGGGTGTTGATCCGGGCACGGTACTTCGTGTTGTGATGCGGGTATTTTCGTGCTGCGGTGCGGCTGTTGGTGGTGGTGTTACGATGCCGTCACCGGTTGTGGTGGAGTAGGTGGGATGATTACGATGCGAGTTTTCGAAAGTGCATATCAGTTATACATAGATTGTTGTTTTGTTTGATGTTGCTTCTTGTGAGTTTAGGTTGGACATATAGACTTTTATTTTGTTTGTTGATGTTTCTTGCTGGTTTCAGCTTGGGAGTGAAGGTAGAGCATGATATGGAAGAGAGTTGTATATGTTTTCGTTTGTTGTCATGGTATAGTGATATCCTATTGGTGGGACACAGTTACAAGAGGTTGTTGGAGTACTTGTTATCTTCTTTTAGAGGAGGCATTGGTTTACATAGTAATGTTGCGTGATCCGTGGAACATGTGTTGTACTGACATGGAAGCTGTAAGTGGTTCATAATCTCTTATTGGGATAATGAGTATAGGGTGTTGGAAATTAGTATCATGTTAAGTGATGAATGAGTTTTGCGGTAATAAAAGAAATGAAATTGAGGATCTAGTGTGAGTGTGCGTAGCGAGTGTGGACCGTGAGTTATGTTTTTGGCGATAGGTGTTTTTATATAGAGAGATATGTCGTGTTGTGGTGATGTGGAAGAGTTGGAGTGTTGGTTATGCTCAGGATTTTGTGGTATTGGTTAGATGGAGTGCAGAATGAGTTGAGGTATGAGAAATGTTTAAGTAAGAGGGTCGTGGATATAGGAATAGTAAGTGTTTAGATTATAGGCGGTTATCTATGACATGTCATGGTGATGAGGATAATTAGAAGATATAGCTAAAGATCTATTATAGTGAGTTACGAGGAAGTAACATTTACCTTAAGAGGAGTACGATGTGATGCAAAGAGAGTTTGCTGGTTCTACATGTTGTAGTATAGTTGGAAGTAGAGTGTTGGTGTAGCATAAAGGATGGAATTATATATATTGTGGTTAATATTGTTAAAAGGTCATGGCCGTGCTTGTAGTAGTATGATGTCTAGGAATGTGAGAATACTTCGATATTGTTGACAGTGGGATGATAATGCTATGAGTTGGAGTGAACTTCGAGGACGAAGTTCCTTTTTAAGGGTGGTCGAATGTAACATTCCGTTTGATCTTTATGAGTGTCTTGATATTTGATTTTCTAGTGGATAATATGTTAGTGAAACAGAGCTAGCAGCGTTTGTGGATGGTAGTCGGTAGTGTATGGAGATAGAGTTAGTGTCGAGGGAGACTATAATGTAGTTGATACGATATCGTGAAACATGTTGTGAAGGTAGGCATAGTTGGTGGAGTTGGTGTTAAGGGTTCCTGTTTGATAGGTGGGTTTCGTTTTAAGTTCCTAGTTGCGTTGTTGTGTCTTGTTCGAATTAGTATGTTTGTTTTTATGTATGGGTTAAACTTCGGAGACGAAGTTCTTTTTAAGGAGGGAAGACTGTAATACTACGGTTTTCTATGTCTATGGGTACTCTATCGAGTGGGGATTACTCTGTCGAGTAAGTATGTTTTTATACGAAACAGTAGTCTGTCTAATGGGTACTCGATCGAGTATGTGTGGCACTCGATCGAGTAAGGGGCACTCGATCGAGTAAGTTACTTACTCGATCGAGTAAGTGTGTTTTACGGGTTTGTTTTGACGGGTTTTGTTAATAATGCGGGATTAATATAAAAAGCTTCCGTCACTTTTCCTTAAACACTTTTATCATCCTAAAACCTTTCTAGAGAAGATTGAAAGTTACGTTCTTCGCATTCATCGCATTATTAGGAAATTCCAAGGCTTGGTTGGTCGGATCATCTTGTTCTTTATACCGTTGTGATCGTCGTGTCGGGGGTATGTTTCTTGTATAATTTATGTAGTGTTTCGTTGAGTTTCTTTAAAACCCTAATTGGGTAATTTGGGGGTTTTGGGGAGTATTGTTGATGTTAGATTGTGATTGTATGATTGTGTGTCTATAGGAGGTGATTTAGTTGAAGAATGATTATGATTAGCTGATTGTGACGATCTTGGTGATTGCGATTCCAGGTAGAGTTTCCCTACTCAGTATTAATTACATAATGTGTGGTGATTGTGTTGTAGTTAGTGATTGTTGATTGATTCAGACAGTTGTGATTTCGTATTATTGATTGATTCAGACAGTTGATGGTTTTGTGTTGTGATTACTGTTTATCTGTCTGTGATCTTCGGGGTGCGTCCCTGGCAGAGTGGAGTCACTTGCGGGAGTGGCTTCACGCCCTTGATTTGCCCTCTGTGGAACCTGCCACAGGAAGGGATGTGCACATTAATGAACATGGGTTTATCGCTCGATGGAGATGAGCGGGGCATAGGTGGGAACGGCTGCGGTCCCCCACTGGCGGTGTGGAGTATCTGTTACGATGGGTACTCTGGCAAGACTACACAGTTTAGTGTGTGGTCAGTTGTGTGGAGATTGATTATGGAGTTTGGAATATTGTTGTGATGTTGAGCTGTTTGGCCGTCCACTATTCTCGATTAAAACCTTTAGTACCTTTTTACGGATTACAAATTTACTAACTCAACTCGTACAACTAACTCTAGCTGTAACTCATTGAGTACCGTTAAATACTCGAGTGACTAATCAAATAAGCACTATTATCTTATAACGATAACTTAACAAATGAATATACGAGTTTAAAAACACACGACCTTTCATAAATAACAAAACGGTTTTCTACTTTGAAACACACGATTTTGCTTTGTGAAAATAAGATCAATTTTTATGCTTAAGGTCTCTACATTAAATGTTGCAAAGAGCAAAGTATTTATAGGAAGGAAAGAATAAGGAAACTCGGTTTCTAGAAACCCTAATGGCTGAAAATAGGAGATATGTTAACAAATCATATCTTCTATTATTTCTTTCCTAAAAAGCCTAAAAGATAATAAAGAATATTCCTAAAGATAGAATATAATCTATTTAATTATTATCTTTACTATAAATTCTAAGATATGATAAAATTTTCTATAACAAGAATATCTTTTATCATAAATAAATATATTAAGTAAGATATATAAGATATGTAAAGATATACAATCTTTACCAAATATATCTTAGTCTACATGAGATGTAACGGCTCATATGCCTCGTGACTCGTGCAAATCCTAGCTCAATATATGGGTTAGAATTTAGGTTTTAAGAGAGGCTTTGTTGAAACCCTAATTAGTAGCATGGTCGAACTCATATGTTGATCCAAAATGACTACTAGTCAACGTTCAACAAGGAACCGAACTCCGCACTAAACCGGGCTTTATCAAGTAAATACTTTTATCAAAACATTTAAAATAAACTTTAAACAATTTTAAAAACAATTTTAAAACATTATATGCCGTGTATAGTAAACTCAGTATCTCAATGTTATAGTAAGAGAGCTATAACATTGAGCTCGTTTACTGGTAATGTTATAGCTGCAAAGCTATAACTTTACTAATTCAAGAAACTCATTCTTGGTTATCATTATGAGATAATCACCTATACTATTCTAATCTTCAGGGAGATCTTCGAGTATAGGCTACGTCATCATCCAAGCTTGATTAATCTTTAGACGGACTTCGTCTTCACATAAATCTTGAATGAATCTTCACATCGTTTGATCTTGAATTGAGGCCTGACTCATGTATACTTCCATCACAACTTCCTTTGTTGCTTGTATTAGATAAATCGAATCTAAAAGACTTAGACAAACAATTACGCACAACAAGTATATAAATTATAAAGCACCTTGACATCATCAAAACATAAACATATATACTATATGGTTCAACAAATTCCCCCTTTTTGATGATGGGAAGCCTCCTAATTTTGTGACTAAGTAAAGAGTTCCCCCTCAATATAATACCGTCATCTTAATAATAAAGATCAACGCAAGATCATGACGATTAACATAAAATCGAAACTTTAAGTACTTTAAGAGACAATCGGTCTTGACAAGGAGCAAGCTTAGGTAGATGCTTACCATAACGTTCTTTCCCCCTCTTGACATCATTGAAAAGTTAAGAACAAAACTGAAATGACTAGAATAATATAAGACGAGACAAGAGATAAAACGTCATAGAACATAATATTAGCACGCATAACTATAAGCATCTGGAGGATTAATTATCATACAAACTTAAGAAAACATGTTTGATGCCAAAGGGCCGAATAAACACATGTTTAGAGAAATACTTGGGCCATAATCCACAAGTATATGCCAAAATGGGCCGAACTTAAGTTTGCAAAATACACCATCAAGATAAAGAAAAGATACTAAAAGGAGAAAGTGCTAGATAAGGCAAGGTGAGGTAAAGTCTAATGTTTCGGGTTTTGTATGGGTTCACGTAGTCGGGGCGGGTACGATGTTCCAAGGCATCGAGACGATCGAAGGAGCTCCTCACAAGCTGAGAAAGACTTTGAATACTTCGTTCAAAGTTGAGTATCTTCAAGGACAAAGCTTTAGTCGCCTCAAAAGTTAGTGATTGATCGTTTGCCATAGCTTTTCCATGCATAACCAAAGCACCGCCTTGACTCGTGAGAAAGGTAAGACGATCTCTATGTGGGAACACTTCCCCACGGATGGCCTTCAATTCCCTCTCAAAACCCATTCGCCTCTTATCCACCTCATCCATCCAAGAATAAACCCGAGAAGAATCCAAACCCGACTCCAAAGACCGTGATGGTCCAACTTGTGATAAAACCATAGCCAAGTTGGTGGATTGCTCCTCAAACTTCTCCATTAAAGTAGTCATAAAACTTTCCAATTTTGCCTCCATTGGCCCCAAACCCGAATCACTCGGAATCTTCTCAACATCCTTGACAAGTAATAACTCAGGTCCATCAACTACAAGACCCATAAGCTTAATCAAGCGATCACACATACAATCCTTGGCACTTACACCGTAGCTATCCTGTCCCACCACTCGTTTCACTTCTAACAATCGAGACACCCACATCCCATATGGAAGGTCGATTGTTGTACTAAATTTCTCCTTGGTAACCGTGAGACTCGTTTGGACTATATGATGTAAAATAAGACTCGCTGAATTCACCTTTTGTCCTTCCAACGATGAGTAAATAATAATAGCCTCATAACTCGAAACCTTGTCTCGTCCTTCTCTCCTCGGCACAAACCGTGTTCCAAAGAAAGTTTATGAGGAACTTTATTTTCGCCGAGAGAGGACGAACAACAATGTTCCCACCATCCGTCCCAACATCCTCAAAATACTTCTTAACCAACAACTCCTTGTCACTAACAACATTGGACCATGCAAGACTCGGATTAATTTCAATTCCGTCATCGGGAACTGAAAAAATAGAGCAAAAATCCGAAGCAGAAACCGTCACATCAACACCATTAACCAATGCATGAAAGACCCCTTTCTTAATCGACACACTAGCAAAGAATTTAACAACTTCAACCGGATAAATTGGACCCGAAAATTGACTAATGTGACTCCACCCTTGAAAATAAAGAAAATCAATAAAATACTTAAGGGCGGGAACATTAACCAACCAAGATTTGGGATAATACCTTCCTCCATGTATAGAATACTTCAAGACACGAGAAAATCAATAAAAAACAAGGATGCTTTCGTCATGAGTCAACCGGACTCGATTTAACCCTTCTTTTGTTGCGGCTTTCGAAACATCCCGGTGTAAAGTTCGTGTAACACCATTCCTTACAATAACCTTGGGTTCCTTAATATCGTCACCCTCATCAACAACTACCTTATTCTTCACTTTAAAAAGGCGGCGTCTTTTTCCCTCGGACACCGTGTCGTCCCGACCGTGAAACGGGGGTGTAGATAAGTTTGGTTGAGGTGAAGGAAAGCTAGAAGAATTAAGATCATGAAATGGAAGTGGTGATGATGGTTTGTTAATATGGCGGCTTTGTTGATGGCGGGTTGATGATCCGGTTTTTGCATGATGTGAATTCATGGTGATGTTGATGGTTGTGTGAAGAAGGTGATGATGAAATTATGGTAATTTTTTGAGAAGAGAAAAAGTATGAAAGTGGGGTGTTGTATGGTTTACACGGCAAAGGGGAAGGGTAATTATAAGGCTAGGACTAGGGTTACGTGATATAAGGCAAGTGGCATCCTAGTTTATGGTAAATAGGAAGTGATTAATTTTGGTAAGTGTCAAATAGTGACAAGTATTAAAGTAGTCATAGGAGTTGTTAGTTGATCAAATTTATATGGTAAAAGATAAAATTTGGAAAGTAAGATAAATTTTAGGAATTGAATTATGTGTAGGAAATATGAGGCGTGAGATATGGAGAGCAATATAGGAGAGTTTGTATGTGATTTAGAAAAAAAAAGATATGGTGTACCTTGTCTATTTTGATAAAGGATTAAGTTTGTATAACAATTAAATTCTAAATAACAAATGGAAATTTATGATAAATATATTCCTATAAACGAAATTATTCATGCAACGCAATATACGGACACAGTCATACAATCTTAACTTAAATTAGTCAGTCATAGGAAAATTAAACATATACAGAAGCTTAGGTACCACCAATTAACCAATTTCCAACCGTAAAGTCTCAAATCGTTCTCTAGCTAACGATTTTGTCAAAATGTCAGCCCATTGTTTTTCTGTACTACAAAATTCAAGTTTTATATTCCCCTTCTCAACATGGTCTCGAATAAAATGGTGTCTTATTTCAATGTCTTTAGTACGTGAATGTTGTGCGGGATTTTTAGAAATTATTATTGCACTAGTATTATCACATAAAATAGGATTACATCCTACGTCAGTACCATAATCACGTAATTGTTGCTTAAGCCATAATAATTGAGTACATACCAGTCCTGCAGCGATGTATTCGTCTTCAGCAGTTGAGAGGGCAACCGAATTTTGCTTCTTCGAACCTCACGTAATAAAACTGATGTGACCATAATTTAAGCACATTTAGTCCCCGAATTAGCCTTGTCCCCATACTTTTTAGTGCATATTTGGGTAATTTATTGTCTTTAGTCCTTTGTTTTACATATTCTTTGAGGTTCTGTGTCCTTGGTAGGAAAGGAGTGCAAACCTTGCATTTTAATGGCAAAATGAGGCTAAATTGATTGAATTCAATGACCAAGCATCAAGGAGAGACAAGATTAGAAGGTCTTTGTACATACTATAGTAGATGGGCAATGATGAGAAAATATCCTTGCATCCCCGAGGAAATCCTCAAGGATTCTATGAAGAAAAAGGAAGAAAAGAAGAAGGAACGAAACTGTTTGACAATCCGTGCGGATTGCCCTGAAGACGCCCGTCCATCACCCACAATCTGAGCGTCTTCCTCCACAAGACGCCCGTCCAAAACGCCACCAATCCGCCCGTCTTCCCCCTCTGGACGCCCGTCCAGAAGCACCTAAATCCGCCCGTCCCGTGCCAAAAACGCCCGGATTCCCATACAGTCTTTTCGTCTTCTACAAGCTTCAAGGAAGGATGCACATCTTTTTCTAAGACCGGCGAAAAAGAGACCGGAGTCTCCCTAGAGACCGGCGATTCCTCAAGGACTTAATCGTCATTTAAGCCCTTACTAAACCCTAATTTATGTAACTAATCCCCACTATAAATACCCCATTAGTCTAATTAGAAGAGCATGTTCTTCTTAGCAATCTTTAGTGTAGTTAATATCAATCAAATCTCTCTTTAATTTTGTAATCAACATTTAATCAAGTTCTAATACAAGTTTTATTTCCTTAATCTCTCTCTTGTTCATCCTTTATTTTGGGTAATTGAAAATTATTTGGGTTATTATTGGGAGATTGACAACCTTCCAATCAAGCATCATGTACTTCTATTATTCTTTGCTTTATTATTGGAATCATTAGTAGGTATAATTCTCTTAATCCCTTTTTAATTATTGTTAATTATCTTCATTTATTCATCATGTTTCACTTTGTTGGTATGATTGACAACCTTACTAGCATGTTCAACATGATAATGAGTGAGTAGTTTCCTTAGCTAGGGTTAATGGGTAATTAGGGGAAACCAACTAGGGGAATGATTCATGCTTAAATTAATATGTTTTCATAGTTTATTTTCTTGCTTGTTGTGATCTTAACTTATGCACATGTTATGTTTGATGAAATGCGAGCCTATGAATCCTTGCATTTTTTACCCATCACCTATCTTTTCAATGAGACTTGTAAGACATAAACCAACTCGAGTCTCATTAGACCATGCATATAGTTGAGTAGGGAAGATTAAGTCGACTTGTAGGTGTTATACAATCTAATCGATTCGGCTCCGGGACCCAAACTTTCCTAGGATTGTAAGATATAAACCAACTCGACCCATCACAACAATAATTGCTTGCTTATAATTTGAGAATATGTTTGTATGATCAATTCCCATGAATCCCCTATGACCCCATGACACCCTAGTGCTTTTTATCAATTGTTTACATCCCTTTTAATTCATCTTGCTTGTTTACTTTCATTGCTATTTAGTTTAGTGATCTTCTACTTCAAACGTCAAATTGTGACACCCTTAGACACCACTTGTTGCAGTAGAAAATCTCATCTCAATTCCCGTCCCATGGGATCCGACCTTTAATTGCCTCTTTTCTAATTGTAGAGTTGTTTGTGATGTTATAAATTGTGTTTTGGTCTAGGTGATCTTAACGACAAGTACTGAAAACTAAACCCCATCGAGGGATCACGACCAAAAATGGCGCCGTTACCGGGGATGGTGTTAACTTGATTTAGATTTTCTTGTATTGTTATTAGTTGTGTCCTTCTTTGCCTTGGGGAAGTAAAACTCCTAAAGGTTTGTTCTAATTATTTTCGAGTTGTTTGATATTTTGCATGTCTAGAAGATCACAAGGTAACTTGTTACCCTTTGATCACGAAATTGAAAGGACTTTGACAACCAATAGAAGACTTGCTAGGAGAACTTTAAGAGGTATCGGTGAGGTTATACATATTCAACCAAATACTATTGAGTTCATCAACCCTTTTGCAAGAGAAGGTGAGGAGAACCCAACACAAAATCCAACACAAAATCAACCCACAATGCCTAAGTTTTCATCACATTCCGTACCAACCGAGGAGAACCTACCCAATGGTACTCCCACACCACAACATCTAACCGGAAATTTTATTGCCAAATCCGTATTTATCCAATTAGTCGGAAGAAGCCAATTTGGGGTGATGCCTAGTGAAGACCCTCATTCTCATATGGAGACTTTTTGTGACTATTGTGATGCGATTTCTCACACCGGTATAACTCAAGACCAAATTCGATGGGTCTTATTTCCTTTTTCTCTAATTGGCACCGCGAAACAATGGTTGAAAGGCCTTGATAAGGCTACTCTCGGAATTGATTCTTGGAAGAAGTTGGCTCTAGCTTTCTACAAAAAGTTCTATCCACCGGAAAAGACTAACATGCTAAGAGCTCAAGTTACGGGCTTTAAGCAAAGAGATGAAGAATCTTTATATGAAGCTTGGGAGCGATTCAAAGGAATTTGTCGCTCATGTCCTCATCATGGACTTAGCGAGTGGTTCTTGGTACAAAAATTTTGGAACGGTCTTTATGAAGATTCAAGAAACATTCTCAACATGGGATCAAATGGAATGTTCACCGAAGTTGATGACAATCAAACTTGGAACAAAATTGAGGAAATGACGGTCCATAACTCACAATATAGTAGACCTCGCAAGGCTACTAGAGGAGGAAAGCATGAAGTGGACTACATTACTTAATTGGGTGCTCAACTTAGTGCTCACATTGATACCATTAATTTGAAGTTTGAAAAAGCTATGGCTAGACTTGAAGAAGCCTCAAAATCACCAAAGCATCATGTTAATGCCATGAAGGCATCTTCATCAATCCCAAGTGGGATATGTGAGAATTGTGGAACTTTGGGACATGACCAAAGTGAATGTAGGGGAACAAATGAACAAGTGAATGCTTTCCAAGCATACAAGAGTGGTACCTCTTATTCAAACTATTATAATGAAAACACCAAATTCCATCCAAATCTCTCATACAAAAGCCAAAATGTTCAAAACCCTCAACCAACTTACACCCCACCTCCCATGAGAAACCAAAATCAAAGACCCTTTTACAACCAAAACCAAGGTTACCAAAATCAAACTCCATACAATCAACAAAATGACCAAGGTTTTGATGTTCAAAAAGCGGTCCTCCAAATGCAAAAGAATGAACAAGAGTTTTTCACTCAAATGCAAAAGGATAATCAAGCAAAGGAAATCACCATCAACAACATCCTAGCTCACACCAAAATGTTGGAAACCCAATTGACTCAACTAGCATCTTCAAGCTCACAAAGACAAAAGGGGCAATTACCACCTCAAAGTAATCCCCCAAGACATGAAACGGTTAGTGCCATTCACTTGAGGAGTGGTACAAGGTATGAAGCACCGGAGAAGCAAGTTGAGGATGAAGTTGTGGAAGCTAGTGACAAAGAAGAAATTGTGCAAAACTCCAAGGATGTAGAACCATCAAAAGAAGAAGTTTCAAAGAAAAATGAAGACAAGGTCAAGGAGAAGGAGCCCATTGTGATTAGACATCCTTTTCCAAGTCGTCAAGCCAAGCTCAAATTTGATGACCAACTTGGAAAATTTATGGAAATTGTGAGGAATTTGGAAGTCTCAATTCCTTTCACGGAATTAATCAATCACGTGCCGGCCTATGCAAAATACATGAAAGACATCCTTACAAAGAAGAAGTCGATCCGGAAGCTTGAGACTATCGCCTTCACTAAAGTGAGTAGTGCAATACTTCAAGGGAGTTCACCTCCAAAACTCAAAGATCCGGGGAGCTTTTCAATACCGTGTACCATTGGCGACACCACGATCAACAAAGCCTTATGTGATCTAGGGGATAGTGTGAGTGTTATGTCGTACTCGGTAAGTAAAAGGTTAGGGATGGGAGAACTTAAATGCACCAATATCACACTCCAAATGGCCGATAGATCGATGAAGACACCACTAGGGATATGGGAAGATGTTCACGTAAGAGTTGGGAAATTTTTCATCCCGGTGGACTTTGTCATTGTTGACATGGAAGAAGACTCCAACATTCCAATCATTATAGGAAGACCTTTCTTACACACCGCGGGTGCGGTGATTGATGTGAAACATGGAGAGCTCACTCTAAAAGTGGGAGATGAGAGCATAACTTTCAATCTTGACAAGACCATGAGAGCTCCCCGTTTGCATGAACCATGTTTTATGGTTAACCATTATAGCTGGAAGGATGATAGGAAGAAGTCGGAATTCCAATGGA